>NC_082654.1:72627643-72995316 GCF_028023285.1 Balaenoptera ricei
GAGCAGCATGATGAGTGGATTTAGGTACGACGATTCTAAGTGAAATAAGTCACACAGAAAAAGACACTTATCATAAGATATCACTTATAGAGGGAATGTAAAAACCGCTACCCTTGAACTGAATTACAAAACGGAACAGAGTCGCACGTTTAGAAAACACACTATGGCTGCTTAACGGGAAAGGTGAGGTGAGGTGATGCATAAAACAAGGGTTTCAAATAAGCTCAGATACCGTTCCATAAACCCAATATGTAATAGACAAGACCTACTCCTTGCTCAGTGAACTGGACTCAACACCCCCTATTCACCGCCCAGGAATATATCTGACTAGTAAGAACCTTAAAACCTATGTATTGCTATCTCTCTGTAAGTGAGTCAAGTGGGTGTAAAGCGGCATAAACACAGCAGTGCAAAGCAGCTAAACCCCATTCTAAAAATCAATTACTTTTAAAAACCCGTGAAACAAAGACAGTGAAAGAGAGAGAAATTCTTACAAAATTCGTTCAGGGGCTGCGATGCCACCTGGATTGACCATATCTAGACCCACAGCTGATTGAGACATAAGGGTGGACATTCTTCGGGCTGAGAGGTGTAGTGAGGTTGGGTGAGCTAACACAGACCCTGTAAAGTTATACGGCGTGTTACCCATCCCATGGGTCCCAAATCTCCAGGTTCAAGGGCATCTTCCTACATCGAAAACATGCATGAGAAACCCAGAAAATGGTACACCGTGTGATCGGGAAAGGTTTCTAAAACGCACCTCATTTCTCATCTCCTTGTGCTCCGGTTCGCCATTCCAGCCGCTTTACTAGCAATCTCCCTCCTTGGAGAATCAGCACCTTTAACCTCCTGTTCCGTACAGGTTGCAATTTGTCCTGAGGATGAACGGGAAGAGGGGGAACCAATGAGAGACTAGCTCTAGGTGTTGGGACAGGCCCAGGTCACTCTATTTTCCCATCAGGAAGAAGAATCAACCACAGGCTCAGCCTGCCGCCCGGAGCCAGAATAGGGCCTGAAGCAATCCTGCGCTTTTGCGGCCAGCTCCCAAGAAAGCGAGTTGAAAAATGGAGCTCAGGGGCACTGCAATTCACAAACCTGCAGACTTAGAAATGATAACTCTCGTCCACAAATATATGGAGGGAAGGCAACGAAGAGGATTTGAAAGCAAGGCAGAATTGCAGGAAACAGATTTCAGGAGGTAGATTCGAATCGCCTTTAAAGCACAGGAAAAGCGGCAAAACCTCGACAATGATGCCCTTGGCCAAAAAGGGCGTATGCGTTTTTTCCTGAATATATTCAGGAAAAAACGCATACGCCCTTTTTGGCCAACCAAGCAACCTGGAAAGGCAAATCAGCGCTACAAAGAAGTCTCGCTTCCCATCGGTCAAAAGGGCCATGCTGAATAAAGTGTCAAAACCATAAATGCAGGACAGGCCATGGAGAAATGGGAGCCTTGCTACGCTGATGGGCGGGCTGTAAATTGCCAACAGCCACTCTGGAGAAGTGTACGGTGTGTCCTGAAACATCTAAAAATCTCAGCTTAGAGAGCATAGGGCACTTCCACTCATGGGCGTATAAATTGGGAAAACTAAAAATCAGCAAGACACAGGCACCCCAAAGTTTAGGGCTGCTCCGTTGACAAGAATCTCCACTTTGCTACACCTGAAATATCCCAGGAAAGAGAAGAATGGATAAAGAAGTTGTGGTCCTTATGTACAATGGAATATCACTCAGCCATGAAATCAACGTCATAAGGCTAGGAGCAGCATGATGAGTGGATTTAGGTACGACGATTCTAAGTGAAAT
Source organism: Balaenoptera ricei (assembly GCF_028023285.1). Taxonomy (NCBI): domain Eukaryota; kingdom Metazoa; phylum Chordata; class Mammalia; order Artiodactyla; family Balaenopteridae; genus Balaenoptera; species Balaenoptera ricei. Next base: position 72,629,450 of record NC_082654.1, read on the forward strand.
AAGTCACACAGAAAAAGACACTGATCATAAGATATCACTTATAGAGGGAATGTAAAATCGCTACCCTTGAACTGAATTACAAAACAGAACAGAGTCACACGTTTAGAAAACACACTATGGCTGCTTAACGGGAAAGGGGAGGTGGGGTGATGCATAAAACAAGGGTTTCAAATTAGCTGAGATACCGTTCCATAAACCCAATACGTAATAGACAAGACCTACTCCTTGCTCAGTGAACTGGACTCAACACCCCCTCTTCACCGCCCAAGAATATATCTGACTAGTAAGAATCTTAAAACCTATGTATTGATACCTCTCTGTAAGTGAGTCAAGTGGGTATAAAGCGGCATAAACACAGCAGTGAAAAGCAGCTAAATCCCATTCTAAAAATCAATTACTTTTAAAAACCCGTGAAACAAAGACAGTGAAAGAGAGAGAAATTCTTACAAAATTCGTTCAGGGGCTGTGATGCCACCTGGATTTACCTTATTTAGACCCACAGCTGATTGAGACACATGGGTGGACACTCTTTGGGCTGAGAGATTTGGTGAGGTTGGGTGAGCAAACGAAGACCCTTTAAAGTAATACGGCGTGGTACCCATCCCATGGGTCCCAAATCTCCAGGTTCAAGGGCATCGTCCTAGATTGAAAACATGCATGAGAAACCCCGAAGATGGTACACCGTGTGACCGGGAAAGGTTTCTAAAACGAACCTCATTTCTCATCTCCTTGTGCTCCGGTTCGCCATTCCAGCCGCTTTACTAGCAATCTCCCTCCTTGGAGAATCAGCACCTTTATCCTCCTGTTACGTACAGGGTGCAATTTGTCCTGAGGATGAACGGGAAGAGGGGGAACCAATGAGAGACTAGGTCTAGGTGTTGGGACAGGCACAGGTCACTCTATTTTCCCATCAGGAAGAAGAATTCACCACAGGCTCAGCCTGCCACCAGGAACCAGAATAGGGCCTGAAGCAATCCTGCGCTTTTGCGGCCAGCTCCCAAGAAAGCGAGTTGAATAATGGAGCTGAGGGGCACTGCAATTCACAAACCTGCAGACTTAGAAATGATAACTCTCGTCCACAAATATATTGAGGGAAGGCAACGAGGAGGATTTGAAAGCAAGGCAGAATTGCAGGAAACAGATTTCAGGAGGTAGATTCGAATCGCCTTTAAAGCACAGGAAAAGCGGCAAAACCTCGACAATGATGCCCTTGGCCAAAAAGGGCGTATGCGTTTTTTCCTGAATATATTCAGGAAAAAACGCATACGCCCTTTCTGGCCAACCAAGCAACCTAGAAAGGCCAATCAGCGCTACAAAGAAATCTCGCTTCCCATCGGTCAAAAGGGCCATGCTGAATAAAGTGTCAAAACCAGAAATGCAGGACAGGCCATGGAGAAAAGGGAGCCTTGCTACGCTGATGGGCGGGCTGTAAATTGCCAACAGCCACTCTGGAGAAGTGTACGGTGTGTCCTGAAACATCTAAAAATCTCAGCTTAGAGAGCATAGGGCACTTCCACTCATGGGCGTATAAATTGGGAAAACTAAAAATCAGCAAGACACAGGCACCCCAAAGTTTAGGGCTTCTCCGTTGACAAGAACCTCCACTTCGTTACACCTGAAATATCCCAGGAAAGAGAAGAATGGATAAAGAAGTTGTGGTCCTTATGTACAATGGAATATCACTCAGCCATGAAATCAACGTCATAAGCCTAGGAGCAGCATGATGAGTGGATTTAGGTACGACGATTCTAAGTGAAATAAGTCACACAGAAAAAGACACTTATCATAAGATATCACTTAGAGAGGGAATGTAAAAACCGCTACCCTTGAACTGAATTACAAAACGGAACAGAGTCGCACGTTTAGAAAACACACTATGGCTGCTTAACGGGAAAGGTGAGGTGACGTGATGCATAAAACAAGGGTTTCAAATAAGCTCAGATACCGTTCCATAAACCCAATATGTAATAGACAAGACCTACTCCTTGCTCAGTGAACTGGACTCAACACCCCCTCTTCACCGCCCAAGAATATATCTGACTAGTAAGAATCTTAAAACCTATGTATTGATACCTCTCTGTAAGTGAGTCAAGTGGGTATAAAGCGGCATAAACACAGCAGTGAAAAGCAGCTAAATCCCATTCTAAAAATCAATTACTTTTAAAAACCCGTGAAACAAAGACAGTGAAAGAGAGAGAAAGTCTTACAAAATTCGTTCAGGGGCTGTGATGCCACCTGGATTTACCTTATTTAGACCCACAGCTGATTGAGACACATGGGTGGACACTCTGGGCTGAGAGATTTGGTGAGGTTGGGTGAGCAAACGCAGACCCTTTAAAGTAATACGGCGTGGTACCCATCCCATGGGTCCCAAATCTCCAGGTTCAAGGGCATCGTCCTAGATTGAAAACATGCATGAGAAACCCCGAAGATGGTACACCGTGTGACCGGGAAAGGTTTCTAAAACGAACCTCATTTCTCATCTCCTTGTGCTCCGGTTCGCCATTCCAGCCGCTTTACTAGCAATCTCCCTCCTTGGAGAATCAGCACCTTTATCCTCCTGTTCCGTACAGGTTGCAATTTGTCCTGAGGATGAACGGGAAGAGGGGGAACCAATGAGAGACTAGCTCTAGGTGTTGGGACAGGCACAGGTCACTCTATTTTCCCATCAGGAAGAAGAATTCACCACAGGCTCAGCCTACCACCAGGAACCAGAATAGGGCCTGAAGCAATCCTGCCCTTTTGCGGCCAGCTCCCAAGAAAGCGAGTTGAAAAATGGAGCTCAGGGGCACTGCAATTCACAGACCTGCAGAGTTACAAATGATAACTCTCGTCCACAAATATATGGAGGGAAGGCAACGAAGAGGATTTGAAAGCAAGGCAGAATTGCAGGAAACAGATTTCAGGAGGTAGATTCGAATCGCCTTTAAAGCACAGGAAAAGCGGCAAAACCTCGACAATGATGCCCTTGGCCAAAAAGGGCGTATGCGTTTTTTCCTGAATATATTCAGGAAAAAACGCATACGCCCTTTTTGGCCAACCAAGCAACCTGGAAAGGCAAATCAGCGCTACAAAGAAGTCTCGCTTCCCATCGGTCAAAAGGGCCATGCTGAATAAAGTGTCAAAACCATAAATGCAGGACAGGCCATGGAGAAATGGGAGCCTTGCTACGCTGATGTGCGGGCGGTAAATTGCCAACAGCCACTCTGGAGAAGTATACGGTGTGTCCTGAAACATCTAAAAATCTCAGCTTAGAGAGCATAGGGCACTTCCACTCATGGGCGTATAAATTGGGAAAACTAAAAATCAGCAAGACACAGGCACCCCAAAGTTTAGGGCTGCTCCGTTGACAAGAATCTCCACTTTGCTACACCTGAAATATCCCAGGAAAGAGAAGAATGGATAAAGAAGTTGTGGTCCTTATGTACAATGGAATATCACTCAGCCATGAAATCAACGTCATAAGGCTAGGAGCAGCATGATGAGTGGATTTAGGTACGACGATTCTAAGTGAAATAAGTCACACAGAAAAAGACACTGATCATAAGATATCACTTATAGAGGGAATGTAAAATCGCTACCCTTGAACTGAATTACAAAACAGAACAGAGTCACACGTTTAGAAAACACACTATGGCTGCTTAACGGGAAAGGGGAGGTGGGGTGATGCATAAAACAAGGGTTTCAAATTAGCTGAGATACCGTTCCATAAACCCAATACGTAATAGACAAGACCTACTCCTTGCTCAGTGAACTGGACTCAACACCCCCTCTTCACCGCCCAAGAATATATCTGACTAGTAAGAATCTTAAAACCTATGTATTGATACCTCTCTGTAAGTGAGTCAAGTGGGTATAAAGCGGCATAAACACAGCAGTGAAAAGCAGCTAAATCCCATTCTAAAAATCAATTACTTTTAAAAACCCGTGAAACAAAGACAGTGAAAGAGAGAGAAATTCTTACAAAATTCGTTCAGGGGCTGCGATGCCACCTGGATTGACCATATCTAGACCCACAGCTGATTGAGACACATGGGTGGACACTCTTTGGGCTGAGAGATTTGGTGAGGTTGGGTGAGCTAACACAGACCCTGTAAAGTTATACGGCGTGTTACCCATCCCATGGGTCCCAAATCTCCAGGTTAAAGGGCATCTTCCTACATCGAAAACATGCATGAGAAACCCAGAAGATGGTACACCGTGTGATCGGGAAAGGTTTCTAAAACGCACCTCATTTCTCATCTCCTTGTGCTCCGGTTCGCCATTCCAGCCGCTTTACTAGCAATCTCCCTCCTTGGAGAATCAGCACCTTTATCCTCCTGTTACGTACAGGGTGCAATTTGTCCTGAGGTTGAACGGGAAGAGGGGGAACCAATGAGAGACTAGCTCTAGGTGTTGGGACAGGCACAGGTCACTCTATTTTCCCATCAGGAAGAAGAATTCACCACAGGCTCAGCCTGCCACCAGGAACCAGAATAGGGCCTGAAGCAATCCTGCGCTTTTGCGGCCAGCTCCCAAGAAAGCGAGTTGAATAATGGAGCTCAGGGGCACTGCAATTCACAAACCTGCAGACTTAGAAATGATAACTCTCGTCCACAAATATATTGAGGGAAGGCAACGAGGAGGATTTGAAAGCAAGGCAGAATTGCAGGAAACAGATTTCAGGAGGTAGATTCGAATCGCCTTTAAAGCACAGGAAAAGCGGCAAAACCTCGACAATGATGCCCTTGGCCAAAAAGGGCGTATGCGTTTTTTCCTGAATATATTCAGGAAAAAACGCATACGCCCTTTCTGGCCAACCAAGCAACCTAGAAAGGCCAATCAGCGCTACAAAGAAATCTCGCTTCCCATCGGTCAAAAGGGCCATGCTGAATAAAGTGTCAAAACCAGAAATGCAGGACAGGCCATGGAGAAAAGGGAGCCTTGCTACGCTGATGGGCGGGCTGTAAATTTCCAACAGCCACTCTGGAGAAGTGTACGGTGTGTCCTGAAACATCTAAAAATCTCAGCTTAGAGAGCATAGGGCACTTCCACTCATGGGCGTATAAATTGGGAAAACTAAAAACCAGCAAGACACAGGCACCCCAAAGTTCAGGGCTGCTCCGTTGACAAGAACCTCCACTTCGTTACACCTGAAATATCCCAGGAAAGAGAAGAATGGATAAAGAAGTTGTGGTCCTTATGTACAATGGAATATCACTCAGCCATGAAATCAACGTCATAAGGCTAGGAGCAGCATGATGAGTGGATTTAGGTACGACGATTCTAAGTGAAATAAGTCACACAGAAAAAGACACTGATCATAAGATATCACTTATAGAGGGAATGTAAAATCGCTACCCTTGAACTGAATTACAAAACAGAACAGAGTCACACGTTTAGAAAACACACTATGGCTGCTTAACGGGAAAGGGGAGGTGGGGTGATGCATAAAACAAGGGTTTCAAATTAGCTGAGATACCGTTCCATAAACCCAATACGTAATAGACAAGACCTACTCCTTGCTCAGTGAACTGGACTCAACACCCCCTCTTCACCGCCCAAGAATATATCTGACTAGTAAGAATCTTAAAACCTATGTATTGATACCTCTCTGTAAGTGAGTCAAGTGGGTATAAAGCGGCATAAACACAGCAGTGAAAAGCAGCTAAATCCCATTCTAAAAATCAATTACTTTTAAAAACCCGTGAAACAAAGACAGTGAAAGAGAGAGAAATTCTTACAAAATTCGTTCAGGGGCTGTGATGCCACCTGGATTTACCTTATTTAGACCCACAGCTGATTGAGACACATGGGTGGACACTCTTTGGGCTGAGAGATTTGGTGAGGTTGGGTGAGCAAACGCAGACCCTTTAAAGTAATACGGCGTGGTACCCATCCCATGGGTCCCAAATCTCCAGGTTCAAGGGCATCGTCCTACATTGAAAACATGCATGAGAAACCCCGAAGATGGTACACCGTGTGACCGGGAAAGGTTTCTAAAACGAACCTCATTTCTCATCTCCTTGTGCTCCGGTTCGCCATTCCAGCCGCTTTACTAGCAATCTCCCTCCTTGGAGAATCAGCACCTTTATCCTCCTGTTCCGTACAGGTTGCAATTTGTCCTGAGGATGAACGGGAAGAGGGGGAACCAATGAGAGACTAGCTCTAGGTGTTGGGACAGGCACAGGTCACTCTATTTTCCCATCAGGAAGAAGAATCAACCACAGGCTCAGCCTGCCGCCCGGAGCCAGAATAGGGCCTGAAGCAATCCTGCGCTTTTGCGGCCAGCTCCCAAGAAAGCGAGTTGAAAAATGGAGCTCAGGGGCACTGCAATTCACAGACCTGCAGAGTTAGAAATGATAACTCTCGTCCACAAATATATGGAGGGAAGGCAACGAAGAGGATTTGAAAGCAAGGCAGAATTGCAGGAAACAGATTTCAGGAGGTAGATTCGAATCGCCTTTAAAGCACAGGAAAAGCGGCAAAACCTCGACAATGATGCCCTTGGCCAAAAAGGGCGTATGCGTTTTTTCCTGAATATATTCAGGAAAAAACGCATACGCCCTTTCTGGCCAACCAAGCAACCTAGAAAGGCCAATCAGCGCTACAAAGAAATCTCGCTTCCCATCGGTCAAAAGGGCCATGCTGAATAAAGTGTCAAAACCAGAAATGCAGGACAGGCCATGGAGAAAAGGGAGCCTTGCTACGCTGATGGGCGGGCTGTAAATTGCCAACAGCCACTCTGGAGAAGTGTACGGTGTGTCCTGAAACATCTAAAAATCTCAGCTTAGAGAGCATAGGGCACTTCCACTCATGGGCGTATAAATTGGGAAAACTAAAAATCAGCAAGACACAGGCACCCCAAAGTTCAGGGCTGCTCCGTTGACAAGAACCTCCACTTCGTTACACCTGAAATATCCCAGGAAAGAGAAGAATGGATAAAGAAGTTGTGGTCCTTATGTACAATGGAATATCACTCAGCCATGAAATCAACGTCATAAGGCTAGGAGCAGCATGATGAGTGGATTTAGGTACGACGATTCTAAGTGAAATAAGTCACACAGAAAAAGACACTGATCATAAGATATCACTTATAGAGGGAATGTAAAATCGCTACCCTTGAACTGAATTACAAAACAGAACAGAGTCACACGTTTAGAAAACACACTATGGCTGCTTAACGGGAAAGGGGAGGTGGGGTGATGCATAAAACAAGGGTTTCAAATTAGCTGAGATACCGTTCCATAAACCCAATACGTAATAGAAAAGACCTACTCCTTGCTCAGTGAACTGGACTCAACACCCCCTCTTCACCGCCCAAGAATATATCTGACTAGTAAGAATCTTAAAACCTATGTATTGATACCTCTCTGTAAGTGAGTCAAGTGGGTATAAAGCGGCATAAACACAGCAGTGAAAAGCAGCTAAATCCCATTCTAAAAATCAATTACTTTTAAAAACCCGTGAAACAAAGACAGTGAAAGAGAGAGAAATTCTTACAAAATTCGTTCAGGGGCTGTGATGCCACCTGGATTTACCTTATTTAGACCCACAGCTGATTGAGACACATGGGTGGACACTCTTTGGGCTGAGAGATTTGGTGAGGTTGGGTGAGCAAACGCAGACCCTTTAAAGTAATACGGCGTGGTACCCATCCCATGGGTCCCAAATCTCCAGGTTCAAGGGCATCGTCCTACATTGAAAACATGCATGAGAACCCCGAAGATGGTACACCGTGTGATCGGGAAAGGTTTCTAAAACGAACCTCATTTCTCATCTCCTTGTGCTCCGGTTCGCCATTCCAGCCGCTTTACTAGCAATCTCCCTCCTTGGAGAATCAGCACCTTTATCCTCCTGTTCCGTACAGGTTGCAATTTGTCCTGAGGATGAACGGGAAGAGGGGGAACCAATGAGAGACTAGCTCTAGGTGTTGGGACAGGCACAGGTCACTCTATTTTCCCATCAGGAAGAAGAATCAACCACAGGCTCAGCCTGCCGCCCGGAGCCAGAATAGGGCCTGAAGCAATCCTGCGCTTTTGCGGCCAGCTCCCAAGAAAGCGAGTTGAAAAATGGAGCTCAGGGGCACTGCAATTCACAGACCTGCAGAGTTAGAAATGATAACTCTCGTCCACAAATATATGGAGGGAAGGCAACGAAGAGGATTTGAAAGCAAGGCAGAATTGCAGGAAACAGATTTCAGGAGGTAGATTCGAATCGCCTTTAAAGCACAGGAAAAGCGGCAAAACCTCGACAATGATGCCCTTGGCCAAAAAGGGCGTATGCGTTTTTTCCTGAATATATTCAGGAAAAAACGCATACGCCCTTTCTGGCCAACCAAGCAACCTAGAAAGGCCAATCAGCGCTACAAAGAAATCTCGCTTCCCATCGGTCAAAAGGGCCATGCTGAATAAAGTGTCAAAACCAGAAATGCAGGACAGGCCATGGAGAAAAGGGAGCCTTGCTACGCTGATGGGCGGGCTGTAAATTGCCAACAGCCACTCTGGAGAAGTGTACGGTGTGTCCTGAAACATCTAAAAATCTCAGCTTAGAGAGCATAGGGCACTTCCACTCATGGGCGTATAAATTGGGAAAACTAAAAATCAGCAAGACACAGGCACCCCAAAGTTCAGGGCTGCTCCGTTGACAAGAACCTCCACTTCGTTACACCTGAAATATCCCAGGAAAGAGAAGAATGGATAAAGAAGTTGTGGTCCTTATGTACAATGGAATATCACTCAGCCATGAAATCAACGTCATAAGGCTAGGAGCAGCATGATGAGTGGATTTAGGTACGACGATTCTAAGTGAAATAAGTCACACAGAAAAAGACACTGATCATAAGATATCACTTATAGAGGGAATGTAAAATCGCTACCCTTGAACTGAATTACAAAACAGAACAGAGTCACACGTTTAGAAAACACACTATGGCTGCTTAACGGGAAAGGGGAGGTGGGGTGATGCATAAAACAAGGGTTTCAAATTAGCTGAGATACCGTTCCATAAACCCAATACGTAATAGAAAAGACCTACTCCTTGCTCAGTGAACTGGACTCAACACCCCCTCTTCACCGCCCAAGAATATATCTGACTAGAAAGAATCTTAAAACCTATGTATTGATACCTCTCTGTAAGTGAGTCAAGTGGGTATAAAGCGGCATAAACACAGCAGTGAAAAGCAGCTAAATCCCATTCTAAAAATCAATTACTTTTAAAAACCCGTGAAACAAAGACAGTGAAAGAGAGAGAAATTCTTACAAAATTCGTTCAGGGGCTGTGATGCCACCTGGATTTACCTTATTTAGACCCACAGCTGATTGAGACACATGGGTGGACACTCTTTGGGCTGAGAGATTTGGTGAGGTTGGGTGAGCAAACGCAGACCCTTTAAAGTAATACGGCGTGGTACCCATCCCATGGGTCCCAAATCTCCAGGTTCAAGGGCATCGTCCTACATTGAAAACATGCATGAGAACCCCGAAGATGGTACACCGTGTGATCGGGAAAGGTTTCTAAAACGAACCTCATTTCTCATCTCCTTGTGCTCCGGTTCGCCATTCCAGCCGCTTTACTAGCAATCTCCCTCCTTGGAGAATCAGCACCTTTATCCTCCTGTTCCGTACAGGTTGCAATTTGTCCTGAGGATGAACGGGAAGAGGGGGAACCAATGAGAGACTAGCTCTAGGTGTTGGGACAGGCACAGGTCACTCTATTTTCCCATCAGGAAGAAGAATCAACCACAGGCTCAGCCTGCCGCCCGGAGCCAGAATAGGGCCTGAAGCAATCCTGCGCTTTTGCGGCCAGCTCCCAAGAAAGCGAGTTGAAAAATGGAGCTCAGGGGCACTGCAATTCACAGACCTGCAGAGTTAGAAATGATAACTCTCGTCCACAAATATATGGAGGGAAGGCAACGAAGAGGATTTGAAAGCAAGGCAGAATTGCAGGAAACAGATTTCAGGAGGTAGATTCGAATCGCCTTTAAAGCACAGGAAAAGCGGCAAAACCTCGACAATGATGCCCTTGGCCAAAAAGGGCGTATGCGTTTTTTCCTGAATATATTCAGGAAAAAACGCATACGCCCTTTCTGGCCAACCAAGCAACCTAGAAAGGCCAATCAGCGCTACAAAGAAATCTCGCTTCCCATCGGTCAAAAGGGCCATGCTGAATAAAGTGTCAAAACCAGAAATGCAGGACAGGCCATGGAGAAAAGGGAGCCTTGCTACGCTGATGGGCGGGCTGTAAATTGCCAACAGCCACTCTGGAGAAGTGTACGGTGTGTCCTGAAACATCTAAAAATCTCAGCTTAGAGAGCATAGGGCACTTCCACTCATGGGCGTATAAATTGGGAAAACTAAAAATCAGCAAGACACAGGCACCCCAAAGTTTAGGGCTGCTCCGTTGACAAGAACCTCCACTTTATTACACCTGAAATATCCCAGGAAAGAGAAGAATGGATAAAGAAGTTGTGGTCCTTATGTACAATGGAATATCACTCAGCCATGAAATCAACGTCATAAGCCTAGGAGCAGCATGATGAGTGGATTTAGGTACGACGATTCTAAGTGAAATAAGTCACACAGAAAAAGACACTTATCATAAGATATCACTTATAGAGGGAATGTAAAAACCGCTACCCTTGAACTGAATTACAAAACGGAACAGAGTCGCACGTTTAGAAAACACACTATGGCTGCTTAACGGGAAAGGTGAGGTGAGGTGATGCATAAAACAAGGGTTTCAAATAAGCTCAGATACCGTTCCATAAACCCAATATGTAATAGACAAGACCTACTCCTTGCTCAGTGAACTGGACTCAACACCCCCTATTCACCGCCCAGGAATATATCTGACTAGTAAGAACCTTAAAACCTATGTATTGCTATCTCTCTGTAAGTGAGTCAAGTGGGTGTAAAGCGGCATAAACACAGCAGTGCAAAGCAGCTAAACCCCATTCTAAAAATCAATTACTTTTAAAAACCCGTGAAACAAAGACAGTGAAAGAGAGAGAAATTCTTACAAAATTCGTTCAGGGGCTGCGATGCCACCTGGATTGACCATATCTAGACCCACAGCTGATTGAGACATAAGGGTGGACATTCTTCGGGCTGAGAGGTGTAGTGAGGTTGGGTGAGCTAACACAGACCCTGTAAAGTTATACGGCGTGTTACCCATCCCATGGGTCCCAAATCTCCAGGTTCAAGGGCATCTTCCTACATCGAAAACATGCATGAGAAACCCAGAAAATGGTACACCGTGTGATCGGGAAAGGTTTCTAAAACGCACCTCATTTCTCATCTCCTTGTGCTCCGGTTCGCCATTCCAGCCGCTTTACTAGCAATCTCCCTCCTTGGAGAATCAGCACCTTTAACCTCCTGTTCCGTACAGGTTGCAATTTGTCCTGAGGATGAACGGGAAGAGGGGGAACCAATGAGAGACTAGCTCTAGGTGTTGGGACAGGCCCAGGTCACTCTATTTTCCCATCAGGAAGAAGAATCAACCACAGGCTCAGCCTGCCGCCCGGAGCCAGAATAGGGCCTGAAGCAATCCTGCGCTTTTGCGGCCAGCTCCCAAGAAAGCGAGTTGAAAAATGGAGCTCAGGGGCACTGCAATTCACAAACCTGCAGACTTAGAAATGATAACTCTCGTCCACAAATATATGGAGGGAAGGCAACGAAGAGGATTTGAAAGCAAGGCAGAATTGCAGGAAACAGATTTCAGGAGGTAGATTCGAATCGCCTTTAAAGCACAGGAAAAGCGGCAAAACCTCGACAATGATGCCCTTGGCCAAAAAGGGCGTATGCGTTTTTTCCTGAATATATTCAGGAAAAAACGCATACGCCCTTTTTGGCCAACCAAGCAACCTGGAAAGGCAAATCAGCGCTACAAAGAAGTCTCGCTTCCCATCGGTCAAAAGGGCCATGCTGAATAAAGTGTCAAAACCATAAATGCAGGACAGGCCATGGAGAAATGGGAGCCTTGCTACGCTGATGGGCGGGCTGTAAATTGCCAACAGCCACTCTGGAGAAGTGTACGGTGTGTCCTGAAACATCTAAAAATCTCAGCTTAGAGAGCATAGGGCACTTCCACTCATGGGCGTATAAATTGGGAAAACTAAAAATCAGCAAGACACAGGCACCCCAAAGTTTAGGGCTGCTCCGTTGACAAGAATCTCCACTTTGCTACACCTGAAATATCCCAGGAAAGAGAAGAATGGATAAAGAAGTTGTGGTCCTTATGTACAATGGAATATCACTCAGCCATGAAATCAACGTCATAAGGCTAGGAGCAGCATGATGAGTGGATTTAGGTACGACGATTCTAAGTGAAATAAGTCACACAGAAAAAGACACTGATCATAAGATATCACTTATAGAGGGAATGTAAAATCGCTACCCTTGAACTGAATTACAAAACAGAACAGAGTCACACGTTTAGAAAACACACTATGGCTGCTTAACGGGAAAGGGGAGGTGGGGTGATGCATAAAACAAGGGTTTCAAATTAGCTGAGATACCGTTCCATAAACCCAATACGTAATAGACAAGACCTACTCCTTGCTCAGTGAACTGGACTCAACACCCCCTCTTCACCGCCCAAGAATATATCTGACTAGTAAGAATCTTAAAACCTATGTATTGATACCTCTCTGTAAGTGAGTCAAGTGGGTATAAAGCGGCATAAACACAGCAGTGAAAAGCAGCTAAATCCCATTCTAAAAATCAATTACTTTTAAAAACCCGTGAAACAAAGACAGTGAAAGAGAGAGAAATTCTTACAAAATTCGTTCAGGGGCTGTGATGCCACCTGGATTTACCTTATTTAGACCCACAGCTGATTGAGACACATGGGTGGACACTCTTTGGGCTGAGAGATTTGGTGAGGTTGGGTGAGCAAACGAAGACCCTTTAAAGTAATACGGCGTGGTACCCATCCCATGGGTCCCAAATCTCCAGGTTCAAGGGCATCGTCCTAGATTGAAAACATGCATGAGAAACCCCGAAGATGGTACACCGTGTGACCGGGAAAGGTTTCTAAAACGAACCTCATTTCTCATCTCCTTGTGCTCCGGTTCGCCATTCCAGCCGCTTTACTAGCAATCTCCCTCCTTGGAGAATCAGCACCTTTATCCTCCTGTTACGTACAGGGTGCAATTTGTCCTGAGGATGAACGGGAAGAGGGGGAACCAATGAGAGACTAGGTCTAGGTGTTGGGACAGGCACAGGTCACTCTATTTTCCCATCAGGAAGAAGAATTCACCACAGGCTCAGCCTGCCACCAGGAACCAGAATAGGGCCTGAAGCAATCCTGCGCTTTTGCGGCCAGCTCCCAAGAAAGCGAGTTGAATAATGGAGCTGAGGGGCACTGCAATTCACAAACCTGCAGACTTAGAAATGATAACTCTCGTCCACAAATATATTGAGGGAAGGCAACGAGGAGGATTTGAAAGCAAGGCAGAATTGCAGGAAACAGATTTCAGGAGGTAGATTCGAATCGCCTTTAAAGCACAGGAAAAGCGGCAAAACCTCGACAATGATGCCCTTGGCCAAAAAGGGCGTATGCGTTTTTTCCTGAATATATTCAGGAAAAAACGCATACGCCCTTTCTGGCCAACCAAGCAACCTAGAAAGGCCAATCAGCGCTACAAAGAAATCTCGCTTCCCATCGGTCAAAAGGGCCATGCTGAATAAAGTGTCAAAACCAGAAATGCAGGACAGGCCATGGAGAAAAGGGAGCCTTGCTACGCTGATGGGCGGGCTGTAAATTGCCAACAGCCACTCTGGAGAAGTGTACGGTGTGTCCTGAAACATCTAAAAATCTCAGCTTAGAGAGCATAGGGCACTTCCACTCATGGGCGTATAAATTGGGAAAACTAAAAATCAGCAAGACACAGGCACCCCAAAGTTTAGGGCTTCTCCGTTGACAAGAACCTCCACTTCGTTACACCTGAAATATCCCAGGAAAGAGAAGAATGGATAAAGAAGTTGTGGTCCTTATGTACAATGGAATATCACTCAGCCATGAAATCAACGTCATAAGCCTAGGAGCAGCATGATGAGTGGATTTAGGTACGACGATTCTAAGTGAAATAAGTCACACAGAAAAAGACACTTATCATAAGATATCACTTAGAGAGGGAATGTAAAAACCGCTACCCTTGAACTGAATTACAAAACGGAACAGAGTCGCACGTTTAGAAAACACACTATGGCTGCTTAACGGGAAAGGTGAGGTGACGTGATGCATAAAACAAGGGTTTCAAATAAGCTCAGATACCGTTCCATAAACCCAATATGTAATAGACAAGACCTACTCCTTGCTCAGTGAACTGGACTCAACACCCCCTCTTCACCGCCCAAGAATATATCTGACTAGTAAGAATCTTAAAACCTATGTATTGATACCTCTCTGTAAGTGAGTCAAGTGGGTATAAAGCGGCATAAACACAGCAGTGAAAAGCAGCTAAATCCCATTCTAAAAATCAATTACTTTTAAAAACCCGTGAAACAAAGACAGTGAAAGAGAGAGAAAGTCTTACAAAATTCGTTCAGGGGCTGTGATGCCACCTGGATTTACCTTATTTAGACCCACAGCTGATTGAGACACATGGGTGGACACTCTGGGCTGAGAGATTTGGTGAGGTTGGGTGAGCAAACGCAGACCCTTTAAAGTAATACGGCGTGGTACCCATCCCATGGGTCCCAAATCTCCAGGTTCAAGGGCATCGTCCTAGATTGAAAACATGCATGAGAAACCCCGAAGATGGTACACCGTGTGACCGGGAAAGGTTTCTAAAACGAACCTCATTTCTCATCTCCTTGTGCTCCGGTTCGCCATTCCAGCCGCTTTACTAGCAATCTCCCTCCTTGGAGAATCAGCACCTTTATCCTCCTGTTCCGTACAGGTTGCAATTTGTCCTGAGGATGAACGGGAAGAGGGGGAACCAATGAGAGACTAGCTCTAGGTGTTGGGACAGGCACAGGTCACTCTATTTTCCCATCAGGAAGAAGAATTCACCACAGGCTCAGCCTGCCACCAGGAACCAGAATAGGGCCTGAAGCAATCCTGCGCTTTTGCGGCCAGCTCCCAAGAAAGCGAGTTGAATAATGGAGCTCAGGGGCACTGCAATTCACAAACCTGCAGACTTAGAAATGATAACTCTCGTCCACAAATATATTGAGGGAAGGCAACGAGGAGGATTTGAAAGCAAGGCAGAATTGCAGGAAACAGATTTCAGGAGGTAGATTCGAATCGCCTTTAAAGCACAGGAAAAGCGGCAAAACCTCGACAATGATGCCCTTGGCCAAAAAGGGCGTATGCGTTTTTTCCTGAATATATTCAGGAAAAAACGCATACGCCCTTTCTGGCCAACCAAGCAACCTAGAAAGGCCAATCAGCGCTACAAAGAAATCTCGCTTCCCATCGGTCTAAAGGGCCATGCTGAATAAAGTGTCAAAACCAGAAATGCAGGACAGGCCATGGAGAAAAGGGAGCCTTGCTACGCTGATGGGCGGGCTGTAAATTGCCAACAGCCACTCTGGAGAAGTGTACGGTGTGTCCTGAAACATCTAAAAATCTCAGCTTAGAGAGCATAGGGCACTTCCACTCATGGGCGTATAAATTGGGAAAACTAAAAATCAGCAAGACACAGGCACCCCAAAGTTTAGGGCTGCTCCGTTGACAAGAATCTCCACTTTGCTACACCTGAAATATCCCAGGAAAGAGAAGAATGGATAAAGAAGTTGTGGTCCTTATGTACAATGGAATATCACTCAGCCATGAAATCAACGTCATAAGGCTAGGAGCAGCATGATGAGTGGATTTAGGTACGACGATTCTAAGTGAAATAAGTCACACAGAAAAAGACACTGATCATAAGATATCACTTATAGAGGGAATGTAAAATCGCTACCCTTGAACTGAATTACAAAACGGAACAGAGTCACACGTTTAGAAAACACACTATGGCTGCTTAACGGGAAAGGGGAGGTGGGGTGATGCATAAAACAAGGGTTTCAAATTAGCTGAGATACCGTTCCATAAACCCAATACGTAATAGACAAGACCTACTCCTTGCTCAGTGAACTGGACTCAACACCCCCTCTTCACCGCCCAAGAATATATCTGACTAGTAAGAATCTTAAAACCTATGTATTGATACCTCTCTGTAAGTGAGTCAAGTGGGTATAAAGCGGCATAAACACAGCAGTGAAAAGCAGCTAAATCCCATTCTAAAAATCAATTACTTTTAAAAACCCGTGAAACAAAGACAGTGAAAGAGAGAGAAATTCTTACAAAATTCGTTCAGGGGCTGTGATGCCACCTGGATTTACCTTATTTAGACCCACAGCTGATTGAGACACATGGGTGGACACTCTTTGGGCTGAGAGATTTGGTGAGGTTGGGTGAGCAAACGCAGACCCTTTAAAGTAATACGGCGTGGTACCCATCCCATGGGTCCCAAATATCCAGGTTCAAGGGCATCGTCCTAGATTGAAAACATGCATGAGAAACCCCGAAGATGGTACACCGTGTGACCGGGAAAGGTTTCTAAAACGAACCTCATTTCTCATCTCCTTGTGCTCCGGTTCGCCATTCCAGCCGCTTTACTAGCAATCTCCCTCCTTGGAGAATCAGCACCTTTATCCTCCTGTTACGTACAGGGTGCAATTTGTCCTGAGGTTGAACGGGAAGAGGGGGAACCAATGAGAGACTAGCTCTAGGTGTTGGGACAGGCACAGGTCACTCTATTTTCCCATCAGGAAGAAGAATTCACCACAGGCTCAGCCTGCCACCAGGAACCAGAATAGGGCCTGAAGCAATCCTGCGCTTTTGCGGCCAGCTCCCAAGAAAGCGAGTTGAATAATGGAGCTCAGGGGCACTGCAATTCACAAACCTGCAGACTTAGAAATGATAACTCTCGTCCACAAATATATTGAGGGAAGGCAACGAGGAGGATTTGAAAGCAAGGCAGAATTGCAGGAAACAGATTTCAGGAGGTAGATTCGAATCGCATTTAAAGCACAGGAAAAGCGGCAAAACCTCGACAATGATGCCCTTGGCCAAAAAGGGCGTATGCGTTTTTTCCTGAATATATTCAGGAAAAAACGCATACGCCCTTTCTGGCCAACCAAGCAACCTAGAAAGGCCAATCAGCGCTACAAAGAAATCTCGCTTCCCATCGGTCTAAAGGGCCATGCTGAATAAAGTGTCAAAACCAGAAATGCAGGACAGGCCATGGAGAAAAGGGAGCCTTGCTACGCTGATGGGCGGGCTGTAAATTGCCAACAGCCACTCTGGAGAAGTGTACGGTGTGTCCTGAAACATCTAAAAATCTCAGCTTAGAGAGCATAGGGCACTTCCACTCATGGGCGTATAAATTGGAAAAACTAAAAATCAGCAAGACACAGGCACCCCAAAGTTTAGGGCTGCTCCGTTGACAAGAACCTCCACTTCGTTACACCTGAAATATCCCAGGAAAGAGAAGAACGGATAAAGAAGTTGTGGTCCTTATGTACAATGGAATATCACTCAGCCATGAAATCAACGTCATAAGCCTAGGAGCAGCATGATGAGTGGATTTAGGTACGACGATTCTAAGTGAAATAAGTCACACAGAAAAAGACACTTATCATAAGATATCACTTAGAGAGGGAATGTAAAAACCGCTACCCTTGAACTGAATTACAAAACGGAACAGAGTCGCACGTTTAGAAAACACACTATGGCTGCTTAACGGGAAAGGTGAGGTGAGGTGATGCATAAAACAAGGGTTTCAAATAAGCTCAGATACCGTTCCATAAACCCAATATGTAATAGACAAGACCTACTCCTTGCTCAGTGAACTGGACTCAACACCCCCTATTCACCGCCCAGGAATATATCTGACTAGTAAGAATCTTAAAACCTATGTATTGCTATCTCTCTGTAAGTGAGTCAAGTGGGTGTAAAGCGGCATAAACACAGCAGTGCAAAGCAGCTAAACCCCATTCTAAAAATCAATTACTTTTAAAAACCCGTGAAACAAAGACAGTGAAAGAGAGAGAAATTCTTACAAAATTCGTTCAGGGGCTGCGATGCCACCTGGATTGACCATATCTAGACCCACAGCTGATTGAGACATAAGGGTGGACACTCTTGGGGCTGAGAGGTGTAGTGAGGTTGGGTGAGCTAACACAGACCCTGTAAAGTTATACGGCGTGTTACCCATCCCATGGGTCCCAAATCTCCAGGTTCAAGGGCATCTTCCTACATCGAAAACATGCATGAGAAACCCAGAAGATGGTACACCGTGTGATCGGGAAAGGTTTCTAAAACGCACCTCATTTCTCATCTCCTTGTGCTCCGGTTCGCCATTCCAGCCGCTTTACTAGCAATCTCCCTCCTTGGAGAATCAGCACCTTTAACCTCCTGTTCCGTACAGGTTGCAATTTGTCCTGAGGATGAACGGGAAGAGGGGGAACCAATGAGAGACTAGCTCTAGGTGTTGGGACAGGCCCAGGTCACTCTATTTTCCCATCAGGAAGAAGAATCAACCACAGGCTCAGCCTGCCACCAGGAACCAGAATAGGGCCTGAAGCAATCCTGCGCTTTTGCGGCCAGCTCCCAAGAAAGCGAGTTGAATAATGGAGATCAGTGGCACTGCAATTCACAAACCTTCAGACTTAGAAATGATAACTCTCGTCCACAAATATATGGAGGGAAGGCAACGAAGAGGATTTGAAAGCAAGGCAGAATTGCAGGAAACAGATTTCAGGAGGTAGATTCGAATCGCCTTTAAAGCACAGGAAAAGCGGCAAAACCTCGACAATGATGCCCTTGGCCAAAAAGGGCGTAGGCGTTTTTTCCTGAATATATTCAGGAAAAAACGCCTACGCCCTTTTTGTCCAACCAAGCAACCTGGAAAGGCAAATCAGCGCTACAAAGAAGTCTCGCTTCCCATCGGTCAAAAGGGCCATGCTGAATAAAGTGTCAAAACCATAAATGCAGGACAGGCCATGGAGAAATGGGAGCCTTGCTACGCTGATGGGCTGGCTGTAAATTGCCAACAGCCACTCTGGAGAAGTGTACGGTGTGTCCTGAAACATCTAAAAAAACTCAGCTTAGAGAGCATAGGGCACTTCCACTCATGGGCGTATAAATAGGGAAAACTAAAAATCAGCAAGACACAGGCACCCCAAAGTTTAGGGCTGCTCCGTTGACAAGAATCTCCACTTTGCTACACCTGAAATATCCCAGGAAAGAGAAGAATGGATAAAGAAGTTGTGGTCCTTATGTACAATGGAATATCACTCAGCCATGAAATCAACGTCATAAGGCTAGGAGCAGCATGATGAGTGGATTTAGGTACGACGATTCTAAGTGAAATAAGTCACACAGAAAAAGACACTGATCATAAGATATCACTTAGAGAGGGAATGTAAAAACCGCTACCCTTGAACTGAATTACAAAACGGAACAGAGTCGCACGTTTAGAAAACACACTATGGCTGCTTAACGGGAAAGGGGAGGTGGGGTGATGCATAAAACAAGGGTTTCAAATTAGCTCAGATACCGTTCCATAAACCCAATATGTAATAGACAAGACCCACTCCTTGCTCAGTGAACTGGACTCAACATCCCCTATTCACCGCCCAAGAATATATCTGCCTAGTAAGAATCTTAAAACCTATGTATTGATATCTCTCTGTAAGTGAGTCAAGTGGGTGTAAAGCGGCATAAACACAGCAGTGCAAAGCAGCTAAACCCCATTATAAAAATCAATTACTTTTAAAAACCCGTGAAACAAAGACAGTGAAAGAGAGAGAAATTCTTACAAAATTCGTTCAGGGGCTGCGATGCCACCTGGATTGACCATATCTAGACCCACAGCTGATTGAGACATAAGGGTGGACACTCTTGGGTCTGAGAGGTTTGGTGAGGTTGGGTGAGCTAACCCAGGCCCTGTAAAGTAATACGGCGCGGTACCCATCCCATGGGTCCCAAATCTCCAGGTTCAAGGGCATCGTCCTACATTGAAAACATGCATGAGAAACCCCGAAGATGGTACACCGTGTGATCGGGAAAGGTTTCTAAAACGCACCTCATTTCTCATCTCCTTGTGCTCCGGTTCGCCATTCCAGCCGCTTTACTAGCAATCTCCCTCCTTGGAGAATCAGCACCTTTAACCTCCTGTTCCGTACAGGTTGCAATTTGTCCTGAGGATGAACGGGAAGAGGGGGAACCAATGAGAGACTAGCTCTAGGTGTTGGGACAGGCCCAGGTCACTCTATTTTCCCATCAGGAAGAAGAATCAACCACAGGCTCAGCCTGCCGCCCGGAGCCAGAATAGGGCCTGAAGCAATCCTGCGCTTTTGCGGCCAGCTCCCAAGAAAGCGAGTTGAAAAATGGAGCTCAGGGGCACTGCAATTCACAAACCTGCAGACTTAGAAATGATAACTCTCGTCCACAAATATATGGAGGGAAGGCAACGAAGAGGATTTGAAAGCAAGGCAGAATTGCAGGAAACAGATTTCAGGAGGTAGATTCGAATCGCCTTTAAAGCACAGGAAAAGCGGCAAAACCTCGACAATGATGCCCTTGGCCAAAAAGGGCGTATGCGTTTTTTCCTGAATATATTCAGGAAAAAACGCATACGCCCTTTTTGGCCAACCAAGCAACCTGGAAAGGCAAATCAGCGCTACAAAGAAGTCTCGCTTCCCATCGGTCAAAAGGGCCATGCTGAATAAAGTGTCAAAACCAGAAATGCAGGACAGGCCATGGAGAAATGGGAGCCTTGCTACGCTGATGGGCGGGCTGTAAATTGCCAACAGCCACTCTGGAGAAGTGTACGGTGTGTCCTGAAACATCTAAAAATCTCAGCTTAGAGAGCATAGGGCACTTCCACTCATGGGCGTATAAATTGGGAAAACTAAAAATCAGCAAGACACAGGCACCCCAAAGTTTAGGGCTGCTCCGTTGACAAGAATCTCCACTTTGCTACACCTGAAATATCCCAGGAAAGAGAAGAATGGATAAAGAAGTTGTGGTCCTTATGTACAATGGAATATCACTCAGCCATGAAATCAACGTCATAAGGCTAGGAGCAGCATGATGAGTGGATTTAGGTACGACGATTCTAAGTGAAATAAGTCACACAGAAAAAGACACTGATCATAAGATATCACTTATAGAGGGAATGTAAAATCGCTACCCTTGAACTGAATTACAAAACAGAACAGAGTCACACGTTTAGAAAACACACTATGGCTGCTTAACGGGAAAGGGGAGGTGGGGTGATGCATAAAACAAGGGTTTCAAATTAGCTGAGATACCGTTCCATAAACCCAATACGTAATAGACAAGACCTACTCCTTGCTCAGTGAACTGGACTCAACACCCCCTCTTCACCGCCCAAGAATATATCTGACTAGTAAGAATCTTAAAACCTATGTATTGATACCTCTCTGTAAGTGAGTCAAGTGGGTATAAAGCGGCATAAACACAGCAGTGAAAAGCAGCTAAATCCCATTCTAAAAATCAGTTACTTTTAAAAACCCGTGAAACAAAGACAGTGAAAGAGAGAGAAATTCTTACAAAATTCGTTCAGGGGCTGTGATGCCACCTGGATTTACCTTATTTAGACCCACAGCTGATTGAGACACATGGGTGGACACTCTTTGGGCTGAGAGATTTGGTGAGGTTGGGTGAGCAAACGCAGACCCTTTAAAGTAATACGGCGTGGTACCCATCCCATGGGTCCCAAATCTCCAGGTTCAAGGGCATCGTCCTAGATTGAAAACATGCATGAGAAACCCCGAAGATGGTACACCGTGTGACCGGGAAAGGTTTCTAAAACGAACCTCATTTCTCATCTCCTTGTGCTCCGGTTCGCCATTCCAGCCGCTTTACTAGCAATCTCCCTCCTTGGAGAATCAGCACCTTTATCCTCCTGTTCCGTACAGGTTGCAATTTGTCCTGAGGATGAACGGGAAGAGGGGGAACCAATGAGAGACTAGCTCTAGGTGTTGGGACAGGCACAGGTCACTCTATTTTCCCATCAGGAAGAAGAATTCACCACAGGCTCAGCCTGCCACCAGGAACCAGAATAGGGCCTGAAGCAATCCTGCGCTTTTGCGGCCAGCTCCCAAGAAAGCGAGTTGAATAATGGAGCTCAGGGGCACTGCAATTCACAAACCTGCAGACTTAGAAATGATAACTCTCGTCCACAAATATATTGAGGGAAGGCAACGAGGAGGATTTGAAAGCAAGGCAGAATTGCAGGAAACAGATTTCAGGAGGTAGATTCGAATCACCTTTAAAGCACAGGAAAAGCGGCAAAACCTCGACAATGATGCCCTTGGCCAAAAAGGGCGTATGCGTTTTTTCCTGAATATATTCAGGAAAAAACGCATACGCCCTTTCTGGCCAACCAAGCAACCTAGAAAGGCCAATCAGCGCTACAAAGAAATCTCGCTTCCCATCGGTCTAAAGGGCCATGCTGAATAAAGTGTCAAAACCAGAAATGCAGGACAGGCCATGGAGAAAAGGGAGCCTTGCTACGCTGATGGGCGGGCTGTAAATTGCCAACAGCCACTCTGGAGAAGTGTACGGTGTGTCCTGAAACATCTAAAAATCTCAGCTTAGAGAGCATAGGGCACTTCCACTCATGGGCGTATAAATTGGGAAAACTAAAAATCAGCAAGACACAGGCACCCCAAAGTTTAGGGCTGCTCCGTTGACAAGAATCTCCACTTTGCTACACCTGAAATATCCCAGGAAAGAGAAGAATGGATAAAGAAGTTGTGGTCCTTATGTACAATGGAATATCACTCAGCCATGAAATCAACGTCATAAGGCTAGGAGCAGCATGATGAGTGGATTTAGGTACGACGATTCTAAGTGAAATAAGTCACACAGAAAAAGACACTGATCATAAGATATCACTTATAGAGGGAATGTAAAATCGCTACCCTTGAACTGAATTACATAACAGAACAGAGTCACACGTTTAGAAAACACACTATGGCTGCTTAACGGGAAAGGGGAGGTGGGGTGATGCATAAAACAAGGGTTTCAAATTAGCTGAGATACCGTTCCATAAACCCAATACGTAATAGACAAGACCTACTCCTTGCTCAGTGAACTGGACTCAACACCCCCTCTTCACCGCCCAAGAATATATCTGACTAGTAAGAATCTTAAAACCTATGTATTGATACCTCTCTGTAAGTGAGTCAAGTGGGTATAAAGCGGCATAAACACAGCAGTGAAAAGCAGCTAAATCCCATTCTAAAAATCAGTTACTTTTAAAAACCCGTGAAACAAAGACAGTGAAAGAGAGAGAAATTCTTACAAAATTCGTTCAGGGGCTGTGATGCCACCTGGATTTACCTTATTTAGACCCACAGCTGATTGAGACACATGGGTGGACACTCTTTGGGCTGAGAGATTTGGTGAGGTTGGGTGAGCAAACGCAGACCCTTTAAAGTAATACGGCGTGGTACCCATCCCATGGGTCCCAAATCTCCAGGTTCAAGGGCATCGTCCTAGATTGAAAACATGCATGAGAAACCCCGAAGATGGTACACCGTGTGACCGGGAAAGGTTTCTAAAACGAACCTCATTTCTCATCTCCTTGTGCTCCGGTTCGCCATTCCAGCCGCTTTACTAGCAATCTCCCTCCTTGGAGAATCAGCACCTTTATCCTCCTGTTACGTACAGGGTGCAATTTGTCCTGAGGTTGAACGGGAAGAGGGGGAACCAATGAGAGACTAGCTCTAGGTGTTGGGACAGGCACAGGTCACTCTATTTTCCCATCAGGAAGAAGAATTCACCACAGGCTCAGCCTGCCACCAGGAACCAGAATAGGGCCTGAAGCAATCCTGCGCTTTTGCGGCCAGCTCCCAAGAAAGCGAGTTGAATAATGGAGCTCAGGGGCACTGCAATTCACAAACCTGCAGACTTAGAAATGATAACTCTCGTCCACAAATATATGGAGGGAAGGCAACGAGGAGGATTTGAAAGCAAGGCAGAATTGCAGGAAACAGATTTCAGGAGGTAGATTCGAATCGCCTTTAAAGCACAGGAAAAGCGGCAAAACCTCGACAATGATGCCCTTGGCCAAAAAGGGCGTATGCGTTTTTTCCTGAATATATTCAGGAAAAAACGCATACGCCCTTTCTGGCCAACCAAGCAACCTAGAAAGGCCAATCAGCGCTACAAAGAAATCTCGCTTCCCATCGGTCAAAAGGGCCATGCTGAATAAAGTGTCAAAACCAGAAATGCAGGACAGGCCATGGAGAAAAGGGAGCCTTGCTACGCTGATGGGCGGGCTGTAAATTGCCAACAGCCACTCTGGAGAAGTGTACGGTGTGTCCTGAAACATCTAAAAATCTCAGCTTAGAGAGCATAGGGCACTTCCACTCATGGGCGTATAAATTGGGAAAACTAAAAATCAGCAAGACACAGGCACCCCAAAGCTTAGGGCTGCTCCGTTGACAAGAATCTCCACTTTGCTACACCTGAAATATCCCAGGAAAGAGAAGAATGGATAAAGAAGTTGTGGTCCTTATGTACAATGGAATATCACTCAGCCATGAAATCAACGTCATAAGGCTAGGAGCAGCATGATGAGTGGATTTAGGTACGACGATTCTAAGTGAAATAAGTCACACAGAAAAAGACACTGATCATAAGATATCACTTATAGAGGGAATGTAAAATCGCTACCCTTGAACTGAATTACAAAACAGAACAGAGTCACACGTTTAGAAAACACACTATGGCTGCTTAACGGGAAAGGGGAGGTGGGGTGATGCATAAAACAAGGGTTTCAAATTAGCTGAGATACCGTTCCATAAACCCAATACGTAATAGACAAGACCTACTCCTTGCTCAGTGAACTGGACTCAACACCCCCTCTTCACCGCCCAAGAATATATCTGACTAGTAAGAATCTTAAAACCTATGTATTGATACCTCTCTGTAAGTGAGTCAAGTGGGTATAAAGCGGCATAAACACAGCAGTGAAAAGCAGCTAAATCCCATTCTAAAAATCAGTTACTTTTAAAAACCCGTGAAACAAAGACAGTGAAAGAGAGAGAAATTCTTACAAAATTCGTTCAGGGGCTGTGATGCCACCTGGATTTACCTTATTTAGACCCACAGCTGATTGAGACACATGGGTGGACACTCTTTGGGCTGAGAGATTTGGTGAGGTTGGGTGAGCAAACGCAGACCCTTTAAAGTAATACGGCGTGGTACCCATCCCATGGGTCCCAAATCTCCAGGTTCAAGGGCATCGTCCTAGATTGAAAACATGCATGAGAAACCCCGAAGATGGTACACCGTGTGACCGGGAAAGGTTTCTAAAACGAACCTCATTTCTCATCTCCTTGTGCTCCGGTTCGCCATTCCAGCCGCTTTACTAGCAATCTCCCTCCTTGGAGAATCAGCACCTTTATCCTCCTGTTCCGTACAGGTTGCAATTTGTCCTGAGGATGAACGGGAAGAGGGGGAACCAATGAGAGACTAGCTCTAGGTGTTGGGACAGGCACAGGTCACTCTATTTTCCCATCAGGAAGAAGAATTCACCACAGGCTCAGCCTGCCACCAGGAACCAGAATAGGGCCTGAAGCAATCCTGCGCTTTTGCGGCCAGCTCCCAAGAAAGCGAGTTGAATAATGGAGCTCAGGGGCACTGCAATTCACAAACCTGCAGACTTAGAAATGATAACTCTCGTCCACAAATATATTGAGGGAAGGCAACGAGGAGGATTTGAAAGCAAGGCAGAATTGCAGGAAACAGATTTCAGGAGGTAGATTCGAATCGCCTTTAAAGCACAGGAAAAGCGGCAAAACCTCGACAATGATGCCCTTGGCCAAAAAGGGCGTATGCGTTTTTTCCTGAATATATTCAGGAAAAAACGCATACGCCCTTTCTGGCCAACCAAGCAACCTA
Organism: Balaenoptera ricei; assembly: GCF_028023285.1. Lineage (NCBI taxonomy): Eukaryota > Metazoa > Chordata > Mammalia > Artiodactyla > Balaenopteridae > Balaenoptera > Balaenoptera ricei. Next base: position 72,655,370 of record NC_082654.1, read on the forward strand.
GAAAGGCCAATCAGCGCTACAAAGAAATCTCGCTTCCCATCGGTCTAAAGGGCCATGCTGAATAAAGTGTCAAAACCAGAAATGCAGGACAGGCCATGGAGAAAAGGGAGCCTTGCTACGCTGATGGGCGGGCTGTAAATTGCCAACAGCCACTCTGGAGAAGTGTACGGTGTGTCCTGAAACATCTAAAAATCTCAGCTTAGAGAGCATAGGGCACTTCCACTCATGGGCGTATAAATTGGGAAAACTAAAAATCAGCAAGACACAGGCACCCCAAAGTTTAGGGCTGCTCCGTTGACAAGAATCTCCACTTTGCTACACCTGAAATATCCCAGGAAAGAGAAGAATGGATAAAGAAGTTGTGGTCCTTATGTACAATGGAATATCACTCAGCCATGAAATCAACGTCATAAGCCTAGGAGCAGCATGATGAGTGGATTTAGGTACGACGATTCTAAGTGAAATAAGTCACACAGAAAAAGACACTGATCATAAGATATCACTTATAGAGGGAATGTAAAATCGCTACCCTTGAACTGAATTACAAAACGGAACAGAGTCACACGTTTAGAAAACACACTATGGCTGCTTAACGGGAAAGGGGAGGTGGGGTGATGCATAAAACAAGGGTTTCAAATTAGCTGAGATACCGTTCCATAAACCCAATACGTAATAGACAAGACCTACTCCTTGCTCAGTGAACTGGACTCAACACCCCCTCTTCACCGCCCAAGAATATATCTGACTAGTAAGAATCTTAAAACCTATGTATTGATACCTCTCTGTAAGTGAGTCAAGTGGGTATAAAGCGGCATAAACACAGCAGTGCAAAGCAGCTAAATCCCATTCTAAAAATCAATTACTTTTAAAAACCCGTGAAACAAAGACAGTGAAAGAGAGAGAAATTCTTACAAAATTCGTTCAGGGGCTGTGATGCCACCTGGATTTACCTTATTTAGACCCACAGCTGATTGAGACACATGGGTGGACACTCTTTGGGCTGAGAGATTTGGTGAGGTTGGGTGAGCAAACGCAGACCCTTTAAAGTAATACGGCGTGGTACCCATCCCATGGGTCCCAAATCTCCAGGTTCAAGGGCATCGTCCTAGATTGAAAACATGCATGAGAAACCCCGAAGATGGTACACCGTGTGACCGGGAAAGGTTTCTAAAACGAACCTCATTTCTCATCTCCTTGTGCTCCGGTTCGCCATTCCAGCCGCTTTACTAGCAATCTCCCTCCTTGGAGAATCAGCACCTTTATCCTCCTGTTACGTACAGGGTGCAATTTGTCCTGAGGTTGAACGGGAAGAGGGGGAACCAATGAGAGACTAGCTCTAGGTGTTGGGACAGGCACAGGTCACTCTATTTTCCCATCAGGAAGAAGAATTCACCACAGGCTCAGCCTGCCACCAGGAACCAGAATAGGGCCTGAAGCAATCCTGCGCTTTTGCGGCCAGCTCCCAAGAAAGCGAGTTGAATAATGGAGCTCAGGGGCACTGCAATTCACAAACCTGCAGACTTAGAAATGATAACTCTCGTCCACAAATATATGGAGGGAAGGCAACGAGGAGGATTTGAAAGCAAGGCAGAATTGCAGGAAACAGATTTCAGGAGGTAGATTCGAATCGCCTTTAAAGCACAGGAAAAGCGGCAAAACCTCGACAATGATGCCCTTGGCCAAAAAGGGCGTATGCGTTTTTTCCTGAATATATTCAGGAAAAAACGCATACGCCCTTTCTGGCCAACCAAGCAACCTAGAAAGGCCAATCAGCGCTACAAAGAAATCTCGCTTCCCATCGGTCAAAAGGGCCATGCTGAATAAAGTGTCAAAACCAGAAATGCAGGACAGGCCATGGAGAAAAGGGAGCCTTGCTACGCTGATGGGCGGGCTGTAAATTGCCAACAGCCACTCTGGAGAAGTGTACGGTGTGTCCTGAAACATCTAAAAATCTCAGCTTAGAGAGCATAGGGCACTTCCACTCATGGGCGTATAAATTGGGAAAACTAAAAATCAGCAAGACACAGGCACCCCAAAGTTTAGGGCTGCTCCGTTGACAAGAATCTCCACTTTGCTACACCTGAAATATCCCAGGAAAGAGAAGAATGGATAAAGAAGTTGTGGTCCTTATGTACAATGGAATATCACTCAGCCATGAAATCAACGTCATAAGGCTAGGAGCAGCATGATGAGTGGATTTAGGTACGACGATTCTAAGTGAAATAAGTCACACAGAAAAAGACACTGATCATAAGATATCACTTATAGAGGGAATGTAAAATCGCTACCCTTGAACTGAATTACAAAACAGAACAGAGTCACACGTTTAGAAAACACACTATGGCTGCTTAACGGGAAAGGGGAGGTGGGGTGATGCATAAAACAAGGGTTTCAAATTAGCTGAGATACCGTTCCATAAACCCAATACGTAATAGACAAGACCTACTCCTTGCTCAGTGAACTGGACTCAACACCCCCTCTTCACCGCCCAAGAATATATCTGACTAGTAAGAATCTTAAAACCTATGTATTGATACCTCTCTGTAAGTGAGTCAAGTGGGTATAAAGCGGCATAAACACAGCAGTGAAAAGCAGCTAAATCCCATTCTAAAAATCAATTACTTTTAAAAACCCGTGAAACAAAGACAGTGAAAGAGAGAGAAATTCTTACAAAATTCGTTCAGGGGCTGTGATGCCACCTGGATTTACCTTATTTAGACCCACAGCTGATTGAGACACATGGGTGGACACTCTTTGGGCTGAGAGATTTGGTGAGGTTGGGTGAGCAAACGCAGACCCTTTAAAGTAATACGGCGTGGTACCCATCCCATGGGTCCCAAATCTCCAGGTTCAAGGGCATCGTCCTAGATTGAAAACATGCATGAGAAACCCCGAAGATGGTACACCGTGTGACCGGGAAAGGTTTCTAAAACGAACCTCATTTCTCATCTCCTTGTGCTCCGGTTCGCCATTCCAGCCGCTTTACTAGCAATCTCCCTCCTTGGAGAATCAGCACCTTTATCCTCCTGTTCCGTACAGGTTGCAATTTGTCCTGAGGATGAACGGGAAGAGGGGGAACCAATGAGAGACTAGCTCTAGGTGTTGGGACAGGCACAGGTCACTCTATTTTCCCATCAGGAAGAAGAATTCACCACAGGCTCAGCCTGCCACCAGGAACCAGAATAGGGCCTGAAGCAATCCTGCGCTTTTGCGGCCAGCTCCCAAGAAAGCGAGTTGAATAATGGAGCTCAGGGGCACTGCAATTCACAAACCTGCAGACTTAGAAATGATAACTCTCGTCCACAAATATATTGAGGGAAGGCAACGAGGAGGATTTGAAAGCAAGGCAGAATTGCAGGAAACAGATTTCAGGAGGTAGATTCGAATCGCCTTTAAAGCACAGGAAAAGCGGCAAAACCTCGACAATGATGCCCTTGGCCAAAAAGGGCGTATGCGTTTTTTCCTGAATATATTCAGGAAAAAACGCATACGCCCTTTCTGGCCAACCAAGCAACCTAGAAAGGCCAATCAGCGCTACAAAGAAATCTCGCTTCCCATCGGTCTAAAGGGCCATGCTGAATAAAGTGTCAAAACCAGAAATGCAGGACAGGCCATGGAGAAAAGGGAGCCTTGCTACGCTGATGGGCGGGCTGTAAATTGCCAACAGCCACTCTGGAGAAGTGTACGGTGTGTCCTGAAACATCTGAAAAACTCAGCTTAGAGAGCATAGGGCACTTCCACTCATGGGCGTATAAATTGGGAAAACTAAAAATCAGCAAGACACAGGCACCCCAAAGTTTAGGGCTGCTCCGTTGACAAGAATCTCCACTTTGCTACACCTGAAATATCCCAGGAAAGAGAAGAATGGATAAAGAAGTTGTGGTCCTTATGTACAATGGAATATCACTCAGCCATGAAATCAACGTCATAAGGCTAGGAGCAGCATGATGAGTGGATTTAGGTACGACGATTCTAAGTGAAATAAGTCACACAGAAAAAGACACTGATCATAAGATATCACTTATAGAGGGAATGTAAAATCGCTACCCTTGAACTGATTTACAAAACGGAACAGAGTCACACGTTTAGAAAACACACTATGGCTGCTTAACGGGAAAGGGGAGGTGGGGTGATGCATAAAACAAGGGTTTCAAATTAGCTGAGATACCGTTCCATAAACCCAATACGTAATAGACAAGACCTACTCCTTGCTCAGTGAACTGGACTCAACACCCCCTCTTCACCGCCCAAGAATATATCTGACTAGTAAGAATCTTAAAACCTATGTATTGATACCTCTCTGTAAGTGAGTCAAGTGGGTATAAAGCGGCATAAACACAGCAGTGAAAAGCAGCTAAATCCCATTCTAAAAATCAATTACTTTTAAAAACCCGTGAAACAAAGACAGTGAAAGAGAGAGAAATTCTTACAAAATTCGTTCAGGGGCTGTGATGCCACCTGGATTTACCTTATTTAGACCCACAGCTGATTGAGACACATGGGTGGACACTCTTTGGGCTGAGAGATTTGGTGAGGTTGGGTGAGCAAACGCAGACCCTTTAAAGTAATACGGCGTGGTACCCATCCCATGGGTCCCAAATCTCCAGGTTCAAGGGCATCGTCCTAGATTGAAAACATGCATGAGAAACCCCGAAGATGGTACACCGTGTGACCGGGAAAGGTTTCTAAAACGAACCTCATTTCTCATCTCCTTGTGCTCCGGTTCGCCATTCCAGCCGCTTTACTAGCAATCTCCCTCCTTGGAGAATCAGCACCTTTATCCTCCTGTTCCGTACAGGTTGCAATTTGTCCTGAGGATGAACGGGAAGAGGGGGAACCAATGAGAGACTAGCTCTAGGTGTTGGGACAGGCACAGGTCACTCTATTTTCCCATCAGGAAGAAGAATTCACCACAGGCTCAGCCTGCCACCAGGAACCAGAATAGGGCCTGAAGCAATCCTGCGCTTCTGCGGCCAGCTCCCAAGAAAGCGAGTTGAATAATGGAGCTCAGGGGCACTGCAATTCACAAACCTGCAGAGTTAGAAATGATAACTCTCGTCCACAAATATATTGAGGGAAGGCAACGAGGAGGATTTGAAAGCAAGGCAGAATTGCAGGAAACAGATTTCAGGAGGTAGATTTGAATCGCCTTTAAAGCACAGGAGAAGCGGCAAAACCTCGACAATGATGCCCTTGGCCAAAAAGGGCGTATGCGTTTTTTCCTGAATATATTCAGGAAAAAACGCATACGCCCTTTCTGGCCAACCAAGCAACCTAGAAAGGCCAATCAGCGCTACAAAGAAATCTCGCTTCCCATCGGTCAAAAGGGCCATGCTGAATAAAGTGTCAAAACCAGAAATGCAGGACAGGCCATGGAGAAATGGGAGCCTTGCTACGCTGATGGGCGGGCTGTAAATGGCCAACAGCCACTCTGGAGAAGTGTACGGTGTGTCCTGAAACATCTAAAAAACTCAGCTTAGAGAGCATACGGCACTTCCACTCATGGGCGTATAAATTGGGAAAAGTAAAAATCAGCAAGACACAGGCACCCCAAAGTTTAGGGCTGCTCTGTTGACAAGAACCTCCACTTCGTTACACCTGAAACATCCCAGGAAAAAGAAGAATGGATAAAGAAGTTGTGGTCCTTATGTACAATGGAATATCAATCAGCCATGAAATCAAACTCATAAGGCTAGGAGCAGCATGATGAGTGGATTTAGGTACGACGATTCTAAGTGAAATAAGTCACACAGAAAAAGACACTTATCATAAGATATCACTTATAGAGGGAATGTAAAAACCGCTACCCTTGAACTGAATTACAAAACAGAACAGAGTCGCACGTTTAGAAAACACACTATGGCTGCTTAACGGGAAAGGTGAGGTGGAGTGATGCATAAAACAAGGGTTTCAAATTAGCTCAGATACCGTTCCATAAACCCAATATGTAAAAGACAAGACCTACTCCTTGCTCAGTGAACTGGACTCAACACCCCCTATTCACCGCCCAAGAATATATCTGACTAGTAAGAATCTTAAAACCTATGTATTGATATCTCTCTGTAAGTGAGTCAAGTGGGTGTAAAGCGGCATAAACACAGCAGTGCAAAGCAGCTAAACCCCATTATAAAAATCAATTACTTTTAAAACCCCGTGAAACAAAGACAGTGAAAGAGAGAGAAATTCTTACAAAATTCGTTCAGGGGTTGCGATGCCACCTGGATTGACCATATCTAGACCCACAGCTGATTGAGACATAAGGGTGGAGACTCTTGGGGCTGACAGTTTTGCTGAGGTTGGGTGAGCTAACGCAGACCCTTTAAAGTAATACGGCGTGGCACCCATCCCATGGGTCCCAAATCTCCAGGTTCAAGGGCATGTTCCTACATCGAAAACATGCATGAGAAACCCAGAAGATGGTACACCGTGTGATCGGGAAAGGTTTCTAAAATGCACCTCATTTCTCGTCTCCTTGTGCTCCGGTTCGCCATTCCAGCCGCTTTACTAGCAATGTCCCTCCTTGGAGAATCAGCACCTTTAACCTCCTGTTCCGTATAGGTGGCAATTTGTCCTGAGGATGAACGGGAAGAGGGGGAACCAATGAGAGGCTAGCTCTAGGTGTTGGGACAGGCACAGGTCACTCTATTTTCCCATCAGGAAGAAGAATTAACCACAGGCTCAGCCTGCCGCCCGGAGCCAGAAGAGGGCCTAAGCAATTCTGCGCTTTTGCGGCCAGCTCCCAAGAAAGCGAGTTGAAAAATGGAGCTCAGGGGCACTGCAATTCACAAACCTGCAGAGTTAGAAATGATAACTCTCGTCCACAGATATATGGAGGGAAGGCAACGAAGAGGATTTGAAAGCAAGGCAGAATTGCAGGAAACAGATTTCAGGAGGTAGATTCGAATCGCCTTTAAAGCACAGGAAAAGCGGCAAAACCTCGACAATGATGCCCTTGGCCAAAAAGGGCGTATGCGTTTTCTCCTGAATATATTCAGGAGAAAACGCATACGCCCTTTTTGGCCAACCAAGCAACCTGGAAAGGCAAATCAGCGCTACAAAGAAGTCTCGGTTCCCATCGGTCAAAAGGGCCATGCTGAAAAAAGTGTCAAAACCAGAAATGCAGGACAGGCCATAGAGAAGTGGGAGCCTTGCTACGCTGATGGGCAGGATGTAAATTGCCAACAGCCACTCTGGAGAAGTGTACGGTGTGTCCTGAAACATCTAAAAAACTCAGCTTAGAGAGCATAGGGCACTTCCACTCATGGGCGTATAAATTGGGAAAAGTAAAAATCAGCAAGACACAGGCACCCCAAAGTTTAGGGCTGCTCTGTTGACAAGAACCTCCACTTCGTTACACCTGAAACATCCCAGGAAAAAGAAGAATGGATAAAGAAGTTGTGGTCCTTATGTACAATGGAATATCAATCAGCCATGAAATCAAACTCATAAGGCTAGGAGCAGCATGATGAGTGGATTTAGGTACGACGATTCTAAGTGAAATAAGTCACACAGAAAAAGACACTTATCATAAGATATCACTTATAGAGGGAATGTAAAAACCGCTACCCTTGAACTGAATTACAAAACAGAACAGAGTCGCACGTTTAGAAAACACACTATGGCTGCTTAACGGGAAAGGTGAGGTGGAGTGATGCATAAAACAAGGGTTTCAAATTAGCTCAGATACCGTTCCATAAACCCAATATGTAAAAGACAAGACCTACTCCTTGCTCAGTGAACTGGACTCAACACCCCCTATTCACCGCCCAAGAATATATCTGACTAGTAAGAATCTTAAAACCTATGTATTGATATCTCTCTGTAAGTGAGTCAAGTGGGTGTAAAGCGGCATAAACACAGCAGTGCAAAGCAGCTAAACCCCATTATAAAAATCAATTACTTTTAAAACCCCGTGAAACAAAGACAGTGAAAGAGAGAGAAATTCTTACAAAATTCGTTCAGGGGTTGCGATGCCACCTGGATTGACCATATCTAGACCCACAGCTGATTGAGACATAAGGGTGGAGACTCTTGGGGCTGACAGTTTTGCTGAGGTTGGGTGAGCTAACGCAGACCCTTTAAAGTAATACGGCGTGGCACCCATCCCATGGGTCCCAAATCTCCAGGTTCAAGGGCATGTTCCTACATCGAAAACATGCATGAGAAACCCAGAAGATGGTACACCGTGTGATCGGGAAAGGTTTCTAAAATGCACCTCATTTCTCGTCTCCTTGTGCTCCGGTTCGCCATTCCAGCCGCTTTACTAGCAATGTCCCTCCTTGGAGAATCAGCACCTTTAACCTCCTGTTCCGTATAGGTGGCAATTTGTCCTGAGGATGAACGGGAAGAGGGGGAACCAATGAGAGGCTAGCTCTAGGTGTTGGGACAGGCACAGGTCACTCTATTTTCCCATCAGGAAGAAGAATTAACCACAGGCTCAGCCTGCCGCCCGGAGCCAGAAGAGGGCCTAAGCAATTCTGCGCTTTTGCGGCCAGCTCCCAAGAAAGCGAGTTGAAAAATGGAGCTCAGGGGCACTGCAATTCACAAACCTGCAGAGTTAGAAATGATAACTCTCGTCCACAGATATATGGAGGGAAGGCAACGAAGAGGATTTGAAAGCAAGGCAGAATTGCAGGAAACAGATTTCAGGAGGTAGATTCGAATCGCCTTTAAAGCACAGGAAAAGCGGCAAAACCTCGACAATGATGCCCTTGGCCAAAAAGGGCGTATGCGTTTTCTCCTGAATATATTCAGGAGAAAACGCATACGCCCTTTTTGGCCAACCAAGCAACCTGGAAAGGCAAATCAGCGCTACAAAGAAGTCTCGGTTCCCATCGGTCAAAAGGGCCATGCTGAAAAAAGTGTCAAAACCAGAAATGCAGGACAGGCCATAGAGAAGTGGGAGCCTTGCTACGCTGATGGGCAGGATGTAAATTGCCAACAGCCACTCTGGAGAAGTGTACGGTGTGTCCTGAAACATCTAAAAAACTCAGCTTAGAGAGCATAGGGCACTTCCACTCATGGGCGTATAAATTGGGAAAACTAAAAATCAGCAAGACACAGGCACCCCAAAGTTTAGGGCTGCTCTGTTTACAAGAACCTCCACTTGGTTACACCTGAAATATCCCAAGAAACTGAAGAAGACTGGATAACGAAGTTGTGGTCCTTATGTACAATGGAATATCAGTCAGCCATGAAATCAACGTCATAAGGCTAGGAGCAGCATGATGAGTGGATTTAGGTACGACGATTCTAAGTGAAATAAGTCACACAGAAAAAGACACTTATCATAAGATATCACTTATAGAGGGAATGTAAAAACCGCTACCCTTGAACTGAATTACAAAACAGAACAGAGTCGCACGTTTAGAAAACACACTATGGCTGCTTAACGGGAAAGGTGAGGTGGGGTGATGCATAAAACAAGGGTTTCAAATTAGCTCAGATACCGTTCCATAAACCCAATATGTAATAGACAAGACCTACTCCTTGCTCAGTGAACTGGACTCAACGCCCCCTATTCACCGCCCAAGAATATATCTGTCTAGTAAGAATCTTAAAACCTATGTATTGCTATCTCTCTGTAAGTGAGTCAAGTGGGTGTAAAGCGGCATAAACACAGCAGTGCAATGCAGCTAAACCCCATTAAAAAAATCAATTACTTTTAAAAACCCGTGAAACAAAGACAGTGAAAGAGAGAGAAATTCTTACAAAATTCGTTCAGGTGCTGTGATGCCAGCTGGATTGACCATATCTAGACCCACAGCTGATTGAGACATAAGGGTGGACACTCTTGGGGCTGAGAGGTTTGGTGAGGTTGGGTGAGCTAACGCAGACCCTTTAAAGTAATACGGCGTGGTACCCAACCCATGGGTCCCAAATCTGCAGGTTCAAGGGCATCTTCCTACATCGAAAACATGCACGAGAAACCCAGAAGATGGTACACCGTGTGACCGGGAAATGTTTCTAAAACGCACCTCATTTCTCATCTCCTTGTGCTGCGGTTCGCCATTCCAGCCGCTTTACTAGCAATCTCCCTCCTTGGAGAATCAGCACCTTTAACCTCCTGTTCCGTACAGGTTGCAATTTGTCCTGAGGATGAACGGGAAGAGGGGGAACCAATGAGAGACTAGCTCTAGGTGTTGGGACAGGCACAGGTCACTCTATTTTCCCATCAGGAAGAAGAATTAACCACAGGTTCAGCCTGCCACCTGGAGCCAGAATAGTGCTTGAAGCAATCCTGCGCTTTTGCGGCCAGCTCCCAAGAAAGCGAGTTGAAAAATGGAGCTCAGGGGCACTGCAATTCACAAACCTGCAGAGTTAGAAATGATAACTCTCGTCCACAAATATATGGAGGGAAGGCTACGAAGAGGATTTGAAAGCAAGGCAGAATTGCAGGAAACAGATTTCAGGAGGTAGATTCGAATCGCCTTTAAAGCACAGGAAAAGCGGCAAAACCTCGACAATGATGCCCTTGGCCAAAAAGGGCGTATGCGTTTTTCCCTGAATATATTCAGGAAAAAACGCATACGCCCTTTTTGGCCAACCAAGCAACCTGGAAAGGCAAATCAGCGCTACAAAGAAGTCTCGCTTCCCATCGGTCAAAAGGGCCATGCTGAATAAAGTGTCAAAACCAGAAATGCAGGACAGGCCATGGAGAAATGGGAGCCTTGCTACGCTGATGGGCGGGCTGTAAATGACCAACAGCCACTCTGGAGAAGTGTACGGTGTGTCCTGAAACATCTAAAAAACTCAGCTTAGAGAGCATAGGGCACTTCCACTCATGGGCGTATAAATTGGGAAAACTAAAAATCAGCAAGACACAGGCACCCCAAAGTTTAGGGCTGCTCTGTTGACAAGAACCTCCACTTCGTTACACCTGAAATATCCCAGGAAAGAGAAGAATGGATAAAGAAGTTGTGGTCCTTATGTACAATGGAATATCACTCAGCCATGAAATCAACGTCATAAGGCTAGGAGCAGCATGATGAGTGGATTTAGGTACGACGATTCTAAGTGAAATACGTCACACAGAAAAAGACACTTATCATAAGATATCACTTATAGAGGAAATGTAAAAACCGCTACCCTTGAACTGAATTACAAAACAGAACAGAGTCGCACGTTTAGAAAACACACTATGGCTGCTTAACGGGAAAGGTTAGGTGGGGTGATCCATAAAAGAAGGGTTTCAAATTAGCTCAGATACCGTTCCATAAACCCAATATGTAATATACAAGACCTACTCCTTGCTCAGTGAACTGGACTCAACGCCCCCTATTCACCTCCCCAGAATGTATCTGACAAGTAAGAATCTTAAAACCTATGTATTGATATCTCTCTGTAAGTGAGTGAAGTGGGTGTAAAGCGACACAAACACAGCAGTGCAAAGCAGCTAAACCCCATTCTAAAAATCAATTACTTTTAAAACCCCGTGAAACAAAGACAGTGAAAGAGAGAGAAATTCTTACAAAATTCGTTCAGGGGTTGCGATGCCACCTGGATTGACCATATCTAGACCCACAGCTGATTGAGACATAAGGGTGGAGACTCTTGGGGCTGAGAGGTTTGCTGAGGTTGGGTGAGCTAACGCAGACCCTTTAAAGTAATGCGGCGTGGTACCCATCTCATGGGTCCCAAATCTCCAGGTTCAAGGGCATCTTCCTACATCGAAAACATGCATGAGAAACCCAGAAGATGGTACACCGTGTGATCGGGAAAGGTTTCTAAAACGCACCTCATTTCTCATCTCCTTGTGCTCCGGTTCGCCATTCCAGCCACTTTACTAGCAATCGCCCTTCTTGGAGAAACAGCACCTTTAACCTCCTGTTCTGTACAGGTTGCAATTTGTCCTGAGGATGAACAGGAAGAGGGGGAACCAATGAGAGACTAGCTCTAGGTGTTGGGACAGGCACAGGTCACTCTATTTTCCCATCAGGAAGAAGAATCAACCACAGGCTCAGCCTGCCGTCCGGAGCCAGAATAGGGCCTGAAGCAATCCTGCGCTTTTGCGGCCAGCTCCCAAGAAAGCGAGTTGAAAAATGGAGCTCAGGGGCAGTGCAATTCACAAACCTACAGAGTTAGAAATGATAACTCTCGTCCACAAATATATGGAGGGAAGGCAACGAAGAGGATTTGAAAGCAAGGCAGAATTGCAGGAAACAGATTTCAGGAGGTAGATTCGAATCGCCTTTAAAGCACAGGAAAAGCGGCAAAACCTCGACAATGATGCCCTTGGCCAAAAAGGGCGTATGCGTTTTTTCCTGAATATATTCAGGAAAAAACGCATACGCCCTTTTTGGCCAACCAAGCAACCTGGAAAGGCAAATCAGCGCTACAAAGAAGTCTCGCTTCCCATCGGTCAAAAGGGACATGCTGAATAAAGTGTCAAAACCAGAAATGCAGGACAGGCCATGGAGAAGTGGGAGCCTTGCTACGCTGATGGGCAGGATGTAAATTGCCAGCAGCCACTCTGGAGAAGTGTACGGTGTGTCCTGAAACATCTAAAAAACTCAGCTTAGAGAGCATAGGGCACTTCCACTCATGGGCGTATAAATTGGGAAAACTAAAAATCAGCAAGACACAGGCACCCCAAAGTTTAGGGCTGCTCTGTTTACAAGAACCTCCACTTGGTTACACCTGAAATATCCCAAGAAACTGAAGAAGACTGGATAACGAAGTTGTGGTCCTTATGTACAATGGAATATCAGTCAGCCATGAAATCAACGTCATAAGGCTAGGAGCAGCATGATGAGTGGATTTAGGTACGACGATTCTAAGTGAAATAAGTCACACAGAAAAAGACACTTATCATAAGATATCACTTATAGAGGGAATGTAAAAACCGCTACCCTTGAACTGAATTACAAAACAGAACAGAGTCGCACGTTTAGAAAACACACTATGGCTGCTTAACGGGAAAGGTGAGGTGGGGTGATGCATAAAACAAGGGTTTCAAATTAGCTCAGATACCGTTCCATAAACCCAATATGTAATAGACAAGACCTACTCCTTGCTCAGTGAACTGGACTCAACGCCCCCTATTCACCGCCCAAGAATATATCTGTCTAGTAAGAATCTTAAAACCTATGTATTGCTATCTCTCTGTAAGTGAGTCAAGTGGGTGTAAAGCGGCATAAACACAGCAGTGCAATGCAGCTAAACCCCATTAAAAAAATCAATTACTTTTAAAAACCCGTGAAACAAAGACAGTGAAAGAGAGAGAAATTCTTACAAAATTCGTTCAGGTGCTGTGATGCCAGCTGGATTGACCATATCTAGACCCACAGCTGATTGAGACATAAGGGTGGACACTCTTGGGGCTGAGAGGTTTGGTGAGGTTGGGTGAGCTAACGCAGACCCTTTAAAGTAATACGGCGTGGTACCCAACCCATGGGTCCCAAATCTGCAGGTTCAAGGGCATCTTCCTACATCGAAAACATGCACGAGAAACCCAGAAGATGGTACACCGTGTGACCGGGAAATGTTTCTAAAACGCACCTCATTTCTCATCTCCTTGTGCTGCGGTTCGCCATTCCAGCCGCTTTACTAGCAATCTCCCTCCTTGGAGAATCAGCACCTTTAACCTCCTGTTCCGTACAGGTTGCAATTTGTCCTGAGGATGAACGGGAAGAGGGGGAACCAATGAGAGACTAGCTCTAGGTGTTGGGACAGGCACAGGTCACTCTATTTTCCCATCAGGAAGAAGAATTAACCACAGGTTCAGCCTGCCACCTGGAGCCAGAATAGTGCTTGAAGCAATCCTGCGCTTTTGCGGCCAGCTCCCAAGAAAGCGAGTTGAAAAATGGAGCTCAGGGGCACTGCAATTCACAAACCTGCAGAGTTAGAAATGATAACTCTCGTCCACAAATATATGGAGGGAAGGCTACGAAGAGGATTTGAAAGCAAGGCAGAATTGCAGGAAACAGATTTCAGGAGGTAGATTCGAATCGCCTTTAAAGCACAGGAAAAGCGGCAAAACCTCGACAATGATGCCCTTGGCCAAAAAGGGCGTATGCGTTTTTCCCTGAATATATTCAGGAAAAAACGCATACGCCCTTTTTGGCCAACCAAGCAACCTGGAAAGGCAAATCAGCGCTACAAAGAAGTCTCGCTTCCCATCGGTCAAAAGGGCCATGCTGAATAAAGTGTCAAAACCAGAAATGCAGGACAGGCCATGGAGAAATGGGAGCCTTGCTACGCTGATGGGCGGGCTGTAAATGACCAACAGCCACTCTGGAGAAGTGTACGGTGTGTCCTGAAACATCTAAAAAACTCAGCTTAGAGAGCATAGGGCACTTCCACTCATGGGCGTATAAATTGGGAAAACTAAAAATCAGCAAGACACAGGCACCCCAAAGTTTAGGGCTGCTCTGTTGACAAGAACCTCCACTTCGTTACACCTGAAATATCCCAGGAAAGAGAAGAATGGATAAAGAAGTTGTGGTCCTTATGTACAATGGAATATCACTCAGCCATGAAATCAACGTCATAAGGCTAGGAGCAGCATGATGAGTGGATTTAGGTACGACGATTCTAAGTGAAATACGTCACACAGAAAAAGACACTTATCATAAGATATCACTTATAGAGGAAATGTAAAAACCGCTACCCTTGAACTGAATTACAAAACAGAACAGAGTCGCACGTTTAGAAAACACACTATGGCTGCTTAACGGGAAAGGTTAGGTGGGGTGATCCATAAAAGAAGGGTTTCAAATTAGCTCAGATACCGTTCCATAAACCCAATATGTAATATACAAGACCTACTCCTTGCTCAGTGAACTGGACTCAACGCCCCCTATTCACCTCCCCAGAATGTATCTGACAAGTAAGAATCTTAAAACCTATGTATTGATATCTCTCTGTAAGTGAGTGAAGTGGGTGTAAAGCGACACAAACACAGCAGTGCAAAGCAGCTAAACCCCATTCTAAAAATCAATTACTTTTAAAACCCCGTGAAACAAAGACAGTGAAAGAGAGAGAAATTCTTACAAAATTCGTTCAGGGGTTGCGATGCCACCTGGATTGACCATATCTAGACCCACAGCTGATTGAGACATAAGGGTGGAGACTCTTGGGGCTGAGAGGTTTGCTGAGGTTGGGTGAGCTAACGCAGACCCTTTAAAGTAATGCGGCGTGGTACCCATCTCATGGGTCCCAAATCTCCAGGTTCAAGGGCATCTTCCTACATCGAAAACATGCATGAGAAACCCAGAAGATGGTACACCGTGTGATCGGGAAAGGTTTCTAAAACGCACCTCATTTCTCATCTCCTTGTGCTCCGGTTCGCCATTCCAGCCACTTTACTAGCAATCGCCCTTCTTGGAGAAACAGCACCTTTAACCTCCTGTTCTGTACAGGTTGCAATTTGTCCTGAGGATGAACAGGAAGAGGGGGAACCAATGAGAGACTAGCTCTAGGTGTTGGGACAGGCACAGGTCACTCTATTTTCCCATCAGGAAGAAGAATCAACCACAGGCTCAGCCTGCCGTCCGGAGCCAGAATAGGGCCTGAAGCAATCCTGCGCTTTTGCGGCCAGCTCCCAAGAAAGCGAGTTGAAAAATGGAGCTCAGGGGCAGTGCAATTCACAAACCTACAGAGTTAGAAATGATAACTCTCGTCCACAAATATATGGAGGGAAGGCAACGAAGAGGATTTGAAAGCAAGGCAGAATTGCAGGAAACAGATTTCAGGAGGTAGATTCGAATCGCCTTTAAAGCACAGGAAAAGCGGCAAAACCTCGACAATGATGCCCTTGGCCAAAAAGGGCGTATGCGTTTTTTCCTGAATATATTCAGGAAAAAACGCATACGCCCTTTTTGGCCAACCAAGCAACCTGGAAAGGCAAATCAGCGCTACAAAGAAGTCTCGCTTCCCATCGGTCAAAAGGGACATGCTGAATAAAGTGTCAAAACCAGAAATGCAGGACAGGCCATGGAGAAGTGGGAGCCTTGCTACGCTGATGGGCAGGATGTAAATTGCCAGCAGCCACTCTGGAGAAGTGTACGGTGTGTCCTGAAACATCTAAAAAACTCAGCTTAGAGAGCATAGGGCACTTCCACTCATGGGCGTATAAATTGGGAAAACTAAAAATCAGCAAGACACAGGCACCCCAAAGTTTAGGGCTGCTCTGTTTACAAGAACCTCCACTTGGTTACACCTGAAATATCCCAAGAAACTGAAGAAGAATGGATAACGAAGTTGTGGTCCTTATGTACAATGGAATATCACTCAGCCATGAAATCAACGTCATAAGGCTAGGAGCAGCATGATGAGTGGATTTAGGTACGACGATTCTAAGTGAAATAAGTCACACAGAAAAAGACACTTATCATAAGATATCACTTATAGAGGGAATGTAAAAACCGCTACCCTTGAACTGAATTACAAAACAGAACAGAGTCGCACGTTTAGAAAACACACTATGGCTGCTTAACGGAAAAGGTGAGGTGGGGTGATGCATAAAACAAGGGTTTCAAATTAGCTCAGATACCGTTCCATAAATCCAATATGTAATAGACAAGACCTACTCCTTGCTCAGTGAACTGGACTCAACGCCCCCTATTCACCGCCCAAGAATATATCTGACTAGTAAGAATCTTAAAACCTATGTATTGCTATCTCTCTGTAAGTGAGTCAAGTGGGTGTAAAGCGGCATAAACACAGCAGTGCAAAGCCGCTAAACCCCATTATAAAAATCAATTACTTTTAAAAACCCGTGAAACCAAGACAGTGAAAGAGAGAGAAATGCTTACAAAATTCGTTCAGGGGCTGCGATGCCACCTGGATTGACCATATCTAGACCCACAGCTGATTGAGAAATAAGGGTGGACACTCTTGGGGCTGAGAGGTTTGGTGAGGTGGGGTTAGCTAACGCAGACCATTTAAAGTAATACGGCGCGGTAACCATCCCATGGGTCCCAAATCTCCAGGATCAAGGGCATCTTCCTACATCGAAAACATGCACGAGAAACCCACAAGATGGTACACCGTGTGACCGGGAAAGGTTTCTAAAACGCACCTCATTTCTCATCTCCTTGTGCTCCGGTTCGCCATTCCAGCCGCTTTACTAGCAATCTCCCTCCTTGGAGAATCAGCACCTTTAACCTCCTGTTCCGTACAGGTTGCAATTTGTCCTGAGGATGAACGGGAAGAGGGGGAACCAATGAGAGACTAGCTCTAGGTGTTGGGACAGGCACAGGTCACTCTATTTTCCCATCAGGAAGAAGAATCAACCACAGGCTCAGCGTGCCGTCCGGAGCCAGAATAGGGCCTGAAGCAATCCTGCGCTTTTGCGGGCAGCTCCCAAGAAAGCGAGTTGAAAAATGGAGCTCAGGGGCAGTGCAATTGACAAAACTGCAGGTTTAGAAATGATAACTCTCGTCCACAAATATATGGAGGGAAGGCAACGAAGAGGATTTGAAAGCAAGGCAGAATTGCAGGAAACAGATTTCAGGAGGTAGATTCGAATCGCCTTTAAAGCACAGGAAAAGCGGCAAAACCTCGACAATGATGCCCTTGGCCAAAAAGGGCGTATGCGTTTTTTCCTGAATATATTCAGGAAAAAACGCATACGCCCTTTTTGGCCAACCAAGCAACCTGGAAAGGCAAATCAGCGCTACAAAGAAGTCTCGCTTCCCATCGGTCAAAAGGGCCATGCTGAATAAAGTGACAAAACCAGAAATGCAGGACAGGCCATGGAGAAGTGGGAGCCTTGCTACGCTGATGGGCAGGATGTAAATTGCCAACAGCCACTCTGGAGAAGTGTACGGTGTGTCCTGAAACATCTAAAAAACTCAGCTGAGAGAGCATAGGGCACTTCCACTCATGGGTGTATAAATTGGGAAAAGTAAAAATCAGCAAGACACAGGCACCCCAAAGTTTAGGGCTGCTCTGTTGACAAGAACCTCCACTTCGTTACACCTGAAATATCCCAGGAAAGAGAAGAATGGATAACGAAGTTGTGGTCCTCATGTACAATGGAATATCACTCAGCCATGAAATCAACGTCATAAGGCTAGGAGCAGCATGATGAGTGGATTTAGGTACGACGATTCTAAGTGAAATAAGTCACACAGAAAAAGACACTTATCATAAGATATCACTTATAGAGGGAATGTAAAAACCGCTACCCTTGAACTGAATTACAAAACAGAACAGAGTCGCACGTTTAGAAAACACACTATGGCTGCTTAACGGGAAAGGTGAGGTGGGGTGATGCATAAAACAAGGGTTTCAAATTAGCTCAGATACCGTTCCATAAACCCAATATGTAATAGACAAGACCTACTCCTTGCTCAGTGAACTGGACTCAACACCCCCTATTCACCCCCCAAGAATATATCTGACTAGTAAGAATCTTAAAACCTATGTATTGATATCTCTCTGTAAGTGAGTCAAGTGGGTGTAAAGCGGCATAAACACAGCAGTGCAAAGCAGCTAAACCCCATTATAAAAATCAATTACTTTTAAAACCCCGTGAAACAAAGACAGTGAAAGAGAGAGAAATTCTTACAAAATTCGTTCAGGGAATGAGATGCCACCTGGATTGACCATATCTAGACCCACAGCTGATTGAGACATAAGGGTGGACACTCTTGGGGCTGAGAAATTTGGTGAGGTTGGGTGAGCTAACACAGACCCTTTAAAGTAATACGGCGTGGCACCAATCCCATGGGTCCCAAATCTCCAGGTTCAAGGGCATGTTCCTACATCGAAAACATGCATGAGAAACCCAGAAGATGGTACACCGTGTGATCGGGAAAGGTTTCTAAAACGAACCTCATTTCTCATCTCCTTGTGCTCCGGTTCGCCATTCCAGCCGCTTTACTAGCAATCTCCCTCCTTGGAGAATCAGCACCTTTATCCTCCTGTTCCGTACAGGTTGCAATTTGTCCTGAGGATGAACGGGAAGAGGGGGAACCAATGAGAGACTAGCTCTAGGTGTTGGGACAGGCACAGGTCACTCTATTTTCCCATCAGGAAGAAGAATTCACCACAGGCTCAGCCTGCCACCAGGAACCAGAATAGGGCCTGAAGCAATCCTGCGCTTTTGCGGCCAGCTCCCAAGAAAGCGAGTTGAATAATGGAGCTCAGGGGCACTGCAATTCACAAACCTGCAGACTTAGAAATGATAACTCTCGTCCACAAATATATTGAGGGAAGGCAACGAGGAGGATTTGAAAGCAAGGCAGAATTGCAGGAAACAGATTTCAGGAGGTAGATTCGAATCGCCTTTAAAGCACAGGAAAAGCGGCAAAACCTCGACAATGATGCCCTTGGCCAAAAAGGGCGTATGCGTTTTTTCCTGAATATATTCAGGAAAAAACGCATACGCCCTTTCTGGCCAACCAAGCAACCTAGAAAGGCCAATCAGCGCTACAAAGAAATCTCGCTTCCCATCGGTCTAAAGGGCCATGCTGAATAAAGTGTCAAAACCAGAAATGCAGGACAGGCCATGGAGAAAAGGGAGCCTTGCTACGCTGATGGGCGGGCTGTAAATTGCCAACAGCCACTCTGGAGAAGTGTACGGTGTGTCCTGAAACATCTAAAAATCTCAGCTTAGAGAGCATAGGGCACTTCCACTCATGGGCGTATAAATTGGGAAAACTAAAAATCAGCAAGACACAGGCACCCCAAAGTTTAGGGCTGCTCCGTTGACAAGAATCTCCACTTTGCTACACCTGAAATATCCCAGGAAAGAGAAGAATGGATAAAGAAGTTGTGGTCCTTATGTACAATGGAATATCACTCAGCCATGAAATCAACGTCATAAGGCTAGGAGCAGCATGATGAGTGGATTTAGGTACGACGATTCTAAGTGAAATAAGTCACACAGAAAAAGACACTGATCATAAGATATCACTTATAGAGGGAATGTAAAATCGCTACCCTTGAACTGAATTACAAAACAGAACAGAGTCACACGTTTAGAAAACACACTATGGCTGCTTAACGGGAAAGGGGAGGTGGGGTGATGCATAAAACAAGGGTTTCAAATTAGCTGAGATACCGTTCCATAAACCCAATACGTAATAGACAAGACCTACTCCTTGCTCAGTGAACTGGACTCAACACCCCCTCTTCACCGCCCAAGAATATATCTGACTAGTAAGAATCTTAAAACCTATGTATTGATACCTCTCTGTAAGTGAGTCAAGTGGGTATAAAGCGGCATAAACACAGCAGTGAAAAGCAGCTAAATCCCATTCTAAAAATCAATTACTTTTAAAAACCCGTGAAACAAAGACAGTGAAAGAGAGAGAAATTCTTACAAAATTCGTTCAGGGGCTGTGATGCCACCTGGATTTACCTTATTTAGACCCACAGCTGATTGAGACACATGGGTGGACACTCTTTGGGCTGAGAGATTTGGTGAGGTTGGGTGAGCAAACGCAGACCCTTTAAAGTAATACGGCGTGGTACCCATCCCATGGGTCCCAAATCTCCAGGTTCAAGGGCATCGTCCTAGATTGAAAACATGCATGAGAAACCCCGAAGATGGTACACCGTGTGACCGGGAAAGGTTTCTAAAACGAACCTCATTTCTCATCTCCTTGTGCTCCGGTTCGCCATTCCAGCCGCTTTACTAGCAATCTCCCTCCTTGGAGAATCAGCACCTTTATCCTCCTGTTCCGTACAGGTTGCAATTTGTCCTGAGGATGAACGGGAAGAGGGGGAACCAATGAGAGACTAGCTCTAGGTGTTGGGACAGGCACAGGTCACACTATTTTCCCATCAGGAAGAAGAATTCACCACAGGCTCAGCCTGCCACCAGGAACCAGAATAGGGCCTGAAGCAATCCTGCGCTTTTGCGGCCAGCTCCCAAGAAAGCGAGTTGAATAATGGAGCTCAGGGGCACTGCAATTCACAAACCTGCAGACTTAGAAATGATAACTCTCGTCCACAAATATATTGAGGGAAGGCAACGAGGAGGATTTGAAAGCAAGGCAGAATTGCAGGAAACAGATTTCAGGAGGTAGATTCGAATCGCCTTTAAAGCACAGGAAAAGCGGCAAAACCTCGACAATGATGCCCTTGGCCAAAAAGGGCGTATGCGTTTTTTCCTGAATATATTCAGGAAAAAACGCATACGCCCTTTCTGGCCAACCAAGCAACCTAGAAAGGCCAATCAGCGCTACAAAGAAATCTCGCTTCCCATCGGTCTAAAGGGCCATGCTGAATAAAGTGTCAAAACCAGAAATGCAGGACAGGCCATGGAGAAAAGGGAGCCTTGCTACGCTGATGGGCGGGCTGTAAATTGCCAACAGCCACTCTGGAGAAGTGTACGGTGTGTCCTGAAACATCTAAAAATCTCAGCTTAGAGAGCATAGGGCACTTCCACTCATGGGCGTATAAATTGGGAAAACTAAAAATCAGCAAGACACAGGCACCCCAAAGTTTAGGGCTGCTCCGTTGACAAGAATCTCCACTTTGCTACACCTGAAATATCCCAGGAAAGAGAAGAATGGATAAAGAAGTTGTGGTCCTTATGTACAATGGAATATCACTCAGCCATGAAATCAACGTCATAAGGCTAGGAGCAGCATGATGAGTGGATTTAGGTACGACGATTCTAAGTGAAATAAGTCACACAGAAAAAGACACTGATCATAAGATATCACTTATAGAGGGAATGTAAAATCGCTACCCTTGAACTGAATTACAAAACAGAACAGAGTCACACGTTTAGAAAACACACTATGGCTGCTTAACGGGAAAGGGGAGGTGGGGTGATGCATAAAACAAGGGTTTCAAATTAGCTGAGATACCGTTCCATAAACCCAATACGTAATAGACAAGACCTACTCCTTGCTCAGTGAACTGGACTCAACACCCCCTCTTCACCGCCCAAGAATATATCTGACTAGTAAGAATCTTAAAACCTATGTATTGATACCTCTCTGTAAGTGAGTCAAGTGGGTATAAAGCGGCATAAACACAGCAGTGAAAAGCAGCTAAATCCCATTCTAAAAATCAATTACTTTTAAAAACCCGTGAAACAAAGACAGTGAAAGAGAGAGAAATTCTTACAAAATTCGTTCAGGGGCTGTGATGCCACCTGGATTTACCTTATTTAGACCCACAGCTGATTGAGACACATGGGTGGACACTCTTTGGGCTGAGAGATTTGGTGAGGTTGGGTGAGCAAACGCAGACCCTTTAAAGTAATACGGCGTGGTACCCATCCCATGGGTCCCAAATCTCCAGGTTCAAGGGCATCGTCCTAGATTGAAAACATGCATGAGAAACCCCGAAGATGGTACACCGTGTGACCGGGAAAGGTTTCTAAAACGAACCTCATTTCTCATCTCCTTGTGCTCCGGTTCGCCATTCCAGCCGCTTTACTAGCAATCTCCCTCCTTGGAGAATCAGCACCTTTATCCTCCTGTTCCGTACAGGTTGCAATTTGTCCTGAGGATGAACGGGAAGAGGGGGAACCAATGAGAGACTAGCTCTAGGTGTTGGGACAGGCACAGGTCACACTATTTTCCCATCAGGAAGAAGAATTCACCACAGGCTCAGCCTGCCACCAGGAACCAGAATAGGGCCTGAAGCAATCCTGCGCTTTTGCGGCCAGCTCCCAAGAAAGCGAGTTGAATAATGGAGCTCAGGGGCACTGCAATTCACAAACCTGCAGACTTAGAAATGATAACTCTCGTCCACAAATATATTGAGGGAAGGCAACGAGGAGGATTTGAAAGCAAGGCAGAATTGCAGGAAACAGATTTCAGGAGGTAGATTCGAATCGCCTTTAAAGCACAGGAAAAGCGGCAAAACCTCGACAATGATGCCCTTGGCCAAAAAGGGCGTATGCGTTTTTTCCTGAATATATTCAGGAAAAAACGCATACGCCCTTTCTGGCCAACCAAGCAACCTAGAAAGGCCAATCAGCGCTACAAAGAAATCTCGCTTCCCATCGGTCAAAAGGGCCATGCTGAATAAAGTGTCAAAACCAGAAATGCAGGACAGGCCATGGAGAAAAGGGAGCCTTGCTACGCTGATGGGCGGGCTGTAAATTGCCAACAGCCACTCTGGAGAAGTGTACGGTGTGTCCTGAAACATCTAAAAATCTCAGCTTAGAGAGCATAGGGCACTTCCACTCATGGGCGTATAAATTGGGAAAACTAAAAATCAGCAAGACACAGGCACCCCAAAGTTTAGGGCTGCTCCGTTGACAAGAATCTCCACTTTGCTACACCTGAAATATCCCAGGAAAGAGAAGAATGGATAAAGAAGTTGTGGTCCTTATGTACAATGGAATATCACTCAGCCATGAAATCAACGTCATAAGGCTAGGAGCAGCATGATGAGTGGATTTAGGTACGACGATTCTAAGTGAAATAAGTCACACAGAAAAAGACACTGATCATAAGATATCACTTATAGAGGGAATGTAAAATCGCTACCCTTGAACTGAATTACAAAACGGAACAGAGTCACACGTTTAGAAAACACACTATGGCTGCTTAACGGGAAAGGGGAGGTGGGGTGATGCATAAAACAAGGGTTTCAAATTAGCTGAGATACCGTTCCATAAACCCAATACGTAATAGACAAGACCTACTCCTTGCTCAGTGAACTGGACTCAACACCCCCTCTTCACCGCCCAAGAATATATCTGACTAGTAAGAATCTTAAAACCTATGTATTGATACCTCTCTGTAAGTGAGTCAAGTGGGTGTAAAGCGGCATAAACACAGCAGTGCAAAGCAGCTAAACCCCATTATAAAAATCAATTACTTTTAAAAACCCGTGAAACAAAGACAGTGAAAGAGAGAGAAATTCTTACAAAATTCGTTCAGGGGCTGCGATGCCACCTGGATTGACCATATCTAGACCCACAGCTGATTGAGACATAAGGGTGGACACTCTTGGGGCTGAGAGGTTTGGTGAGGTTGGGTGAGCTAACGCAGACCCTTTAAAGTAATATGGCGTGGTACCCATCCCATGGGTCCCAAATCTCCAGGTTCAAGGGCATCTTCCTACATCGAAAACATGCACGAGAAACCCAGAAGATGGTACACCGTGTGACTGGGAAAGGTTTCTAAAACGCACCTCATTTCTCATCTCCTTGTGCTCCGGTTCGCCATTCCAGCCGCTTTACTAGCAATCTCCCTCCTTGGAGAATCAGCACCTTTAACCTCCTGTTCCGTACAGGTTGCAATTTGTCCTGAGGATGAACGGGAAGATGGGGAACCAATGAGAGACTAGCTCTAGGTGTTGGGACAGGCACAGGTCACTCTATTTTCCCATCAGGAAGAAGAATTAACCACAGTCTCAGCCTGACGCCCGGAGCCAGAATAGGGCCTGAAGCAATCCTGCGCTTTTACGGCCAGCTCCCAAGAAAGCCAGTTGAAAAATGGAGCTCAGGGGCACTGCAATTCACAAACCTGCAGAGTTAGAAATGATAACTCTCGTCCCCAAATATATGGAGGGAAGGCTACGAAGAGGATTTGAAAGCAAGGCAGAATTGCAGGAAACAGATTTCAGGAGGTAGATTTGAATCGCCTTTAAAGCACAGGAGAAGCGGCAAAACCTCGACAATGATGCCCTTGGCCAAAAAGGGCGTATGCGTTTTTTCCTGAATATATTCAGGAAAAAACGCATACGCCCTTTTTGGCCAACCGAGCAACCTGGAAAGGCCAATCAGCGCTACAAAGAAGTCTCGCTTCCCATCGGTCAAAAGGGCCATGCTGAATAAAGTGTCAAAACCAGAAATGCAGGACAGGCCATGGAGAAATGGGAGCCTTGCTACGCTGATGGGCGGGCTGTAAATGGCCAACAGCCACTCTGGAGAAGTGTACGGTGTGTCCTGAAACATCTAAAAAACTCAGCTTAGAGAGCATACGGCACTTCCACTCATGGGCGTATAAATTGGGAAAAGTAAAAATCAGCAAGACACAGGCACCCCAAAGTTTAGGGCTGCTCTGTTGACAAGAACCTCCACTTCGTTACACCTGAAACATCCCAGGAAAAAGAAGAATGGATAAAGAAGTTGTGGTCCTTATGTACAATGGAATATCAATCAGCCATGAAATCAAACTCATAAGGCTAGGAGCAGCATGATGAGTGGATTTAGGTACGACGATTCTAAGTGAAATAAGTCACACAGAAAAAGACACTTATCATAAGATATCACTTATAGAGGGAATGTAAAAACCGCTACCCTTGAACTGAATTACAAAACAGAACAGAGTCGCACGTTTAGAAAACACACTATGGCTGCTTAACGGGAAAGGTGAGGTGGAGTGATGCATAAAACAAGGGTTTCAAATTAGCTCAGATACCGTTCCATAAACCCAATATGTAAAAGACAAGACCTACTCCTTGCTCAGTGAACTGGACTCAACACCCCCTATTCACCGCCCAAGAATATATCTGACTAGTAAGAATCTTAAAACCTATGTATTGATATCTCTCTGTAAGTGAGTCAAGTGGGTGTAAAGCGGCATAAACACAGCAGTGCAAAGCAGCTAAACCCCATTATAAAAATCAATTACTTTTAAAACCCCGTGAAACAAAGACAGTGAAAGAGAGAGAAATTCTTACAAAATTCGTTCAGGGGTTGCGATGCCACCTGGATTGACCATATCTAGACCCACAGCTGATTGAGACATAAGGGTGGAGACTCTTGGGGCTGACAGTTTTGCTGAGGTTGGGTGAGCTAACGCAGACCCTTTAAAGTAATACGGCGTGGCACCCATCCCATGGGTCCCAAATCTCCAGGTTCAAGGGCATGTTCCTACATCGAAAACATGCATGAGAAACCCAGAAGATGGTACACCGTGTGATCGGGAAAGGTTTCTAAAATGCACCTCATTTCTCGTCTCCTTGTGCTCCGGTTCGCCATTCCAGCCGCTTTACTAGCAATGTCCCTCCTTGGAGAATCAGCACCTTTAACCTCCTGTTCCGTATAGGTTGCAATTTGTCCTGAGGATGAACGGGAAGAGGGGGAACCAATGAGAGGCTAGCTCTAGGTGTTGGGACAGGCACAGGTCACTCTATTTTCCCATCAGGAAGAAGAATTAACCACAGGCTCAGCCTGCCGCCCGGAGCCAGAAGAGGGCCTAAGCAATTCTGCGCTTTTGCGGCCAGCTCCCAAGAAAGCGAGTTGAAAAATGGAGCTCAGGGGCACTGCAATTCACAAACCTGCAGAGTTAGAAATGATAACTCTCGTCCACAGATATATGGAGGGAAGGCAACGAAGAGGATTTGAAAGCAAGGCAGAATTGCAGGAAACAGATTTCAGGAGGTAGATTCGAATCGCCTTTAAAGCACAGGAAAAGCGGCAAAACCTCGAAAATGATGCCCTTGGCCAAAAAGGGCGTATGCGTTTTCTCCTGAATATATTCAGGAGAAAACGCATACGCCCTTTTTGGCCAACCAAGCAACCTGGAAAGGCAAATCAGCGCTACAAAGAAGTCTCGGTTCCCATCGGTCAAAAGGGCCATGCTGAAAAAAGTGTCAAAACCAGAAATGCAGGACAGGCCATAGAGAAGTGGGAGCCTTGCTACGCTGATGGGCAGGATGTAAATTGCCAACAGCCACTCTGGAGAAGTGTACGGTGTGTCCTGAAACATCTAAAAAACTCAGCTTAGAGAGCATAGGGCACTTCCACTCATGGGCGTATAAATTGGGAAAACTAAAAATCAGCAAGACACAGGCACCCCAAAGTTTAGGGCTGCTCTGTTTACAAGAACCTCCACTTGGTTACACCTGAAATATCCCAAGAAACTGAAGAAGACTGGATAACGAAGTTGTGGTCCTTATGTACAATGGAATATCAGTCAGCCATGAAATCAACGTCATAAGGCTAGGAGCAGCATGATGAGTGGATTTAGGTACGACGATTCTAAGTGAAATAAGTCACACAGAAAAAGACACTTATCATAAGATATCACTTATAGAGGGAATGTAAAAACCGCTACCCTTGAACTGAATTACAAAACAGAACAGAGTCGCACGTTTAGAAAACACACTATGGCTGCTTAACGGGAAAGGTGAGGTGGGGTGATGCATAAAACAAGGGTTTCAAATTAGCTCAGATACCGTTCCATAAACCCAATATGTAATAGACAAGACCTACTCCTTGCTCAGTGAACTGGACTCAACGCCCCCTATTCACCGCCCAAGAATATATCTGTCTAGTAAGAATCTTAAAACCTATGTATTGCTATCTCTCTGTAAGTGAGTCAAGTGGGTGTAAAGCGGCATAAACACAGCAGTGCAATGCAGCTAAACCCCATTAAAAAAATCAATTACTTTTAAAAACCCGTGAAACAAAGACAGTGAAAGAGAGAGAAATTCTTACAAAATTCGTTCAGGTGCTGTGATGCCAGCTGGATTGACCATATCTAGACCCACAGCTGATTGAGACATAAGGGTGGACACTCTTGGGGCTGAGAGGTTTGGTGAGGTTGGGTGAGCTAACGCAGACCCTTTAAAGTAATACGGCGTGGTACCCAACCCATGGGTCCCAAATCTCCAGGTTCAAGGGCATCTTCCTACATCGAAAACATGCACGAGAAACCCAGAAGATGGTACACCGTGTGACCGGGAAATGTTTCTAAAAAGCACCTCATTTCTCATCTCCTTGTGCTCCGGTTCGCCATTCCAGCCGCTTTACTAGCAATCTCCCTCCTTGGAGAATCAGCACCTTTAACCTCCTGTTCCGTACAGGTTGCAATTTGTCCTGAGGATGAACGGGAAGAGGGGGAACCAATGAGAGACTAGCTCTAGGTGTTGGGACAGGCACAGGTCACTCTATTTTCCCATCAGGAAGAAGAATCAACCACAGGCTCAGCGTGCCGTCCGGAGCCAGAATAGGGCCTGAAGCAATCCTGCGCTTTTGCGGGCAGCTCCCAAGAAAGCGAGTTGAAAAATGGAGCTCAGGGGCAGTGCAATTGACAAAACTGCAGGGTTAGAAATGATAACTCTCGTCCACAAATATATGGAGGGAAGGCAACGAAGAGGATTTGAAAGCAAGGCAGAATTGCAGGAAACAGATTTCAGGAGGTAGATTCGAATCGCCTTTAAAGCACAGGAAAAGCGGCAAAACCTCGACAATGATGCCCTTGGCCAAAAAGGGCGTATGCGTTTTTTCCTGAATATATTCAGGAAAAAACGCATACGCCCTTTTTGGCCAACCAAGCAACCTGGAAAGGCAAATCAGCGCTACAAAGAAGTCTCGCTTCCCATCGGTCAAAAGGGCCATGCTGAATAAAGTGACAAAACCAGAAATGCAGGACAGGCCATGGAGAAGTGGGAGCCTTGCTACGCTGATGGGCAGGATGTAAATTGCCAACAGCCACTCTGGAGAAGTGTACGGTGTGTCCTGAAACATCTAAAAAACTCAGCTGAGAGAGCATAGGGCACTTCCACTCATGGGTGTATAAATTGGGAAAAGTAAAAATCAGCAAGACACAGGCACCCCAAAGTTTAGGGCTGCTCTGTTGACAAGAACCTCCACTTCGTTACACCTGAAATATCCCAGGAAAGAGAAGAATGGATAACGAAGTTGTGGTCCTCATGTACAATGGAATATCACTCAGCCATGAAATCAACGTCATAAGGCTAGGAGCAGCATGATGAGTGGATTTAGGTACGACGATTCTAAGTGAAATAAGTCACACAGAAAAAGACACTTATCATAAGATATCACTTATAGAGGGAATGTAAAAACCGCTACCCTTGAACTGAATTACAAAACAGAACAGAGTCGCACGTTTAGAAAACACACTATGGCTGCTTAACGGGAAAGGTGAGGTGGGGTGATGCATAAAACAAGGGTTTCAAATTAGCTCAGATACCGTTCCATAAACCCAATATGTAATAGACAAGACCTACTCCTTGCTCAGTGAACTGGACTCAACACCCCCTATTCACCCCCCAAGAATATATCTGACTAGTAAGAATCTTAAAACCTATGTATTGATATCTCTCTGTAAGTGAGTCAAGTGGGTGTAAAGCGGCATAAACACAGCAGTGCAAAGCAGCTAAACCCCATTATAAAAATCAATTACTTTTAAAACCCCGTGAAACAAAGACAGTGAAAGAGAGAGAAATTCTTACAAAATTCGTTCAGGGAATGAGATGCCACCTGGATTGACCATATCTAGACCCACAGCTGATTGAGACATAAGGGTGGACACTCTTGGGGCTGAGAAATTTGGTGAGGTTGGGTGAGCTAACACAGACCCTTTAAAGTAATACGGCGTGGCACCAATCCCATGGGTCCCAAATCTCCAGGTTCAAGGGCATGTTCCTACATCGAAAACATGCATGAGAAACCCAGAAGATGGTACACCGTGTGATCGGGAAAGGTTTCTAAAACGAACCTCATTTCTCATCTCCTTGTGCTCCGGTTCGCCATTCCAGCCGCTTTACTAGCAATCTCCCTCCTTGGAGAATCAGCACCTTTATCCTCCTGTTCCGTACAGGTTGCAATTTGTCCTGAGGATGAACGGGAAGAGGGGGAACCAATGAGAGACTAGCTCTAGGTGTTGGGACAGGCACAGGTCACTCTATTTTCCCATCAGGAAGAAGAATTCACCACAGGCTCAGCCTGCCACCAGGAACCAGAATAGGGCCTGAAGCAATCCTGCGCTTTTGCGGCCAGCTCCCAAGAAAGCGAGTTGAATAATGGAGCTCAGGGGCACTGCAATTCACAAACCTGCAGACTTAGAAATGATAACTCTCGTCCACAAATATATTGAGGGAAGGCAACGAGGAGGATTTGAAAGCAAGGCAGAATTGCAGGAAACAGATTTCAGGAGGTAGATTCGAATCGCCTTTAAAGCACAGGAAAAGCGGCAAAACCTCGACAATGATGCCCTTGGCCAAAAAGGGCGTATGCGTTTTTTCCTGAATATATTCAGGAAAAAACGCATACGCCCTTTCTGGCCAACCAAGCAACCTAGAAAGGCCAATCAGCGCTACAAAGAAATCTCGCTTCCCATCGGTCTAAAGGGCCATGCTGAATAAAGTGTCAAAACCAGAAATGCAGGACAGGCCATGGAGAAAAGGGAGCCTTGCTACGCTGATGGGCGGGCTGTAAATTGCCAACAGCCACTCTGGAGAAGTGTACGGTGTGTCCTGAAACATCTAAAAATCTCAGCTTAGAGAGCATAGGGCACTTCCACTCATGGGCGTATAAATTGGGAAAACTAAAAATCAGCAAGACACAGGCACCCCAAAGTTTAGGGCTGCTCCGTTGACAAGAATCTCCACTTTGCTACACCTGAAATATCCCAGGAAAGAGAAGAATGGATAAAGAAGTTGTGGTCCTTATGTACAATGGAATATCACTCAGCCATGAAATCAACGTCATAAGGCTAGGAGCAGCATGATGAGTGGATTTAGGTACGACGATTCTAAGTGAAATAAGTCACACAGAAAAAGACACTGATCATAAGATATCACTTATAGAGGGAATGTAAAATCGCTACCCTTGAACTGAATTACAAAACAGAACAGAGTCACACGTTTAGAAAACACACTATGGCTGCTTAACGGGAAAGGGGAGGTGGGGTGATGCATAAAACAAGGGTTTCAAATTAGCTGAGATACCGTTCCATAAACCCAATACGTAATAGACAAGACCTACTCCTTGCTCAGTGAACTGGACTCAACACCCCCTCTTCACCGCCCAAGAATATATCTGACTAGTAAGAATCTTAAAACCTATGTATTGATACCTCTCTGTAAGTGAGTCAAGTGGGTATAAAGCGGCATAAACACAGCAGTGAAAAGCAGCTAAATCCCATTCTAAAAATCAATTACTTTTAAAAACCCGTGAAACAAAGACAGTGAAAGAGAGAGAAATTCTTACAAAATTCGTTCAGGGGCTGTGATGCCACCTGGATTTACCTTATTTAGACCCACAGCTGATTGAGACACATGGGTGGACACTCTTTGGGCTGAGAGATTTGGTGAGGTTGGGTGAGCAAACGCAGACCCTTTAAAGTAATACGGCGTGGTACCCATCCCATGGGTCCCAAATCTCCAGGTTCAAGGGCATCGTCCTAGATTGAAAACATGCATGAGAAACCCCGAAGATGGTACACCGTGTGACCGGGAAAGGTTTCTAAAACGAACCTCATTTCTCATCTCCTTGTGCTCCGGTTCGCCATTCCAGCCGCTTTACTAGCAATCTCCCTCCTTGGAGAATCAGCACCTTTATCCTCCTGTTCCGTACAGGTTGCAATTTGTCCTGAGGATGAACGGGAAGAGGGGGAACCAATGAGAGACTAGCTCTAGGTGTTGGGACAGGCACAGGTCACACTATTTTCCCATCAGGAAGAAGAATTCACCACAGGCTCAGCCTGCCACCAGGAACCAGAATAGGGCCTGAAGCAATCCTGCGCTTTTGCGGCCAGCTCCCAAGAAAGCGAGTTGAATAATGGAGCTCAGGGGCACTGCAATTCACAAACCTGCAGACTTAGAAATGATAACTCTCGTCCACAAATATATTGAGGGAAGGCAACGAGGAGGATTTGAAAGCAAGGCAGAATTGCAGGAAACAGATTTCAGGAGGTAGATTCGAATCGCCTTTAAAGCACAGGAAAAGCGGCAAAACCTCGACAATGATGCCCTTGGCCAAAAAGGGCGTATGCGTTTTTTCCTGAATATATTCAGGAAAAAACGCATACGCCCTTTCTGGCCAACCAAGCAACCTAGAAAGGCCAATCAGCGCTACAAAGAAATCTCGCTTCCCATCGGTCAAAAGGGCCATGCTGAATAAAGTGTCAAAACCAGAAATGCAGGACAGGCCATGGAGAAAAGGGAGCCTTGCTACGCTGATGGGCGGGCTGTAAATTGCCAACAGCCACTCTGGAGAAGTGTACGGTGTGTCCTGAAACATCTAAAAATCTCAGCTTAGAGAGCATAGGGCACTTCCACTCATGGGCGTATAAATTGGGAAAACTAAAAATCAGCAAGACACAGGCACCCCAAAGTTTAGGGCTGCTCCGTTGACAAGAATCTCCACTTTGCTACACCTGAAATATCCCAGGAAAGAGAAGAATGGATAAAGAAGTTGTGGTCCTTATGTACAATGGAATATCACTCAGCCATGAAATCAACGTCATAAGGCTAGGAGCAGCATGATGAGTGGATTTAGGTACGACGATTCTAAGTGAAATAAGTCACACAGAAAAAGACACTGATCATAAGATATCACTTATAGAGGGAATGTAAAATCGCTACCCTTGAACTGAATTACAAAACGGAACAGAGTCACACGTTTAGAAAACACACTATGGCTGCTTAACGGGAAAGGGGAGGTGGGGTGATGCATAAAACAAGGGTTTCAAATTAGCTGAGATACCGTTCCATAAACCCAATACGTAATAGACAAGACCTACTCCTTGCTCAGTGAACTGGACTCAACACCCCCTCTTCACCGCCCAAGAATATATCTGACTAGTAAGAATCTTAAAACCTATGTATTGATACCTCTCTGTAAGTGAGTCAAGTGGGTGTAAAGCGGCATAAACACAGCAGTGCAAAGCAGCTAAACCCCATTATAAAAATCAATTACTTTTAAAAACCCGTGAAACAAAGACAGTGAAAGAGAGAGAAATTCTTACAAAATTCGTTCAGGGGCTGCGATGCCACCTGGATTGACCATATCTAGACCCACAGCTGATTGAGACATAAGGGTGGACACTCTTGGGGCTGAGAGGTTTGGTGAGGTTGGGTGAGCTAACGCAGACCCTTTAAAGTAATATGGCGTGGTACCCATCCCATGGGTCCCAAATCTCCAGGTTCAAGGGCATCTTCCTACATCGAAAACATGCACGAGAAACCCAGAAGATGGTACACCGTGTGACTGGGAAAGGTTTCTAAAACGCACCTCATTTCTCATCTCCTTGTGCTCCGGTTCGCCATTCCAGCCGCTTTACTAGCAATCTCCCTCCTTGGAGAATCAGCACCTTTAACCTCCTGTTCCGTACAGGTTGCAATTTGTCCTGAGGATGAACGGGAAGATGGGGAACCAATGAGAGACTAGCTCTAGGTGTTGGGACAGGCACAGGTCACTCTATTTTCCCATCAGGAAGAAGAATTAACCACAGTCTCAGCCTGACGCCCGGAGCCAGAATAGGGCCTGAAGCAATCCTGCGCTTTTACGGCCAGCTCCCAAGAAAGCCAGTTGAAAAATGGAGCTCAGGGGCACTGCAATTCACAAACCTGCAGAGTTAGAAATGATAACTCTCGTCCCCAAATATATGGAGGGAAGGCTACGAAGAGGATTTGAAAGCAAGGCAGAATTGCAGGAAACAGATTTCAGGAGGTAGATTTGAATCGCCTTTAAAGCACAGGAGAAGCGGCAAAACCTCGACAATGATGCCCTTGGCCAAAAAGGGCGTATGCGTTTTTTCCTGAATATATTCAGGAAAAAACGCATACGCCCTTTTTGGCCAACCGAGCAACCTGGAAAGGCCAATCAGCGCTACAAAGAAGTCTCGCTTCCCATCGGTCAAAAGGGCCATGCTGAATAAAGTGTCAAAACCAGAAATGCAGGACAGGCCATGGAGAAATGGGAGCCTTGCTACGCTGATGGGCGGGCTGTAAATGGCCAACAGCCACTCTGGAGAAGTGTACGGTGTGTCCTGAAACATCTAAAAAACTCAGCTTAGAGAGCATACGGCACTTCCACTCATGGGCGTATAAATTGGGAAAAGTAAAAATCAGCAAGACACAGGCACCCCAAAGTTTAGGGCTGCTCTGTTGACAAGAACCTCCACTTCGTTACACCTGAAACATCCCAGGAAAAAGAAGAATGGATAAAGAAGTTGTGGTCCTTATGTACAATGGAATATCAATCAGCCATGAAATCAAACTCATAAGGCTAGGAGCAGCATGATGAGTGGATTTAGGTACGACGATTCTAAGTGAAATAAGTCACACAGAAAAAGACACTTATCATAAGATATCACTTATAGAGGGAATGTAAAAACCGCTACCCTTGAACTGAATTACAAAACAGAACAGAGTCGCACGTTTAGAAAACACACTATGGCTGCTTAACGGGAAAGGTGAGGTGGAGTGATGCATAAAACAAGGGTTTCAAATTAGCTCAGATACCGTTCCATAAACCCAATATGTAAAAGACAAGACCTACTCCTTGCTCAGTGAACTGGACTCAACACCCCCTATTCACCGCCCAAGAATATATCTGACTAGTAAGAATCTTAAAACCTATGTATTGATATCTCTCTGTAAGTGAGTCAAGTGGGTGTAAAGCGGCATAAACACAGCAGTGCAAAGCAGCTAAACCCCATTATAAAAATCAATTACTTTTAAAACCCCGTGAAACAAAGACAGTGAAAGAGAGAGAAATTCTTACAAAATTCGTTCAGGGGTTGCGATGCCACCTGGATTGACCATATCTAGACCCACAGCTGATTGAGACATAAGGGTGGAGACTCTTGGGGCTGACAGTTTTGCTGAGGTTGGGTGAGCTAACGCAGACCCTTTAAAGTAATACGGCGTGGCACCCATCCCATGGGTCCCAAATCTCCAGGTTCAAGGGCATGTTCCTACATCGAAAACATGCATGAGAAACCCAGAAGATGGTACACCGTGTGATCGGGAAAGGTTTCTAAAATGCACCTCATTTCTCGTCTCCTTGTGCTCCGGTTCGCCATTCCAGCCGCTTTACTAGCAATGTCCCTCCTTGGAGAATCAGCACCTTTAACCTCCTGTTCCGTATAGGTTGCAATTTGTCCTGAGGATGAACGGGAAGAGGGGGAACCAATGAGAGGCTAGCTCTAGGTGTTGGGACAGGCACAGGTCACTCTATTTTCCCATCAGGAAGAAGAATTAACCACAGGCTCAGCCTGCCGCCCGGAGCCAGAAGAGGGCCTAAGCAATTCTGCGCTTTTGCGGCCAGCTCCCAAGAAAGCGAGTTGAAAAATGGAGCTCAGGGGCACTGCAATTCACAAACCTGCAGAGTTAGAAATGATAACTCTCGTCCACAGATATATGGAGGGAAGGCAACGAAGAGGATTTGAAAGCAAGGCAGAATTGCAGGAAACAGATTTCAGGAGGTAGATTCGAATCGCCTTTAAAGCACAGGAAAAGCGGCAAAACCTCGAAAATGATGCCCTTGGCCAAAAAGGGCGTATGCGTTTTCTCCTGAATATATTCAGGAGAAAACGCATACGCCCTTTTTGGCCAACCAAGCAACCTGGAAAGGCAAATCAGCGCTACAAAGAAGTCTCGGTTCCCATCGGTCAAAAGGGCCATGCTGAAAAAAGTGTCAAAACCAGAAATGCAGGACAGGCCATAGAGAAGTGGGAGCCTTGCTACGCTGATGGGCAGGATGTAAATTGCCAACAGCCACTCTGGAGAAGTGTACGGTGTGTCCTGAAACATCTAAAAAACTCAGCTTAGAGAGCATAGGGCACTTCCACTCATGGGCGTATAAATTGGGAAAACTAAAAATCAGCAAGACACAGGCACCCCAAAGTTTAGGGCTGCTCTGTTTACAAGAACCTCCACTTGGTTACACCTGAAATATCCCAAGAAACTGAAGAAGACTGGATAACGAAGTTGTGGTCCTTATGTACAATGGAATATCAGTCAGCCATGAAATCAACGTCATAAGGCTAGGAGCAGCATGATGAGTGGATTTAGGTACGACGATTCTAAGTGAAATAAGTCACACAGAAAAAGACACTTATCATAAGATATCACTTATAGAGGGAATGTAAAAACCGCTACCCTTGAACTGAATTACAAAACAGAACAGAGTCGCACGTTTAGAAAACACACTATGGCTGCTTAACGGGAAAGGTGAGGTGGGGTGATGCATAAAACAAGGGTTTCAAATTAGCTCAGATACCGTTCCATAAACCCAATATGTAATAGACAAGACCTACTCCTTGCTCAGTGAACTGGACTCAACGCCCCCTATTCACCGCCCAAGAATATATCTGTCTAGTAAGAATCTTAAAACCTATGTATTGCTATCTCTCTGTAAGTGAGTCAAGTGGGTGTAAAGCGGCATAAACACAGCAGTGCAATGCAGCTAAACCCCATTAAAAAAATCAATTACTTTTAAAAACCCGTGAAACAAAGACAGTGAAAGAGAGAGAAATTCTTACAAAATTCGTTCAGGTGCTGTGATGCCAGCTGGATTGACCATATCTAGACCCACAGCTGATTGAGACATAAGGGTGGACACTCTTGGGGCTGAGAGGTTTGGTGAGGTTGGGTGAGCTAACGCAGACCCTTTAAAGTAATACGGCGTGGTACCCAACCCATGGGTCCCAAATCTCCAGGTTCAAGGGCATCTTCCTACATCGAAAACATGCACGAGAAACCCAGAAGATGGTACACCGTGTGACCGGGAAATGTTTCTAAAAAGCACCTCATTTCTCATCTCCTTGTGCTCCGGTTCGCCATTCCAGCCGCTTTACTAGCAATCTCCCTCCTTGGAGAATCAGCACCTTTAACCTCCTGTTCCGTACAGGTTGAAATTTGTCCTGAGGATGAACGGGAAGAGGGGGAACCAATGAGAGACTAGCTCTAGGTGTTGGGACAGGCACAGGTCACTCTATTTTCCCATCAGGAAGAAGAATTAACCACAGGCTCAGCCTGCCGCCCGGAGCCAGAATAGGGCCTGACGCAATCCTGCGCTTTTGCGGCCAGCTCCCAAGAAAGCCAGTTGAAAAATGGAGCTCAGGGGCACTGCAATTCACAAACCTGCAGAGTTAGAAATGATAACTCTCGTCCACAAATATATGGAGGGAAGGCTACGAAGAGGATTTGAAAGCAAGGCAGAATTGCAGGAAACAGATTTCAGGAGGTAGATTCGAATCGCCTTTAAAGCAGAGGAAAAGCGGCAAAACCTCGACAATGATGCCCTTGGCCAAAAAGGGCGTATGCGTTTTTTCCTGAATATATTCAGGAAAAAACGCATACGCCCTTTTTGGCCAACCAAGCAACCTGGAAAGGCAAATCAGCGCTACAAAGAAGTCTCGCTTCCCATCGGTCAAAAGGGCCATGCTGAATAAAGTGTCAAAACCAGAAATGCAGGACAGGCCATGGAGAAATGGGAGCCTTGCTACGCTGATGGGCGGGCTGTAAATGGCCAACAGCCACTCTGGAGAAGTGTACGGTGTGTCCTGAAACATCTAAAAAACTCAGCTTAGAGAGCATAGGGCACTTCCACTCATGGGCGTATAAATTGGGAAAACTAAAAATCAGCAAGACACAGGCACCCCAAAGTTTAGGGCTGCTCTGTTGACAAGAACCTCCACTTCGTTACACCTGAAACATCCCAGGAAAAAGAAGAATGGATAAAGAAGTTGTGGTCCTTATGTACAATGGAATATCACTCAGCCATGAAATCAAACTCATAAGGCTAGGAGCAGCATGATGAGTGGATTTAGGTACGACGATTCTAAGTGAAATAAGTCACACAGAAAAAGACACTTATCATAAGATATCACTTATAGAGGGAATGTAAAAACCGCTACCCTTGAACTGAATTACAAAACAGAACAGAGTCGCACGTTTAGAAAACACACTATGGCTGCTTAACGGGAAAGGTGAGGTGGGGTGATGCATAAAACAAGGGTTTCAAATTAGCTCAGATACCGTTCCATAAACCCAATATGTAATAGACAAGACCTACTCCTTGCTCAGTGAACTGGACTCAACACCCCCTATTCACCCCCCAAGAATATATCTGACTAGTAAGAATCTTAAAACCTATGTATTGATATCTCTCTGTAAGTGAGTCAAGTGGGTGTAAACTGGCATAAACACAGCAGTGCAAAGCAGCTAAACCCCATTCTAAAAATCAATTACTTTTAAAACCCCGTGAAACAAAGACAGTGAAAGAGAGAGAAATTCTTACAAAATTCGTTCAGAGGTTGCGATGCCACCTGGATTGACCATATCTAGACCCACAGCTGATTGAGACATAAGGGTGGAGACTCTTGGGGCTGAGAGTTTTGCTGAGGTTGGGTGAGCTAACGCAGACCCTTTAAAGTAATGCGGCGTGGTACCCATCCCATGGGTCCCGAATCTCCAGGTTCAAGGGCATCTTCCTACATCGAAAACATGCATGAGAAACCCAGAAGATGGTACACCGTGTGATCGGGAAAGGTTTCTAAAACGCACCTCATTTCTCATCTCCTTGTGCTCCGGTTCGCCATTCCAGCCGCTTTACTAGCAATCTCCCTCCTTGGAGAATCAGCACCTTTAAAATCCTGTTCCGTACACGTTGCAACTTGTCCTGAGGATGAACGGGAAGAGGGGGAGAAAATGAGAGACTACCTCTAGGTGTTGGGACAGGCACAGGTCACTCTATTTTCCCATCAGGAAGAAGAATTAACAACAGGCTCAGCCTGCCGCCCGGAGCCAGAAGAGGGCCTGAAGCAATTCTGCGCTTTTGCGGCCAGCTCCCAAGAAAGCGAGTTGAAAAATGGAGCTCAGGGGCAGTGCAATTCACAAACCTGCAGAGTTAGAAATGATAACTGTCGTCCACAAATATATGGAGGGAAGGCAATGCAGAGGATTTGAAAGCAAGGCAGAATTGCAGGAAACAGATTTCAGGAGGTAGATTCGAATCGCCTTTAAAGCACAGGAAAAGCGGCAAAACCTCGACAATGATGCCCTTGGCCAAAAAGGGCGTATGCGTCTTTTCCTGAATATATTCAGGAAAAGACGCATACGCCCTTTTTGGCCAACCAGGCAACCTGGAAAGGCAAATCAGCGCTACAAAGAAGTCTCGCTTCCCATCGGTCAAAAGGGCCATGCTGAATAAAGTGTCAAAACCAGAAATGCAGGACAGGCCATGGAGAAATGGGAGCCTTGCTACGCTGATGGGCGGGCTGTAATTGGCCAACAGCCACTCTGGAGAAGTGTACGGTGTGTCCTGAAACATCTAAAAAACTCAGCTTAGAGAGCATAGGGCACTTCCACTCATGGGCGTATAAATTGGGAAAACTAAAAATCAGCAAGACACAGGCACCCCAAAGTTTAGGGCTGCTCTGTTTACAAGAACCTCCACTTGGTTACACCTGAAATATCCCAAGAAACTGAAGAAGAATGGATAACGAAGTTGTGGTCCTTATGTACAATGGAATATCACTCAGCCATGAAATCAACGTCATAAGGCTAGGAGCAGCATGATGAGTGGATTTAGGTACGACGATTCTAAGTGAAATAAGTCACACAGAAAAAGACACTTATCATAAGATATCACTTATAGAGGGAATGTAAAAACCGCTACCCTTGAACTGAATTACAAAACAGAACAGAGTCGCACGTTTAGAAAACACACTATGGCTGCTTAACGGGAAAGGTGAGGTGGGGTGATGCAT
This sequence comes from Balaenoptera ricei, assembly GCF_028023285.1. Taxonomy (NCBI): domain Eukaryota; kingdom Metazoa; phylum Chordata; class Mammalia; order Artiodactyla; family Balaenopteridae; genus Balaenoptera; species Balaenoptera ricei. Next base: position 72,694,717 of record NC_082654.1, read on the forward strand.
AAAACAAGGGTTTCAAATTAGCTCAGATACCGTTCCATAAACCCAATATGTAATAAACAAGACCTACTCCTTGCTCAGTGAACTGGACTCAACGCCCCCTATTCACCGCCCAAGAATTTATCTGACTAGTAAGAATCTTAAAACCTATGTATTGCTATCTCTCTGTAAGTGAGTCAAGTGGGTGTAAAGCGGCATAAACACAGCAGTGCAAACCAGCTAAACGCCATTAAAAAAATCAATTACTTTTAAAAACCCGTGAAACAAAGACAGTGAAAGAGAGAGAAATTCTTACAAAATTTGTTCAGGTGCTGCGATGCCAGCTGGATTGACCATATCTAGACCCACAGCTGATTGAGACATAAGGGTGGACACTCTTGGGGCTGAGAGGTTTGGTGAGGTTGGGTGAGCTAACGCAGACCCTTTAAAGTAATGCGGCGTGGTACCCATCCCATGGGTCCCAAATCTCCAGGTTCAAGGGCATCTTCCTACATCGAAAACATGCATGAGAAACCCAGAAGATGGTACACCGTGTGATCGGGAAAGGTTTCTAAAACGCACCTCATTTCTCATCTCCTTGTGCTCCGGTTCGCCATTGCAGCCGCTTTACTAGCAATCTCCCTCCTTGTAGAATCAGCACCTTTAACCTCCTGTTCCGTACATGTTGCAATTTGTCCTGAGGATGAACGGGAAGAGGGGGAACCAATGAGAGACTAGCTCTAGGTGTCGGGACAAGCACAGGTCACTCTATTTTCCCATCAGGAAGAAGAATTAACCACAGGCTCAGCCTGCCGCCCGGAGCCAGAATAGGGCCTGAAGCAATTCTGCGCTTTTGCGGCCAGCTCCCAAGAAAGCGAGTTGAAAAATGGAGCTCAGGGGCACTGCAATTCACAAACCTGCAGAGTTAGAAATGATAACTCTCGTCCACAAATATATGGAGGGAAGGCAACGAAGAGGATTTGAAAGCAAGGCAGAATTGCAGGAAACAGATTTCAGGAGGTAGATTCGAATCGCCTTTAAAGCACAGGAAAAGCGGCAAAACCTCGACAATGATGCTCTTGGCCAAAAAGGGCGTATGCTTTTTTGCTGAATATATTCAGGAAAAAACGCATACGCCCTTTTTGGCCAACCAAGCAACCTGGAAAGGCAAATCAGCGCTACAAAGAAGTCTCGCTTCCCATCGGTCAAAAGGGCCATGCTGAATAAAGTGTCAAAACCAGAAATGCAGGACAGGCCATGGAGAAATGGGAGCCTTGCTACGCTGAAGGGCGGGCTGTAAATGGCCAACAGCCACTCTGGAGAAGTGTACGGTGTGTCCTGAAACATCTAAAAAACTCAGCTTAGAGAGCATAGGGCACTTCCACTCATGGGCGTATAAATTGGGAAAACTAAAAGTCAGCAAGACACAGGCACCCCAAAGTTTAGGGCTGCTCTGTTGACAAGAACCTCCACTTCGCTACACCTGAAACATACCAGGAAAGAGAAGAATGGATAAAGAAGTTGTGGTCCTTATGTACAATGGAATATCACTCAGCCATGAAATCAACGTCATAAGGCTAGGAGCAGCATGATGAGTGGATTTAGCTACGACGATTCTAAGTGAAATAAGTCACACAGAAAAAGACACTTATCATAAGATATCACTTATAGAGGGAATGTAAAAACCGCTACCCTTGAACTGAATTACAAAACAGAACAGAGTCACACGTTTAGAAAACACACTATGGCTGCTTAACGGGAAAGGTGAGGTGGGGTGATGCATAAAACAAGGGTTTCAAATTAGCTCAGATACCGTTCCATAAACCCAATATGTAATAGACAAGACCTACTCCTTGCTCAGTGAACTGGACTCAACACCCCCTATTCACCACCCAAGAATATATCTGACTAGTAAGAATCTTAAAACCTATGTATTGATATCTATCTGTAAGTGAGTCAAGTGGGTGTAAAGCGGCATGAACACAGCAGTGAAAAGCAGCTAAACCCCATTCTAAAAATCAATTACTTTTAAAACCCCGTGAAACAAAGACAGTGAAAGACAGAGAAATGCTTACAAAATTCATTCAGGGGCTGCGATGCCACCTGGATTGACCATATCTAGACCCACAGCTGATTGAGACATAAGGGTGGACACTCTTGGGGCTGAGAGGTTTGGTGAGGTTGGGTGAGCTAACGCAGACCCTTTAAAGTAATACGGCGTGGTACCCATCCCATGGGTCCCGAATCTCCAGGTTCAAGGGCATCTTCCTACATCGAAAACATGCATGAGAAACCCAGAAGATGGTACACCGTGTGATCGGGAAAGGTTTCTAAAACGCACCTCATTTCTCATCTCCTTGTGCTCCGGTTCGCCATTCCAGCCGCTTTACTAGCAATCTCCCTCCTTGGAGAATCAGCACCTTTAAAATCCTGTTCCGTACACGTTGCAACTTGTCCTGAGGATGAACGGGAAGAGGGGGAGCCAATGACAGACTACCTCTAGGTGTTGGGACAGGCACAGGTCACTCTAATTTCCCATCAGGAAGAAGAATTAACAACAGGCTCAGCCTGCCGCCCGGAGCCAGAAGAGGGCCTGAAGCAATTCTGCGCTTTTGCGGCCAGCTCCCAAGAAAGCGAGTTGAAAAATGGAGCTCAGGGGCAGTGCAATTCACAAACCTGCAGAGTTAGAAATGATAACTCTCGTCCACAAATATATGGAGGGTAGGCAACGCAGAGGATTTGAAAGCAAGGCAGAATTGCAGGAAACAGATTTCAGGAGGTAGATTCGAATCGCCTTTAAAGCACAGGAAAAGCGGCAAAACCTCGACAATGATGCCCTTGGCCAAAAAGGGCGTATGCGTCTTTTCCTGAATATATTCAGGAAAAGACGCATACGCCCTTTTTGGCCAACCAGGCAACCTGGAAAGGCAAATCAGCGCTACAAAGAAGTCTCGCTTCCCATCGGTCAAAAGGGCCATGCTGAATAAAGTGTCAAAACCAGAAATGCAGGACAGGCCATGGAGAAATGGGAGCCTTGCTACGCTGATGGGCGGGATGTAAATTGCCAACAGCCACTCTGGAGAAGTGTACGGTGTGTCCTGAAACATCTAAAAAACTCAGCTGACAGAGCATAGGGCACTTCCACTCATGGGCGGATAAATTGGGAAAACTAAAAATCAGCAAGACACAGGCACCCCAAAGTTTAGGGCTGCTCTGTTGACAAGAAACTCCACTTGGTTACACCTTAAATATCCCAGGAAAGAGAAGAATGGATAAAGAAGTTGTGGTCCTTATGTACAATGGAATATCACTCAGCCATGAAATCAATGTCATAAGGCTAGGAGCAGCATGATGAGTGGATTTAGGTACGACGATTCTAAGTGAAATAAGTCACACAGAAAAAGACACTTCTCATAAGATATCACTTATAGAGGGAATGTAAAAACCGCTACACTTGAACTGAATTACAAAACAGAACAGAGCCGCACGATTAGAAAACACACTATGGCTGCTTAACGGGAAAGGTGAGGTGGGGTGATGCATAAAACAAGGGTTTCAAATTAGCTCAGATACCGTTCCATAAACCCAATATGTAATAGACAAGACCTACTCCTTGCTCAGTGAACTGGACTCAACGCCCCCTATTCATCGCCCCAGAATGTATCTGACAAGTAAGAATGTTAAAACCTATGTATTGATATCTCTCTGTAAGTGAGTCAACTGGGTGTAAAGCAGCATAAACACAGCAGTGAAAAGCAGGTAAACACCATTCTAAAAATCAATTACTTTTAAAAATCCGTGAAACAAAGACAGTGAAAGAGAGAGAAATTCTTACCAAATTCGCTCAAGGGCTGTGATGCCACCTGGATTGACCATATCTCGACCCACAGCTGATTGAGACATAAGGGTGGACACTCTTGGGGCTCAGAGGTTTGGTGAGGTTGGGTGAGCTAACGCAGACCCTTTTAAGTAATACGGCGTGGTACCCATCCCATGGGTCCCAAATCTCCAGGTTCAAGGGCATCTTCCTACATCGAAAACATGCATGAGAAACCCAGAAGATGGTACACCGTGTGATCGGGAAAGGTTTCTAAAACGCACCTCATTTCTCATCTCCTTGTGCTCCGGTTCGCCATTCCAGCCGCTTTACTAGCAATCTCCCTCCTTGGAGAATCAGCACCTTTAACCTCCTGTTCCGTACAGGTTGCAATTTGTCCTGAGGATGAACGGGAAGAGGGGGAACCAATGAGAGACTAGCTCTAGGTGTTGGGACAGGCACAGGTCACTCTATTTTCCCATCAGGAAGAAGAATTAACCACAGGCTCAGCCTGCCGCCCGGAGCCAGAATAGGGCCTGAAGCAATCCTGCGCTTTTGCGGCCAGCTCCCCAGAAAGCGAGTTGATAAATGGAGCTCAGGGGCACTGCAATTCACAAACCTGCAGAGTTAGAAATGATAACCCTCGTCCACAAATATATGGAGGGAAGGCAACGAAGAGGATTTGAAAGCAAGGCAGAATTGCAGGAAACAGATTTCAGGAGGTAGATTCGAATCGCCTTTAAAGCACAGGAAAAGCGGCAAAACCTCGACAATGATGCCCTTGGCCAAAAAGGGCGTATGTGTCTTTTCCTGAATATATTCAGGAAAAAACGCATACGCCCTTTTTGGCCAACCAAGCAACCTGGAAAGGCAAATCAGCGCTACAAAGAAGTCTCGCTTCCCATCGGTCAAAAGGGCCATGCTGAATAAAGTGTCAAAACCAGAAATGCAGGACAGGCCATGGAGAAATGGGAGCCTTGCTACGCTGATGGGCGGGATGTAAATTGCCAACAGCCACTCTGGAGAAGTGTACGGTGTGTCCTGAAACATCTAAAAAACTCAGCTTAGAGAGCATAGGGCACTTCCACTCATGGGCGTATAAATTGGGAAAACTAAAATTCAGCAAGACACAGGCACCCCAAAGTTTAGGGCTGCTCTGTTGACAAGAACCTCCACTTCGTTACACATGAAATATCCCACGAAAGAGAAGAATGGATAAAGAAGTTGTGGTCCTTATGTACAATGGAATATCACTCAGCCATGAAATCAACGTCATAAGGCTAGGAGCAGCATGATGAGTGGATTTAGGTACGACGATTCTAAGTGAAATAAGTCACACAGAAAAAGACACTTATCATAAGATATCACTTATAGAGGGAATGTAAAAACCGCTACCCTTGAACTGAATTACAAAACAGAACAGAGTCGCACGTTTAGAAAACACACTATGGCTGCTTAACGGGAAAGGTGAGGTGGGGTGATGCATAAAACAAGGGTTTCAAATTAGCTCAGATACCGTTCCATAAACCCAATATGTAATAGACAAGACCTACTCCTTGCTCAGTGAACTGGACTCAACACCCCCTATTCACCCCCCAAGAATATATCTGACTAGTAAGAATCTTAAAACCTATGTATTGATATCTCTCTGTAAGTGAGTCAAGTGGGTGTAAACTGGCATAAACACAGCAGTGCAAAGCAGCTAAACCCCATTCTAAAAATCAATTACTTTTAAAACCCCGTGAAACAAAGACAGTGAAAGAGAGAGAAATTCTTACAAAATTTGTTCAGGTGCTGCGATGCCAGCTGGATTGACCATATCTAGACCCACAGCTGATTGAGACATAAGGGTGGAGACTCTTGGGGCTGAGAGTTTTGCTGAGGTTGGGTGAGCTAATGCAGACCCTTTAAAGTAATGCGGCGTGGTACCCATCCCATGGGTCCCGAATCTCCAGGTTCAAGGGCATCTTCCTACATCGAAAACATGCATGAGAAACCCAGAAGATGGTACACCGTGTGATCGGGAAAGGTTTCTAAAACGCACCTCATTTCTCATCTCCTTGTGCTCCGGTTCGCCATTCCAGCCGCTTTACTAGCAATCTCCCTCCTTGGAGAATCAGCACCTTTAAAATCCTGTTCCGTACACGTTGCAACTTGTCCTGAGGATGAACGGGAAGAGGGGGAGAAAATGAGAGACTACCTCTAGGTGTTGGGACAGGCACAGGTCACTCTATTTTCCCATCAGGAAGAAGAATTAACAACAGGCTCAGCCTGCCGCCCGGAGCCAGAAGAGGGCCTGAAGCAATTCTGCGCTTTTGCGGCCAGCTCCCAAGAAAGCGAGTTGAAAAATGGAGTTCAGGGGCAGTGCAATTCACAAACCTGCAGAGTTAGAAATGATAACTGTCGTCCACAAATATATGGAGGGAAGGCAATGCAGAGGATTTGAAAGCAAGGCAGAATTGCAGGAAACAGATTTCAGGAGGTAGATTCGAATCGCCTTTAAAGCACAGGAAAAGCGGCAAAACCTCGACAATGATGCCCTTGGCCAAAAAGGGCGTATGCGTCTTTTCCTGAATATATTCAGGAAAAGACGCATACGCCCTTTTTGGCCAACCAGGCAACCTGGAAAGGCAAATCAGCGCTACAAAGAAGTCTCGCTTCCCATCGGTCAAAAGGGCCATGCTGAATAAAGTGTCAAAACCAGAAATGCAGGACAGGCCATGGAGAAATGGGAACCTTGCTACGCTGTTGGGCGGGCTGTAATTGGCCAACAGCCACTCTGGAGAAGTGTACGGTGTGTCCTGAAACATCTAAAAAACTCAGCTTAGAGAGCATAGGGCACTTCCACTCATGGGCGTATAAATTGGGAAAACTAAAAATCAGCAAGACACAGGCACCCCAAAGTTTAGGGCTGCTCTGTTTACAAGAACCTCCACTTGGTTACACCTGAAATATCCCAAGAAACTGAAGAAGAATGGATAACGAAGTTGTGGTCCTTATGTACAATGGAATATCACTCAGCCATGAAATCAACGTCATAAGGCTAGGAGCAGCATGATGAGTGGATTTAGGTACGACGATTCTAAGTGAAATAAGTCACACAGAAAAAGACACTTATCATAAGATATCACTTATAGAGGGAATGTAAAAACCGCTACCCTTGAACTGAATTACAAAACAGAACAGAGTCGCACGTTTAGAAAACACACTATGGCTGCTTAACGGGAAAGGTGAGGTGGGGTGATGCATAAAACAAGGGTTTCAAATTAGCTCAGATACCGTTCCATAAACCCAATATGTAATAGACAAGACCTACTCCTTGCTCAGTGAACTGGACTCAACGCCCCCTATTCACCGCCCAAGAATATATCTGTCTAGTAAGAATCTTAAAACCTATGTATTGCTATCTCTCTGTAAGTGAGTCAAGTGGGTGTAAAGCGGCATAAACACAGCAGTGCAATGCAGCTAAACCCCATTAAAAAAATCAATTACTTTTAAAAACCCGTGAAACAAAGACAGTGAAAGAGAGAGAAATTCTTACAAAATTTGTTCAGGTGCTGCGATGCCAGCTGGATTGACCATATCTAGACCCACAGCTGATTGAGACATAAGGGTGGACACTCTTGGGGCTGAGAGGTTTGGTGAGGTTGGGTGAGCTAACGCAGACCCATTAAAGTAATACGGCGTGGTACCCATCCCATGGGTCCCAAATCTCCAGGTTCAAGGGCATCTTCCTACATCGAAAACATGCACGAGAAACCCAGAAGATGGTACACCGTGTGACCGGGAAAGGTTTCTAAAACGCACCTCATTTCTCATCTCCTTGTGCTCCGGTTCGCCATTCCAGCCGCTTTACTAGCAATCTCCCTCCTTGGAGAATCAGCACCTTTAACCTCCTGTTCCGTACAGGTTGCAATTTGTCCTGAGGATGAACGGGAAGAGGGGGAACCAATGAGAGACTAGCTCTAGGTGTTCGGACAGGCACAGGTCACTCTATTTTCCCATCAGGAAGAAGAATTAACCACAGGTTCAGCCTGCCGCCTCGAGCCAGAATAGGGCCTGAAGCAATCCTGCGCTTTTGCGGCCAGCTCCCAAGAAAGCGAGTTGAAAAATGGAGCTCAGGGGCACTGCAATTCACAAACCTGCAGAGTTAGAAATGATAACTCTCGTCCACAAATATATGGAGGGAAGGCTACGAAGAGGATTTGAAAGCAAGGCAGAATTGCAGGAAACAGATTTCAGGAGGTAGATTTGAATCGCCTTTAAAGCACAGGAAAAGCGGCAAAACCTCGACAATGATGCCCTTGGCCAAAAAGGGCGTATGCGTTTTTTCCTGAATATATTCAGGAAAAAACGCATACGCCCTTTTTGGCCAACCAAGCAACCTGGAAAGGCAAATCAGCGCTACAAAGAAGTCTCGCTTCCCATCGGTCAAAAGGGCCATGCTGAATAAAGTGTCAAAACCAGAAATGCAGGACAGGCCATGGAGAAATGGGAGCCTTGCTACGCTGATGGGCGGGCTGTAAATGGCCAACAGCCACTCTGGAGAAGTGTACGGTGTGTCCTGAAACATCTAAAAAACTCAGCTTAGAGAGCATAGGGCACTTCCACTCATGGGCGTATAAATTGGGAAAACTAAAAATCAGCAAGACACAGGCACCCCAAAGTTTAGGGCTGCTCTGTTGACAAGAATCTCCACTTCGTTACACCTGAAATATCCCAAGAAACTGAAGAAGAATGGATAAAAAAGTTGTGGTCCTTATGTACAATGGAATATCACTCAGCCATGAAATCAACGTCATAAGGCTAGTAGCAGCATGATGAGTGGATTTAGGTACGACGACTCTAAGTGAAAGAAGTCACACAGAAAAAGACACTTATCATAAGATATCACTTATAGAGGGAATGTAAAAACCGCTACCCTTGAACTGAGTTACAAAACAGAACAGAGTCACACGTTTAGAAAACACACTATGGCTGCTTAACGCGAAAGGTGAGGTGGGGTGATGCATAAAACAAGGGTTTCAAATTAGCTCAGATACTGTTCCATAAACCCAATATGTAATAGCCAAGACCTACTCTTGCTCAGTGAACTGGACTCAACACCCCCTATTCACCGCCCAAGAATATATCTGACTAGTAAGAATCTTAAAACCTATGTATTGCTATCTCTCTGTAAGTGAGTCAAGTGGGTGTAAAGCGGCACAAACACAGCAGTGCAAAGCAGCTAAACCCCATTATAAAAATCATTTACTTTTAAAAACCCGTGAAACAAAGACAGTGAAAGAGAGAGAAATGCTTACAAAATTCGTTCAGGGGTTGCGATGCCACCTGGATAGACCATATCTAGACCCAGAGCTGACTGAGACATAAGGGTGGTCACTCTTGGGGCTGAGAGGTTTGGTGAGGTTCGGTGAGCTAACGCAGACCCTTTAAAGTAATGCGGCGTGGTACCCATCCCATGGGTCCCAAATCTCCAGGTTCAAGGGCATCTTCCTACATCGAAAACATGCATGAGAAACCCAGAAGATGGTACACCGTGTGATCGGGAAAGGTTTCTAAAACGCACCTCATTTCTCATCTCCTTGTGCTCCGGTTCGCCATTCCAGCCGCTTTACTAGCAATCTCCCTCCTTGGAGAATCAGCACCTTTAACCTCCTGTTCCGTACAGGTTGCAATTTGTCCTGAGGATGAACGGGAAGAGGGGGAACCAATGAGAGACTAGCTCTAGGTGTCGGGACAAGCACAGGTCACTCTATTTTCCCATCAGGAAGAAGAATTAACCACAGGCTCAGCCTGCCGCCCGGAGCCAGAATAGGGCCTGAAGCAATTCTGCGCTTTTGCGGCCAGCTCCCAAGAAAGCGAGTTGAAAAATGGAGCTCAGGGGCACTGCAATTCACAAACCTGCAGAGTTAGAAATGATAACTCTCGTCCACAAATATATGGAGGGAAGGCAACGAAGAGGATTTGAAAGCAAGGCAGAATTGCAGGAAACAGATTTCAGGAGGTAGATTCGAATCGCCTTTAAAGCACAGGAAAAGCGGCAAAACCTCGACAATGATGCTCTTGGCCAAAAAGGGCGTATGCTTTTTTGCTGAATATATTCAGGAAAAAACGCATACGCCCTTTTTGGCCAACCAAGCAACCTGGAAAGGCAAATCAGCGCTACAAAGAAGTCTCGCTTCCCATCGGTCAAAAGGGCCATGCTGAATAAAGTGTCAAAACCAGAAATGCAGGACAGGCCATGGAGAAATGGGAGCCTTGCTACGCTGAAGGGCGGGCTGTAAATGGCCAACAGCCACTCTGGAGAAGTGTACGGTGTGTCCTGAAACATCTAAAAAACTCAGCTTAGAGAGCATAGGGCACTTCCACTCATGGGCGTATAAATTGGGAAAACTAAAAGTCAGCAAGACACAGGCACCCCAAAGTTTAGGGCTGCTCTGTTGACAAGAACCTCCACTTCGCTACACCTGAAACATACCAGGAAAGAGAAGAATGGATAAAGAAGTTGTGGTCCTTATGTACAATGGAATATCACTCAGCCATGAAATCAACGTCATAAGGCTAGGAGCAGCATGATGAGTGGATTTAGCTACGACGATTCTAAGTGAAATAAGTCACACAGAAAAAGACACTTCTCATAAGATATCACTTATAGAGGGAATGTAAAAACCGCTACACTTGAACTGAATTACAAAACAGAACAGAGCCGCACGATTAGAAAACACACTATGGCTGCTTAACGGGAAAGGTGAGGTGGGGTGATGCATAAAACAAGGGTTTCAAATTAGCTCAGATACCGTTCCATAAACCCAATATGTAATAGACAAGACCTACTCCTTGCTCAGTGAACTGGACTCAACGCCCCCTATTCATCGCCCCAGAATGTATCTGACAAGTAAGAATGTTAAAACCTATGTATTGATATCTCTCTGTAAGTGAGTCAACTGGGTGTAAAGCAGCATAAACACAGCAGTGAAAAGCAGGTAAACACCATTCTAAAAATCAATTACTTTTAAAAATCCGTGAAACAAAGACAGTGAAAGAGAGAGAAATTCTTACCAAATTCGCTCAAGGGCTGTGATGCCACCTGGATTGACCATATCTCGACCCACAGCTGATTGAGACATAAGGGTGGACACTCTTGGGGCTCAGAGGTTTGGTGAGGTTGGGTGAGCTAACGCAGACCCTTTTAAGTAATACGGCGTGGTACCCATCCCATGGGTCCCAAATCTCCAGGTTCAAGGGCATCTTCCTACATCGAAAACATGCATGAGAAACCCAGAAGATGGTACACCGTGTGATCGGGAAAGGTTTCTAAAACGCACCTCATTTCTCATCTCCTTGTGCTCCGGTTCGCCATTCCAGCCGCTTTACTAGCAATCTCCCTCCTTGGAGAATCAGCACCTTTAACCTCCTGTTCCGTACAGGTTGCAATTTGTCCTGAGGATGAACGGGAAGAGGGGGAACCAATGAGAGATTAGCTCTAGGTGTTGGGACAGGCACAGGTCACTCTATTTTCCCATCAGGAAGAAGAATTAACCACAGGCTCAGCCTGCCGCCCGGAGCCAGAATAGGGCCTGAAGCAATCCTGCGCTTTTGCGGCCAGCTCCCCAGAAAGCGAGTTGATAAATGGAGCTCAGGGGCACTGCAATTCACAAACCTGCAGAGTTAGAAATGATAACCCTCGTCCACAAATATATGGAGGGAAGGCTATGAAGAGGATATGAAAGCAAGGCAGAATTGCAGGAAACAGATTTCAGGAGGTAGATTCGAATCGCCTTTAAAGCACAGGAAAAGCGGCAAAACCTCGACAATGATGCCCTTGGCCAAAAAGGGCGTATGCGTCTTTTCCTGAATATATTCAGGAAAAAACGCATACGCCCTTTTTGGCCAACCAAGCAACCTGGAAAGGCAAATCAGCGCTAGAAAGAAGTCTCGCTTCCCATCGGTCAAAAGGGCCATGCTGAATAAAGTGTCAAAACCAGAAATGCAGGACAGGCCATGGAGAAATGGGAGCCTTGCTACGCTGATGGGCGGGATGTAAATTGCCAACAGCCACTCTGGAGAAGTGTACGGTGTGTCCTGAAACATCTAAAAAACTCAGCTTAGAGAGCATAGGGCACTTCCACTCATGGGCGTATAAATTGGGAAAACTAAAATTCAGCAAGACACAGGCACCCCAAAGTTTAGGGCTGCTCTGTTGACAAGAACCTCCACTTCGTTACACATGAAATATCCCACGAAAGAGAAGAATGGATAAAGAAGTTGTGGTCCTTATGTACAATGGAATATCACTCAGCCATGAAATCAACGTCATAAGGCTAGGAGCAGCATGATGAGTGGATTTAGGTACGACGATTCTAAGTGAAATAAGTCACACAGAAAAAGACACTTATCATAAGATATCACTTATAGAGGGAATGTAAAAACCGCTACCCTTGAACTGAATTACAAAACAGAACAGAGTCGCACGTTTAGAAAACACACTATGGCTGCTTAACGGGAAAGGTGAGGTGGGGTGATGCATAAAACAAGTGTTTCAAATTAGCTCAGATACCGTTCCATAAACCCAATATGTAATAGACAAGACCTACTCCTTGCTCAGTGAACTGGACTCAACACCCCCTATTCACCGCCCAAGAATATATCTGACTAGTAAGAATCTTAAAACCTATGTATTGCTATCTCTCAGTAAGTGAGTCAAGTGGGTGTAAAGCGGCATAAACACAGCAGTGAAAAGCAGCTAAACCCCATTCTAAAAATCAATTACTTTTAAAAACCCGTGAAACAAAGACAGTGAAAGAGAGAGAAATGCTAACAAAATTCGTTCAGGGTCTGTGATGCCACCTGGATTGACCATTTCTAGACCCACAGCTCACTGAGACATAAGGGTGGACACTCTTAGGGCTGAGAGGTTTGGTGAGGTTGGGTGAGCTAACGCAGACCCTTTAAAGTAATACGGCGTGGTACCCATCCCATGGGTCGCAAATCTACAGGTTCAAGGGCATCTTCCTACATCGAAAACATGCATGAGAAACCCAGAAGAAGGTACACCATGTGATCAGGAAAGGTTTCTAAAACGCACCTCATTTCTCATCTCCTTGTGCTCCGGTTCGCCATTCCAGCCGCTTTACTAGCAATCTCCCTCCTTGGAGAATCAGCACGTTTAACCTCCTGTTCCGTACAGGTTGCAATTTGTCCTGAGGATGAACGGGAAGAGGGGGAACCAATGAGAGACTAGCTTTAGGTGTTGGGACAGGCACAGGTCACTCTATTTTCCCATCAGGAAGAAGAATTAACCACAGGCTCAGCCTTCCGCCCGGAGCCAGAATAGAGCCTGAAGCATTCCTGCGCATTTGCGGCCATCTCCCAAGAAAGCGAGTTGAAAAATGGAGCTCAGGGGCACTGCTATTCACAAACCTGCAGAGTTAGAAATGATAACTCTCTTCCACAAATATATGGAGGGAAGGCAACGAAGAGGATTTGAAAGCAAGGCAGAATTACAGGAAACAGATTTCAGGAGGTAGATTCGAATCGCCTTTAAAGCACAGGAAGAGCGGCAAAACCTCGACAATGATGCCCTTGGCCAGAAAGGGCGTATACGTCTTTTCCTGAATATATTCAGGAAAAGACGCATACGCCCTTTTTGGCCAACCAAGCAACCTGGAAAGGCAAATCAGCGCTACAAAGAAGTCTCGCTTCCCATCGGTCAAAAGGGCCATGCGGAATAAAGTGTCAAAACCAGAAATGCAGGACAGGCCATGGAGAAATGGGAGCCTTGCTACGCTGATGGGCGGGATGTAAATTGCCAACAGCCACTCTGGAGAAGTGTACGGTGTGTCCTGAAACATCTAAAAAACTCAGCTGAGAGAGCATAGGGCACTTCCACTCATGGGCGGATAAATTGGGAAAACTAAAAATCAGCAAGACACAGGCACCCCAAAGTTTAGGGCTGCTCTGTTGACAAGAACCTCCACTTGGTTACACCTTAAATATCCCAGGAAAGAGAAGAATGGATAAAGAAGTTGTGGTCCTTATGTACAATGGAATATCACTCAGCCATGAAATCAACGTCATAAGGCTAGTAGCAGCATGATGAGTGGATTTAGGTACGACGATTCTAAGTGAAAGAAGTCACACAGAAAAAGACTCTTATCATAAGATATCACTTATAGAGGGAATGTAAAAACCGCTACCCTTGAACTGAATTACAAAACAGAACAGAGTCACACGCTTAGAAAACACACCATGGCTGCTTAACGGGAAAGGTGAGGTGGGGTGATGCATAAAACAAGGGTTTCAAATTAGCTCAGAAACCGTTCTATAAACCCAATATGTAAGCTCAAATACGGTTCCATAAACCCAATATGTAATAGACAAGACCTACTCCTTGCTCAGTGAATTGGACTCAACACCCCCTATTCAACGCCCAAGAATATATCTGACTAGTAAGAATCTTAAAACCTATGTATTGATATCTCTCTGTAAGTGAGTGAAGTGGGTGTAAAGCGGCACAAACACAGCAGTGCAAAGCAGCTAAACCCCATTATAAAAATCATTTACTTTTAAAAACCCGTGAAACAAAGACAGTGAAAGAGAGAGAAATGCTTACCAAATTCGTTCAGGGGTTGCGATGCCAGCTGGATTGACCATATCTAGACCCAGAGCTGACTGAGACATAAGGGTGGACACTCTTGGGGCTGAGAGGTTTGGTGAGGTTGGGTGAGCTAACGAAGACCCTTTAAAGTAATACGGCGTGGTACCCATTCCATGGGTCCCAAATCTCCAGGTTCAAGGGCATCTTCCTACATCGAAAACATGCATGAGAAACCCAGAAGATGGTACACCGTGTGATCAGGAAAGGTTTCTAAAACGGACCTCATTTCTCATCTCCTTCTGCTCCGGTTCACCATTCCAGCCGCTTTACTAGCAATCTCCCTCCTTGGAGAATCAGCACCTTTAACCTCCTGTTCCGTACAGGTTGCAATTTGTCCTGAGGATGAACGGGAAGAGGGGGAGCCAATGAGAGACTAGCTCTAGGTGTTGGGACAGGCACAGGTCACTCTATTTTCCCATCAGGAAGAAGAAATAACCACAGGCTCAGCCTGCCGCCCGGAGCCAGAATAGAGCCTGAAGCATTCCTGCGCTTTTGCGGCCAGCTCCCAAGAAAGCGAGTTGAAAAATGGAGCTCAGGGGCACTGCAATTCACAAACCTGCAGACTTAGAAATGATAACTCTCGTCCACAAATATATGGAGGGACGGCAACGAAGAGGATTTGAAAGCAAGGCAGAATTGCAGGAAACAGATTTCAGGAGGTAGATTCGAATCGCATTTAAAGCACAGGAAAAGCGGCAAAACCTCGACAATGATGCCCTTGGCCAAAAAGGGCGAATGCGATTTTTCCTGAATATATTCAGGAAAAAACGCATACGCCCTTTTTGGCCAACCAAGCAACTTGGAAAGGCAAATCAGCGCTACAAAGAACTCTCGCTTCCCATCGATCAAAAGGGCCATGCTGAATAAAGTGTCAAAAGCAGAAATGCAGGACAGGCCATGGAGAAATGGGAGCCTTGCTACGCTGATGGGCGGGATGTAAATTGCCAACAGCCACTCTGGAGAAGTGTACGGTGTGTCCTGAAACATCTAAAAAACTCAGCTGAGAGAGCATAGGGAACTTCCACTCATGGGCGTATAAATTGGGAAAACTAAAAATCAGCAAGACACAGGCACCCCAAAGTTTAGGGCTGCTCTGTTGACAAGAACCTCCACTTCGTTACACTTTAAATATCCCAGGAAAGAGAGGAATGGATAAAGAAGTTGTGGTCCTTATGTACAATGGAATATCACTCAGCCATGAAATCAACGTCATAAGGCTAGTAGCAGCATGATGAGTGGATTTAGGTACGACGATTCTAAGTGAAATAAGTCACACAGAAAAAGAAACTTATCATAAGATATCACTTATAGAGGGAATGTAAAAACCGCTACCCTTGAACTGAATTACAAAACAGAACAGAGTCGCACGTTTAGAAAACACACTATGGCTGCTTAACGGGAAAGGTGAGGTGGGGTGATGCATAAAACAAGGGTTTCAAATTAGCTCAGATACCGTACCATAAACCCAATATGTAATAGACAAGACCTACTCCTTGCTCAGTGAACTGGACTCAACACCCCCTATTCACCGCCCAAGAATATATCTGACTAGTAAGAATCTTAAAACCTATGTATTGATATCTCTCTGTAAGTGAGTCTAGTGGGTGTAAAGCGGCATAAACACAGCAGTGAAAAGCAGCAAAACCCCATTATAAAAATCAATTACTTTTAAAAATCCGTGAAACAAAGACAGTGAAAGAGAGATAAATGCTTACAAAATTCGTTCAGGGGCTGCGATGCCACCTGAATTGACCATATCTAGACCCACAGCTGATTGAGACATAAGGGTGGACACTCGTGGGGCTGAGAGGTTTGATAAGGTTGGGTGAGCTAACGCAGACCCTTTACAGTAATATGGCATGGTACCCATCCCATGGGTCCCAAATCTCCAGGTTCAAGGGCATCTTCCTACATCGAAAACATGCATGAGAAATCCAGAAGATGGTACACCGTGTGATCGGGAAAGGTTTCTAAAACGCACCTCATTTCTCATCTCCTTGTGCTCCGGTTCGCCATTCCAGCAGCTTTACTAGCAATCTCCCTCCTTGGAGAATCAGCACCTTTAACCTCCTGTTCCGTACAGGTTGCAATTTGTCCTGAGGATGAACGGGAAGAGGGGGAACCAATGAGAGACTAGCTCTAGGTGTTGGGACAGGCACAGGTCACTCTATTTTCCCATCAGGAAGAAGAATTAACCACAGTCTCAGCCTGCCGCCCGGAACCAGAATAGGGCCTGAAGCACTCCTGCGCTTTTGCGGCCAGCTCCCAAGAAAGCGAGTTGAAAAATGGAGCTCAGGGGCACTGCAATTCACAAACCTTTAGAGTTAGAAATGATAACTGTCGTCCACAAATATATGGAGGGAAGGCAACGCAGAGGATTTGAAAGCAAGGCAGAATTGCAGGAAACAGATTTCAGGAGGTAGATTCGAATCGCCTTTAAAGCACAGGAAAAGCGGCAAAACCTCGACAATGATGCCCTTGGCCAAAAAGGGCGTATGCGTCTTTTCCTGAATATATTCAGGAAAAGACGCATACGCCCTTTTTGGCCAACCAGGCAACCTGGAAAGGCAAATCAGCGCTACAAAGAAGTCTCGCTTCCCATCGGTCATAAGGGCCATGCTGAATAAAGTGTCAAAACCAGAAATGCAGGACAGGCCATGGAGAAATGGGAGCCTTGCTACGCTGATGGGCGGGATGTAAATTGCCAACAGCCACTCTGGAGAAGTGTACGGTGTGTCCTGAAACATCTAAAAAACTCAGCTGAGAGAGCATAGGGCACTTCCACTCATGGGCGGATAAATTGGGAAAACTAAAAATCAGCAAGACACAGGCACCCCAAAGTTTAGGGCTGCTCTGTTGACAAGAACCTCCACTTGGTTACACCTTAAATATCCCAGGAAAGAGAGGAATGGATAAAGAAGTTGTGGTCCTTATGTACAATGGAATATCACTCAGCCATGAAATCAACGTCATAAGGCTAGGAGCAGCATGATGAGTGGATTTAGGTACGACGATTCTAAGTGAAATAAGTCACACAGAAAAAGACACTTATCATAAGATATCACTTATAGAGGGAATGTAAAAACCGCTACCCTTGAACTGAATTACAAAACAGAACAGAGTCGCACATTTAGAAAACACACTATGGCTGCTTAACGGGAAAGGTGAGGTGGGGTGATGCATAAAACAAGGGTTTCAAATTAGCTCAGATACCGTTCCATAAACCCAATATGTAATAGACAAGACCTACTCCTTGCTCAGTGAACTGGACTCAACACCCCCTATTCACCGCCCAAGAATATATCTGACTAGTAAGAATCTTAAAACCAATGTATTGCTATCTCTCAGTAAGTGAGTCAAGTGGGTGTAAAGCGGCATAAACACAGCAGTGCAAAGCAGCTAAACCCCATTCTAAAAATCAATTACTTTTAAAAACCCGTGAAACAAAGTCAGTGAAAGAGAGAGAAATGCTAACAAAATTCGTTCAGGGTCTGCGATGCCACCTGAATTGACCATATCTAGACCCACAGCTGATTGAGACATAAGGGTGGACACTCGTGGGGCTGAGAGGTTTGGTAAGGTTGGGTGAGCTAACGCAGACCCTTTACAGTAATATGGCATGGTACCCATCCCATGGGTCCCAAATCTCCAGGTTCAAGGGCATCTTCCTACATCGAAAACATGCATGAGAAACCCAGAAGATGGTACACCGTGTGATCGGGAAAGGTTTCTAAAACGCACCTCATTTCTCATCTCCTTGTGCTCCGGTTCGCCATTCCAGCCGCTTTACTAGCAATCTCCCTCCTTGGAGAATCAGCACCTTTAACCTCCTGTTCCGTACAGGTTGCAATTTGTCCTGAGGATGAACGGGAAGAGGGGGAACCAATGAGAGACTAGCTCTAGGTGTTGGGACAGGCACAGGTCACTCTATTTTCCCATCAGGAAGAAGAATTAACCACAGTCTCAGCCTGCCGCCCGGAACCAGAATAGGGCCTGAAGCACTCCTGCGCTTTTGCGGCCAGCTCCCAAGAAAGCGAGTTGAAAAATGGAGCTCAGGGGCACTGCAATTCACAAACCTGCAGAGTTAGAAATGATAACTCTCGTCCACAAATATATGGAGGGAAGGCAACGCAGAGGATTTGAAAGCAAGGCAGAATTGCAGGAAACAGATTTCAGGAGGTAGATTCGAATCGCCTTTAAAGTACAGGAAAAGCAGCAAAACCTCGACAATGATGCCCTTGGCCAAAAAGGGCGTATGGGTTTTTTCCTGAATATATTCAGGAAAAAACGCATACGCCCTTTTTGGCCAACCAAGCAACCTGGAAAGGCAAATCAGCGCTACAAAGAATTCTCGCTTCCCATTGGTCAAAAGGGCCATGCTGAATAAAGTGTCAGAAGCAGAAATGCAGGACAGGCCATAGAGAAATGGGAGCCTTGCTACGCTGATGGGCGGGCTGTAAATTGCCAACAGCCACTCTGGAGAACTGTACGGTGTGTCCTGAAACATCTAAAAAACTCAGCTTAGAGAGCATAGGGCACTTCCACTCATGGGCATATAAATTGGGAAATCTAAAAATCAGCAAGACACAGGCACCCCAAAGTTTAGGGCTGCTCTGTTGACAAGAATCTCCACTTCGTTACACCTGAAACATCCCAAGAAACTGAAGAAGAATGCATAAGGAAGTTGTGGTCCTTATGTACAATGGAATATCACTCAGCTATGAAATCAACGTCATAAGGCTAGGAGCAGCATGATGAGTGGATTTAGGTACGACGATTCTAAGTGAAATAAGTCACACAGAAAAAGACACTTATCATAAGATATCACTTATAGAGGGAATGTAAAAACCGCTACCCTTGAACTGAATTACAAAACAGAACAGAGTCGCACGTTTAGAAAACACACTATGGCTGCTTAACGGAAAAGGTGAGGTGGGGTGATGCATAAAACAAGGGTTTCAAATTAGCTCAGATACCGTTCCATAAATCCAATATGTAATAGACAAGACCTACTCCTTGCTCAGTGAACTGGACTCAACGCCCCCTATTCACCGCCCAAGAATATATCTGACTAGTAAGAATCTTAAAACCTATGTATTGCTATCTCTCTGTAAGTGAGTCAAGTGGGTGTAAAGCGGCATAAACACAGCAGTGCAAAGCCGCTAAACCCCATTATAAAAATCAATTACTTTTAAAAACCCGTGAAACCAAGACAGTGAAAGAGAGAGAAATGCTTACAAAATTCGTTCAGGGGCTGCGATGCCACCTGGATTGACCATATCTAGACCCACAGCTGATTGAGACATAAGGGTGGACACTCTTGGGGCTGAGAGGTTTGGTGAGGTTGGGTGAGCTAACCCAGGCCCTGTAAAGTAATACGGCGCGGTAACCATCCCATGGGTCCCAAATCTCCAGGTTCAAGGGCATCTTCCTACATTGAAAACATGCATGAGAAACCCAGAAGATGGTACACCGTGTGATCGGGAAAGGTTTCTAAAACGCACCTCATTTCTCATCTCCTTGTGCTCCGGTTCGCCATTCCAGCCGCTTTACTAGCAATCTCCCTCCTTGGAGAATCAGCACCTTTAACCTCCTGTTCCGTACAGGTTGCAATTTGTCCTGAGGATGAACGGGAAGAGGGGGAACCAATGAGAGACTAGCTCTAGGTGTTGGGACAGGCCCAGGTCACTCTATTTTCCCATCAGGAAGAAGAATCAACCACAGACTCAGCCTGCCGCCCGGAGCCAGAATAGGGCCTGAAGCAATCCTGCGCTTTTGCGGCCAGCTCCCAAGAAAGCGAGTTGAAAAATGGAGCTCAGGGGCACTGCAATTCACAAACCTGCAGACTTAGAAATGATAACTCTCGTCCACAAATATATGGAGGGAAGGCAACGAAGAGGATTTGAAAGCAAGGCAGAATTGCAGGAAACAGATTTCAGGAGGTAGATTCGAATCGCCTTTAAAGCACAGGAAAAGCGGCAAAACCTCGACCATGATGCCCTTGGCCAAAAAGGGCGTATGCGTTTTTTCCTGAATATATTCAGGAAAAAACGCATACGCCCTTTTTGGCCAACCAAGCAACCTGGAAAGGCAAAACAGCGCTACAAGAAAGTCTCGCTTCCCATCGGTCAAAAGGGCCATGCTGAATAAAGTGTCAAAACCAGAAATGCAGGACAGGCCATGGAGAAAAGGGAGCCTTGCTACGCTGATGGGCGGGCTGTAAATTGCCAACAGCCACTCTGGAGAAGTGTACGGTGTGTCCTGAAACATCTAAAAAACTCCGCTTAGAGAGCATAGGGCACTTCCACTCATGGGCGTATAAATTGGGGAAACTAAAAATCAGCAAGACACAGGCACCCCAAAGTTTAGGGCTGCTCCGTTGACAAGAACCTCCACTTCGTTACACCTGAAATATCCCAGGAAAGAGAAGAATGGATAAAGAAGTTGTGGTCCTTATGTACAATGGAATATCACTCAGCCATGAAATCAACGTCATAAGGCTAGGAGCAGCATGATGAGTGGAATTAGGTACGACGATTCTAAGTGAAATAAGTCACACAGAAAAAGACACTTATCATAAGATATCACTTATAGAGGGAATGTAAAAACCGCTACCCTTGAACTGAATTACAAAACAGAACAAAGTCGCACGTTTAGAAAACACACTATGGCTGCTTAACGGGAAAGGTGATGTGAGGTGATGCATAAAACACGGGTTTCAAATTAGCTCAGATACCGTTCCATAAACCCAATATGTAATAGACAAGACCTACTCCTTGCTCAGTGAACTGGACTCAACACCCCCGTTTCACCGCCCAGGAATATATCTGACTAGTAAGAATCTTAAAACCTATGTATTGATATCTCTCTGTAAGTGAGTCAAGTGGGTGTAAAGCGGCATAAACACAGCAGTGAAAAGCAGCTAAACCCCATTATAAAAATCAATTACTTTTAAAAACCCGTGAAACAAAGACAGTGAAAGAGAGAGAAATTCTTACAAAATTCGTTCAGGGGCTGCGATGCCACCTGGATTGACCATATCTAGACCCACAGCTGATTGAGACATAAGGGTGGACACTCTTGGGGCTGAGAGGTTTGGTGAAGTTGGGTGAGCTAACCCAGGCCCTTTAAAGTAATACGGCGTGGTACCCATCCCATGGGTCCCAAATCTCCAGGTTCAAGGGCATCTTCCTACATCGAAAACATGCATAAGGAACCCAGAAGATGGTACACCGTGTGATCCGGAAAGGTTTCTAAAACACACCTCATTTCTCATCTCCTTGTACTCCGGTTCGCCATTCCAACCGCATTATTGGCAATCTCCCTCCTTGGAAAATCAGCACCTTTAACCTCCTGTTCCGTACAGGTTGCAATTTGTCCTGAGGATGAACGGGAAGAGGGGGAGCCAATGAGAGACTAGCTCTAGGTGTTGGGACAGGCACAGGTCACTCTATTTTCCCATCAGGAAGAAGAATTAACCACAGGCTCAGCCTGCCGCCCAGAGCCAGAATAGGGCCTGAAGCAATCCTGCGCTTTTGCGGCCAGCTCCCAAGAAAGCGAGTTGAAAAATGCATCTCAGGGGCACTGCAATTCACAAACCTGCAGAGTAAGAAATGATAACTCTCGTCCACAAATAGATTGAGGGAAGGCAACGAAGAGGATTTGAAAGCAAGGCAGAATTGCAGGAAACAGATTTCAGGAGGTAGATTCGAATCGCCTTTAAAGCACAGGAGAAGCGGCAAAACCTCGACAATGATGCCCTTGGCCAAAAAGGGCGTATGCATTTTTTCCTGAATATATTCAGGAAAAAACGCATACGCCCTTTTTGGCCAACCAAGCAAACTGGAAAGGCAAATCAGCGCTACAAAGAAGCCTCGCTTCCCATCGGTCAAAAGGGCCATGCTGAATAAAGTGTCAAAACCAGAAATGCAGGACAGGCCATGGAGAAATGGGAGACTTGCTACGCTGATGGGCGGGATGTAAATTGCCAACAGCCACTCTGGAGAAGTGTACGGTGTGTCCTGAAACATCTAAAAAACTCAGCTTAGAGAGCATAGGGCACTTCCACTCATGGGCGTATAAATTGAGAAAACTAAAAATCAGCAAGACACAGGCACCCCAAAACGTAGGGCTGCTCTGTTGACAAGAACCTCCACTTCGTTACACCTTAAATATCCCAGGAAAGAGAAGAATGGATAAAGAAGTTGTGGTTCTTATGTACAATGGAATATCACTCAGCCATGAAATCAACGTCATAAGGCTAGTAGCAGCATGATGAGTGGATTTAGGTACGACGATTCTAAGTGAAATAAGTCACACAGAAAAAGACACTTATCATAAGATATCACTTATAGAGGGAATGTAAAAACCGCTACCCTTGAACTGAATTACAAAACAGAACAGAGTCACACATTTAGAAAACACACTATGGCTGCTTAACTGGAAAGGTGAGGTGGGGTGATGCATAAAACAAGGGTTTCAAATTAGCTCAGATACCGTACCATAAACCCAATATGTAATAGACAAGACCTACTCCTTGCTCAGTGAACTGGACTCAACACCCCCTATTCACCGCCCAAGAATATATCTGACTAGTAAGAATCTTAAAACCTATGTATTGATATCTCTCTGTAAGTGAGTCAAGTGGGTGTAAAGCGGCATAAACACACCAGTGAAAAGCAGCTAAACCCCATTATAAAAAACAATTACTTTTAAAAACCCGTGAAACAAAGACAGTGAAAGAGAGAGAAATGCTTACAAAATTCGTTCAGGGGCTGTGATGCCACCTGGATTGACCATATCTAGACCCACAGCTGATTGGGACATAAGGGTGGACACTCTTGGGGCTGAGAGGTTTGGTGAAGTTGGGTGAGCTAACCCAGGCCCTTTAAAGTAATACGGCGTGGTACCCATCCCATGGGTCCCAAATCTCCAGGTTCAAGGGCATCTTCCTACATCGAAAACATGCATAAGGAACCCAGAAGATGGTACACCGTGTGATCCGGAAAGGTTTCTAAAACACACCTCATTTCTCATCTCCTTGTACTCCGTCCGGTTCGCCATTCCAGCCGCATTATTGGCAATCTCCCTCCTTGGAAAATCAGCACCTTTAACCTCCTGTTCCGTACAGGTTGCAATTTGTCCTGAGGATGAACGGGAAGAGGGGGAGCCAATGAGAGACTAGCTCTAGGTGTTGGGACAGGCACAGGTCACTCTATTTTCCCATCAGGAAGAAGAATTAACCACAGGCTCAGCCTGCCGCCCAGAGCCAGAATAGGGCCTGAAGCAATCCTGCGCTTTTGCGGCCAGCTCCCAAGAAAGCGAGTTGAAAAATGCATCTCAGGGGCACTGCAATTCACAAACCTGCAGAGTAAGAAATGATAACTCTCGTCCACAAATAGATTGAGGGAAGGCAACGAAGAGGATTTGAAAGCAAGGCAGAATTGCAGGAAACAGATTTCAGGAGGTAGATTCGAATCGCCTTTAAAGCACAGGAGAAGCGGCAAAACCTCGACAATGATGCCCTTGGCCAAAAAGGGCGTATGCATTTTTTCCTGAATATATTCAGGAAAAAACGCATACGCCCTTTTTGGCCAACCAAGAAAACTGGAAAGGCAAATCAGCGCTACAAAGAAGCCTCGCTTCCCATCGGTCAAAAGGGCCATGCTGAATAAAGTGTCAAAACCAGAAATGCAGGACAGGCCATGGAGAAATGGGAGACTTGCTACGCTGATGGGCGGGATGTAAATTGCCAACAGCCACTCTGGAGAAGTGTACGGTGTGTCCTGAAACATCTAAAAAACTCAGCTTAGAGAGCATAGGGCACTTCCACTCATGGGCGTATAAATTGGGAAAACTAAAAATCAGCAAGACACAGGCACCACAAAACGTAGGGCTGCTCTGTTGACAAGAACCTCCACTTCGTTACACCTTAAATATCCCAGGAAAGAGAAGAATGGATAAAGAAGTTGTGGTTCTTATGTACAATGGAATATCACTCAGCCATGAAATCAACGTCATAAGGCTAGTAGCAGCATGATGAGTGGATTTAGGTACGATGATTCTAAGTGAAATAAGTCACACAGAAAAAGACACTTATCATAAGATATCACTTATAGAGGGAATGTAAAAACCGCTACCCTTGAACTGAATTACAAAACAGAACAGAGTCACACATTTAGAAAACACACTATGGCTGCTTAACTGGAAAGGTGAGGTGGGGTGATGCATAAAACAAGGGTTTCAAATTAGCTCAGATACCGTACCATAAACCCAATATGTAATAGACAAGACCTACTCCTTGCTCAGTGAACTGGACTCAACACCCCCTATTCACCGCCCAAGAATATATCTGACTAGTAAGAATCTTAAAACCTATGTATTGATATCTCTCTGTAAGTGAGTCAAGTGGGTGTAAAGCGGCATAAACACACCAGTGAAAAGCAGCTAAACCCCATTATAAAAAACAATTACTTTTAAAAACCCGTGAAACAAAGACAGTGAAAGAGAGAGAAATTCTTACAAAATTCGTTCAGGGGCTGCGATGCCACCTGGATTGACCATATCTAGACCCACAGCTGATTGAGACATAAGGGTGGACACTCTTGGGGCTGAGAGGTTTGGTGAAGTTGGGTGAGCTAACCCAGGCCCTTTAAAGTAATACGGCGTGGTACCCATCCCATGGGTCCCAAATCTCCAGGTTCAAGGGCATCTTCCTACATCGAAAACATGCATAAGGAACCCAGAAGATGGTACACCGTGTGATCCGGAAAGGTTTCTAAAACACACCTCATTTCTCATCTCCTTGTACTCCGGTTCGCCATTCCAGCCGCATTATTGGCAATCTCCCTCCTTGGAAAATCAGCACCTTTAACCTCCTGTTCCGTACAGGTTGCAATTTGTCCTGAGGATGAACGGGAAGAGGGGGAGCCAATGAGAGACTAGCTCTAGGTGTTGGGACAGGCACAGGTCACTCTATTTTCCCATCAGGAAGAAGAATTAACCACAGGCTCAGCCTGCCGCCCAGAGCCAGAATAGGGCCTGAAGCAATCCTGCGCTTTTGCGGCCAGCTCCCAAGAAAGCGAGTTGAAAAATGCATCTCAGGGGCACTGCAATTCACAAACCTGCAGAGTAAGAAATGATAACTCTCGTCCACAAATAGATTGAGGGAAGGCAACGAAGAGGATTTGAAAGCAAGGCAGAATTGCAGGAAACAGATTTCAGGAGGTAGATTCGAATCGCCTTTAAAGCACAGGAGAAGCGGCAAAACCTCGACAATGATGCCCTTGGCCAAAAAGGGCGTATGCATTTTTTCCTGAATATATTCAGGAAAAAACGCATACGCCCTTTTTGGCCAACCAAGCAACCTGGAAAGGCAAATCAGCGCTACAAAGAAGCCTCGCTTCCCATCGGTCAAAAGGGCCATGCTGAATAAAGTGTCAAAACCAGAAATGCAGGACAGGCCATGGAGAAATGGGAGCCTTGCTACGCTGATGGGCGGGATGTAAATTGCCAACAGCCACTCTGGAGAAGTGTACGGTGTGTCCTGAAACATCTAAAAAACTCAGCTTAGAGAGCATAGGGCACTTCCACTCATGGGCGTATAAATTGAGAAAACTAAAAATCAGCAAGACACAGGCACCCCAAAACGTAGGGCTGCTCTGTTGACAAGAACCTCCACTTCGTTACACCTTAAATATCCCAGGAAAGAGAAGAATGGATAAAGAAGTTGTGGTTCTTATGTACAATGGAATATCACTCAGCCATGAAATCAACGTCATAAGGCTAGTAGCAGCCTGATGAGTGGATTTAGGTACGACGATTCTAAGTGAAATAAGTCACACAGAAAAAGACACTTATCATAAGATATCACTTATAGAGGGAATGTAAAAACCGCTACCCTTGAACTGAATTACAAAACAGAACAGAGTCACACATTTAGAAAACACACTATGGCTGCTTAACTGGAAAGGTGAGGTGGGGTGATGCATAAAACAAGTGTTTCAAATTAGCTCAGATACCGTACCATAAACCCAATATGTAATAGACAAGACCTACTCCTTGCTCAGTGAACTGGACTCAACACCCCCTATTCACCGCCCAAGAATATATCTGACTAGTAAGAATCTTAAAACCTATGTATTGATATCTCTCTGTAAGTGAGTCAAGTGGGTGTAAAGCGGCATAAACACACCAGTGAAAAGCAGCTAAACCCCATTATAAAAAACAATTACTTTTAAAAACCCGTGAAACAAAGACAGTGAAAGAGAGAGAAATTCTTACAAAATTCATTCAGGGGCTGTGATGCCACCTGGATTGACCATATCTAGACCCACAGCTGATTGAGACATAAGGGTGGACACTCTTGGGGCTGAGAGGTTTGGGGAGGTTGGGTGAGCTAACGCAGACTCTTTAAAGTAATACGGCGTGGTACCCATCCCATGGGTCCCAAATCTCCAGGTTCAAGGGCATCTTCCTACATCGAAAACATGCATAAGAAACACAGAAGATGGTATACCGTGTGATCGGGAAAGGTTTGTAAAACACACCTCATTTCTCATCTCCTTGTACTCCGGTTCGCCATTCCAGCCGCTATACTAGCAATCTCCCTCCTTGGAAAATCAGCACCTTTAACCTCCTGTTCCGTACAGGTTGCAATTTGTCCTGAGGATGAACGGGAAGAGGGGGAGCCAATGAGAGACTAGCTCTAGGTGTTGGAACAGGCACAGGTCACTCTATTTTCCCATCAGGAAGAAGAATTAACCACAGGCTCAGCGTGCCGCCCGGAGCCAGAATAGAGCCTGAAGCAATCCAGCCCTTTTGCGGCCAGCTCCCAAGAAAGCGAGTTGAAAAATGGAGCTCAGGGGCACTGCAATTCACAAACCTGAAGATTTAGGAATGATAACTCTCGTCCACAAATATATGGAGGGAAGGCAACGAAGAGGATTTGAAAGCAAGGCAGAATTGCAGGAAACAGATTTCAGGAGGTAGATTTGAATCGCCTTTAAAGCACAGGAAAAGCGGCAAAACCTCGACAATGATGGTCTTGGCCAAAAAGGGCTTATGCGTTTTTTCCTGAATATATTCAGGAAAAAACGCATACGCCCTTTTTGGCCAAGCAAGCAACCTGGAAAGGCAAATCAGTGCTACAAAGAAGCCTCGCGTCCCATCGGTCAAAAGGGCCATGCTGAATAAAGTGTCAAAACCAGAAATGCAGGACAGGCCATGGAGAAATGGGAGACTTGCTACGCTGATGGGCGGGATGTAAATTGCCAACAGCCACTCTGGAGAAGTGTACGGTGTGTCCTGAAACATCTAAAAAACTCAGCTTAGAGAGCATAGGGCACTTCCACTCATGGGCGTATAAATTGAGAAAACTAAAAATCAGCAAGACACAGGCACCCCAAAACGTAGGGCTGCTCTGTTGACAAGAACCTCCACTTCGTTACACCTTAAATATCCCAGGAAAGAGAAGAATGGATAAAGAAGTTGTGGTTCTTATGTACAATGGAATATCACTCAGCCATGAAATCAACGTCATAAGGCTAGTAGCAGCATGATGAGTGGATTTAGGTACGACGATTCTAAGTGAAATAAGTCACACAGAAAAAGACACTTATCATAAGATATCTCTTATAGAGGGAATGTAAAAACCGCTACCCTTGAACTGAATTACAAAACAGAACAGAGTCACACGTTTAGAAAACACACTATGGCTGCTTAACGGGAAAGGTGAGGTGGGGTGATGCATAAAACAAGGGTTTCAAATTAGCTCAGATACCGTACCATAAACCCAATATGTAATAGACAAGACCTACTCCTTGCTCAGTGAACTGGACTCAACACCCCCTATTCACCGGCCAAGAATATATCTGACTAGTAAGAATCTTAAAACCTATGTATTGATATCTCTCTGTAAGTGAGTCTAGTGGGTGTAAAGCGGCATAAACGCAGCAGTGAAAAGCAGCTAAACCCCATTATAAAAATCAATTACTTTTAAAAATCCGTGAAACAAAGACAGTGAAAGAGAGAGAAATGCTTACAAAATTCGTTCAGGGGCTGTGATGCCACCTGGATTGACCATATCTAGACCCACAGCTGATTGAGACATAAGGGTGGACACTCTTGGGGCTAAGAGGTTTGGGGAGGTGGGGTGAGCTAACGCAGACCCTTTAAAGTAATACGGCGTGGTACCCATCCCATGGGTCCCAAATCTCCAGGTTCAAGGGCATCTTCCTACATTGAAAACATGCATGAGAAACCCCGAAGATGGTACACCGTGTGACCGGGAAAGGTTTCTAAAACGCACCTCATTTCTCATCTCCTTGTGCTCCGGTTCGCCATTCCAGCCGCTTTACTAGCAATCTCCCTCCTTGGAGAATCAGCACCTTTAACCTCCTGTTCCGTACAGGTTGCAATTTGTCCTGAGGATGAACGGGAAGAGGGGGAGCCAATGAGAGACTAGCTCTAGGTGTTGGGACAGGCACAGGTCACTCTATTTTCCCATCAGGAAGAGGAATTAACCACAGGCTCAGCCTGCCGCCCCGAGCCAGAATAGGGCCTGAAGCAATCCTGCGCTTTTGCGGCCAGCTCCCAAGAAAGCGAGTTGAAAAATGGAGCTCAGGGGCACTGCAATTCACAAACCTGCAGAGTAAGAAATGATAACTCTCGTCCACAAATATATTGAGGGAAGGCAACGAAGAGGATTTGAAAGCAAGGCAGAATTGCAGGAAACAGATTTCAGGAGGTAGATTCGAATCGCCTTTAAAGCACAGGAGAAGCGGCAAAACCTCGACAATGATGCCCTTGGCCAAAAAGGGCGTATGCGTTTTTTCCTGAATATATTCAGGAAAAAACGCATACGCCCTTTTTGGCCAACCAAGCAACCTGGAAAGGCAAATCAGCGCTACAAAGAAGCCTCGCTTCCCATCGGTCAAAAGGGCCATGCTGAATAAAGTGTCAAAACCAGAAATGCAGGACAGGACATGGAGAAATGGGAGACTTGCTACGCTGATGGGCGGGATGTAAATTGCCAACAGCCACTCTGGAGACGTGTACGGTGTGTCCTGAAACATCTAAAAAACTCAGCTTAGAGAGCATAGGGCACTTCCACTCATGGGCGTATACATTGGGAAAATTAAAACTCAGCAAGAAACAGGCACCCCAAAGTTTAGGGCTGCTCTGTTGACAAGAACCTCCACTTCGTTACACCTTAAATATCCCAGGAAAGAGAAGAATGGATAAAGAAGTTGTGGTCTTTATGTACAATGGAATATTACTCAGCCATGAAATCAACGTCATAAGGCTAGTAGCAGCATGATGAGTGGATTTAGGTACGACGATTCTAAGTGAAATAAGTCACACAGAAAAAGACACTTATCATAAGATATCAATTATAGAGGGAATGTAAAAACCGCTACCCTTGAAATGAATTACAAAACAGAACAGAGTCACACGTTTAGAAAACGCACTATGGCTGCTTAACGGGAAAGGTGAGGTGGGGTGATGCATAAAACAAGGGTTTCAAATTAGCTCAGATACCGTTCCATAAACACAATATGTAATAGACAAGACCTACTCCTTGCTCAGTGAACTGGACTCAACACCCCCTATTCACCGGCCAAGAATATATCTGCCTAGTAAGAATCTTAAAACCTATGTATTGATATCTCTCTGTAAGTGAGTCTAGTGGGTGTAAAGCGGCATAAACACAGCAGTGAAAAGCAGCTAAACCCCATTCTAAAAATCAATTACTTTTAAAAACCCGTGAAACAAAGACAGTGAAAGAGAGAGAAATGCTTACAAAATTCGTTCAGGGGCTGCGATGCCACCTGGATTGACCATATCTAGACCCACAGCTGATTGAGACATAAGGGTGGACACTCTTGGGGCTAAGAGGTTTGGGGAGGTGGGGTGAGCTAACGCAGACCCTTTAAAGTAATACGGCATGGTACCCATCCCATGGGTCCCAAATCTCCAGGTTCAAGGGCATCTTCCTACATCGAAAACATGCATGAGAAACCCAGAAGATGGTACACCGTGTGATCGGGAAAGGTTTCTAAAACGCACCTCATTTCTCATCTCATTGTGCTCTGGTTCGCCATTCCAGCCGCTTTACTAGCAATCTCCCTCCTTGGAGAATCAGCACCTTTAACCTCCTGTTCCGTACAGGTTGCAATTTGTCCTGAGGATGAACGGGAAGAGGGGGAAGCAATGAGAGACTAGCTCTAGGTGTTGGGACAGGCACAGGTCACTCTATTTTCCCATCAGGAAGAAGAATTAACCACAGGCTCAGCCTGCCGCCCCGAGCCAGAATAGGGCCTGAAGGAATCCTGCGCTTTTGCGGCCAGCTCCCAAGAAACCGAGTTGAAAAATGGAGCTCAGGGGCACTGCAATTCACAAACCTGCAGAGTTAGAAATGATAACTCTCGTCCACAATTATATGGAGGGAAGGCAACGAAGAGGATTTGAAAGCAAGGCAGAATTGCAGGAAACAGATTTCAGGAGGTAGATTCGAATCGCCTTTAAAGCACAGGAAAAGTGGCAAAACCTCGACAATGATGCCCTTGGCCAAAAAGGGCGTCTGCGTTCTTTCCTGAATAAATTTTGGAAAAAACGCAGATGCTCTTTTTGGCCAACTAAACAAGCGGGCAATGCAAATCAGCATTACAAAAATGTCTCACTTCGCATTGGTCAAAAGGCCCCTGCTGAAAAAGTGTAAAACCCAGAAATGCAGGACAGGCCATGGAGTAAAGGGAGCCTTGTTATGCTGATCGGCGGGATGTCAATTGCCTCCGGCCACTCTTGAGAAGTGTATGCTGTAACTTAAAACTTCTAAAAAAGAGAGCTACAGAGCATACAGCACTTCCCCTCATGGGCGTATATCTTGGGAAAACCAAAAAATCGACAAGACACAGGCACCCCAAAGTTTAGGGCTGCTCTGTTTAGAAATGCCTCGATTTGGGTACAACTTACATGTCCTTGGAAGGAAAAAGTGGATAAAGAAGATGTGGTACTTATGTACAATGGAATATTACTCAGCATTTAAATCAATGAAATAAGGCCAGTGGCAGCAACTCGTGGAGACTGAGGTACGATCATTCTAAGTGACATAAGTCAGACATAAAAAGAGACTTATCATAAGGTATCACTTATAGATAGTATCTAAAAATGCCTTCACATGAACGCAATTACAAAACAGAAACGGAGTCGCACATTTAGAAAACACACTTATGGCTGCTAAAGGAGAAAGGTGGGGCGGGGTGATGCATAAACCAGGAGGTTGAAATTAGCACAGATACGGTTCCATAAACAAAATAGGTATTCGACAGGACCTACTCTATAGCTCAAAGAGCTGGACTCAGCACCCTGTTGTCACCAGAAAAGGATATATAAGACTGGTAAGAATCTGTAAAAGAATTTATTGATGTCTCTCTTTAAGTGAATCAAGTGGATAGATGTAGAGCAGGAAGAAACACAGTATTGAAAATCAGCTATACCCCATTATAAAATTAAATAACAAGAACAAAATAAAGACAGTGAGAGAGAGAGAAATTCTTACAAAATTTGTCCAAGGGCTGTGATGCAACCTGGACTGACCATATGTAGACACAGAGCTGGATGGGATCTAAGGCTCTACACTCGTTGGTCTGAGAGGCTTCGTGAGGATGGGACAGCAAATGCATCACTTTTAGAGTAATACTGCCTGGCCCCATTCCATGGGTCCCATACCTCCAGGTGCAGGGGACCCTTCCTACAGCTAAAACATGCATGGCACATCCAGAGGATGGTACACCGTCTGATCGGGAAGAGTTTGGAAAAGTCACCTCATCTCCACGTCTC
Source organism: Balaenoptera ricei (assembly GCF_028023285.1). Taxonomy (NCBI): domain Eukaryota; kingdom Metazoa; phylum Chordata; class Mammalia; order Artiodactyla; family Balaenopteridae; genus Balaenoptera; species Balaenoptera ricei. The sequence continues at coordinate 72,727,011 of NC_082654.1, forward strand.
CTGGTATTCGGGTTCCCCAGCTCCTTTCCTTAGAGTCTCCCCACTTTGGGAAGGCAGCACACTCAACAGCCGGTTTTGCACGGCTTGGAATTTTCCGGTGAAGAAGGGGAATGGCGGGATGGAATGAGACACAAGCCTTAGATGTTTGGACAGGCATATGCTACTCTAGTTTCCTACCTGGAAGAAGAATTTCCCTATCCTTCAGGTGCCCCAGTAACTGGAATGGGTCTGTAGAAATCCTGCCCCTTTGTGTCTGCTTCCCTAAACAAGTTGAAAACCGGTGCTCAGGGGCACTGCGATTCACAAACATGCAGGGTTGTAATTGACACCTCTAATGGAGTCATTTCTTGAGCCAAGTATTCGTAAAGGCCTTGTAAGCAAGGCAGAATTGCAGGAAAGGGATTTCAAGGGGTAGTTTGCACTCGTCATTAAAGCACATGCAAAGCTGCTGAACATCGCCAATGATGCAGTTTGCCAAAAAGGCCGTATGCGTTATTCCTTAATCTATTCAGGAAAAACCCTTACTCCATTTTTGGCCAACAAAACAGGCGGGGAATGTAAATTAATATTACAAAGAGATATCACTTCGCACCAGTCAGAATGGCCAACCTCACAAACTGTAAAACCTGAAATGCAGGACAGGGCGTGGAGAAAAGGGAACCCTGACAAGCTGATGGTGGGAATGTAAATTGCTAACAGCCACTCTGGAGAAGTGGGTGGTGATTCCTTAAAAATCTAAAAACCAGAGCTTCAGAGCATATGGCGCTTCCACTCCTGGGCCTGTATCTTGGAAAAAACGTAAATTGACAGGACCCAGGCACTCTAAAATTTATGCAGCCCTGTTTACAAGAGCCTCTACTCGGAAGCTACCTAAAAGTCCTTGGAAGGAAGAATGGATAAAGAAATTATGGTAGATATGTACAATGGAATATTACTCAGCTATGAAGTGAATGAAATAAGGCCATTTAGGGCCACTCAGAAGGACCTACATACATTCATACTAAGTGTCATAAATCAGGCAATGAAAAATATCATATGATATTACTTATCGGTGGAATCTAAAAATTGATAGAAAGGTACTATCTTACAACACAGAAACAGAGTCCCAGACTTAGAACACAAACTTATGGTTACCAAACTGGAAAGGTGTGTTGGAGGCATAAATCATGAGGTTGGAGTTAGTATATACATATTTACAGAGAGAAAACTTGTAATCAACATGGACCTGCTGTAGAGCACTTGGAGCTCTTCTCAACACCCTTTAGTAACCTCAATGGGAAAATAATTCTAAAAAGAATATATAGTTATCTCTGTATAAATGAATCATGTTGGTGTATGACAAAAATGAACACAACATGATAAATCAACTATATACTCCATTATAAATTTAAAATTAAATTAAAGAAAAGAAAAATGATCACTAAATTTGTTTAGTCGCAGTGAACGTACTAGTGTCACATCCCTGGACACAGACACAATTTGGTCCCAAGGCTGGACTGTTGTGGGCCTGAGGACCTCGGGAGGATATGCCAGCTAATTCGCCCCCCTTGAACATGTAGTACCTGGTCCCCTCTGCATGGGATCACTATCTCCAGATCTAAGTGTGCCCTCATACTACTAAACCAACCCTCTGACACCCAAAGGATGGTGGACTCTCTGGGCTGGATGACATTTGGAAAATCACCTGCTCTCAACATATCCTGGTGTTTGGGTTCCGACCTCCTGACTCCTTCGTAAGGGTCATCCCACTCTACAAGACAGCACCCTCAACAGGTGATTTTGCAGGGGTTTATACTTGTTCGGGGGATGAAGGGTAAGGGGGAAGAAGGAATGGAACAGAAGCCGTTACATGTTTGGTCAGGCACATTCCACTCTAATTTAATACCCAAGAACAGGACTTGCCCTACATCTAAGGTTGTGTCAGTAACCAGAGAGGGACAGTAGAAATCCTGCCACCTTCTGTTTCCCATAACAACAATTCTAAAACTGGACCTTATACGCACTTCATATTCACAATGCCTGGGGAGCTGTAAATGACAACAGCCCTCAAAAAATGTCTTGGGGTAGGTAATCGAAGTAGACTTCAAAACAAGGCAACCTTTCAATAACCCTTTTTCAAGGGATAAATCTTACTGACACTGTTCAAAAAAAAAAAGCACATATGAAGATACTCACCATTGCTTTATGTTAGACAAATGCAAATCAGATGTACAAAGAAGTATCACCTGGAACCACTCAGAATAGCCATCATCACAATGTCTACAAACAAGAAATGCTTCAGAGGGTGTGGAAAAAAGAGAAACCTACTACTTATTTTTTTTTTTAATCTGCCTTGGGTCTTCGTTGCTGCGCACGGCTTTTCTATAGTTGCAGCAAGCGGGGGCTACTCATCGTTGTGGTACGAAGCCTTCTCTTTGTGGTGGCTTCTCTTGTTGTGGAGCACAAGCTGTAGGCACACAGGCTTCAGTAGTTGTGGCTCGTGGGCTCTAGAGCGCAGACTGAGTAGTTGTGCATGGGCTTACTTGTTCTGTGGCATGTGGGATCTTCCCGGGCCAGGGCTCGAACCTGTGTCCCCTGAACTGGCAGGCAGATTCTTAACCACTGCGCCACCAATTCTATGCTATCGGTGGCAATGCCAATTGGTAACAGCCACTATGGAGCACAGAATGGAGGTTACCAGAGTAAGGGGAGGTGGGAGGGATAAATTGGAAATTGGGATTGACATATACACACCACTATATATAAAAGAGATAACAAATAAGGGCTTACTGTATAGCACAGGGAACTCTACTCAATACTCTGTAATGACCTGTATGGGAAAGGAATCCAAAAAGGATTGGATATATGTATAACTGCTTCACTGTGCTGTGCAGCAGAAAGTAACACAACATTGTAAATCAACTCTATTCCAAAAAAATTGAAATTGAAATGAAATGAAGTAAAATCAAATAAAATAGAGCTACCAGATGATCCAGCAAGTTCACTCCTGTGTGCATATCTGGAGGAAAGCATAAATCGAAAAGACACATCTTCCCCAATGTTCACTGCAACACGCTTTACAATAGCGAAGACATGGAAGCAACCAAAATGTCCATCAACATATGAATATAGGTAAAGAATATGTGATACATACATATAATGGAATATGACTCAGCCATAAAATAGAAGAAAATAATGCCAGTTGCAGTAACATGGATGGACCTAGAGATGATTGTACTAAGTGAAGTAAGTCAGACAGAGTAAGACAAATATTGGATGATATCACTTCTAGGTGGAAGCTAAAAATTGATACAAATGAACTAACTTACAAAAGAGAGGCAGACTCACAGACTTGGAAAACAAACTTATGGTTACCAAAGGGGAGAGGTGGGGGGTAGGGATAAATCAGGAGCTTGGGGTAAATATACGAATACTACTATATATAACAGATAAGCAACAAGGACCTACTGTATAGCACAGGGAGCTCTACTCAGTATTCTGGGAATACCGTTATCAGAAAAGAATCTGAAAAAGAATGAATATATGCATATGTGTAACTGAATCACTTGCTGTGCAGCTGAAATGAACACAACATTGTAAATCAACTATACTCCAATAAAATTTAAATTTCAAAATAAAGAAAATCACCTATATTTCAAAAGAAAATAAAAAGAATTCCCATCTCTTTATATGGCTTGATAGCTTACTTATTTAGTGCTCAATATTATCCCATTCCCAGAATATATTAATACTATATCATTTCATTCACCTATTGGAGGACACCTTAGTTTCATTCACATTTTGGCAATATTGAATTAGGTGCTATAAATATCCATATGCAGGTTTTCCTCTGGAAGTATGTTTTAAACTACTTTCAGTAAATATCCATGAGAACACTTGACGGATTGTACAGTAAGGGAATGCTCAATATTCTAGCAAGTGTCAATCAGACTACCAAAGTAGCTGTATTATTTTTCATTTCCACCAATGACAAATGACATTTCCTATTGTTCCACATCTCCTACAGAATTTGTTCTTGTCATTGTTCACATTTTAGCCATTCTAAGTGTTACATAGTGGTATGTAATTGTATTTTTAATTTGCTTTTTCATGGCAGCATGTAATCTGGATTATTCTTCTGTATACTTATATGCATAGTGTCTATTTTCTTTGGTGAGGTGTCCATAAAGTATATTGGTCCACATTTTATTTAGGTTGCTTTCATTTTTTTCTACCCAATCTGTATTTGTTTTATTTATTTTCGTGCCTTATTGCATTAACAAGGACTTGGAGTAAAATATGGAAAAGGAGTCATGAAAGGGGACATCCTTGCTTTTACCTGAACTTAGTGGAAAAGCTTCATGGTTTTGACCATTAATCATGATGTAAGATAAAAGTTTCCTGTAAATCTTTGTTATCAACTTGAGAAAGCTCCAGTCTATTTCTTTAACTGAGAGTTTTTATGAAGAATGGGTGTTAGATTTTTTCAAAGGTCTTCTGAATCTATTGATATGCTAATGATTGTCTTTAAGGTGTTGATATGATGGATATAATTATTTGATTCTAGAATGTTGAACCAGCCTTTCATACCTGGGATTATTTCCTCTCATTCATGATATAAAATTCTCTCAAAATATTGTTGGATTCGATTTGGTAATATTTTGTTGAGGATTTTTGCATTGATGTTCCTGAGAGATACTGGTCAGTTTTCTTTACTATTCATATGTTCTTCTAAGTTTGGATGTTGTGGATTTAGTGTCAGACATTCATTTGGGGAGATTCTCAGTCATTTTTAAAAAATATTTTCTGTTCTTTATTATCTTTATTCTCCTCCTGCTATACCCATTATGTATAGGTCACAGCATTTTTCATTGTTCCACAATTATTGATTACTCTGTTCTGTTGATTTCTTTCCTGCCCATTTTCTCTTTTCTTTTGAGATTTAAAGGTTTCTCCTGATATGTCTTCAAGCTCACAGATATTTCTCCTCAGCCAGCTCTTTGACTGCTAGAACAAAATACGAGAGACTTGGTATTTTATAAACAACAGAATATTTTTGTTTTCTCATAATTGCTGAGGCTGAAAGGTTCAAGAGCAAGTAACCAGGGGCTTCCCTGGAGGTGCAGTGGTTAAGAATCTGCCTATCAATAAAGGGGACAAGGGTTCGAGCCCTGGTCCAGGAAGATCCCACATGCCATGGAACAACTAAGCCCGTGCACCACAAATACTGGGCCTGTGCTCTAGAGTCCACAGGCCACAACTACTGAGCCTGTGAGCCACAACTACTGAAACCCACACGCCTAGAGCCCGTGCTCCGCAACAAGAGAAGCCACTCAATGAGAAGCCCGCGCACCGCACCAAAGACCCAACACAGCCAAAAAATTAATTAATTAATTATCTAATTAATTTTTTTAAAAAAAGAACAAGTTGCCAGCTGACTTAGTGTCTGGCGAGGGACCAATTTCTGGTTCATAATGTGGGTCTTCTCGCTCGACAATGAAATCCTGGAATGGTCATAAGATCTTCTGTGTGCTACATTTATTAGGTCACTAATCCCATGTTTGAGCTCTCTGGCCTCATAACCTAATCACCTCCCAAAAGCCCCACCTCCTAATACCATCAACATGGGAGCTGGGTTTCAAAATTTTTAAATTAGAGGTACAAAGTATTTACACCATAACAGGGACCACAGAGTTAACTGATTTTTCCTTTCATGTTAAAGGTTTGCACATTTATATTTATTATATAATCCCAAAACCCTTGCTTTTTTTTATAAGATTCTTTTTCCGTATACGCCAGTACAGACCACTGAGTAGAGTTCCCTGTGCTATAAAGCAGGTCTTTATCTATTTTATATATAGTAGTGTGTATAAGTCAGTCCCAATCTCCCAATTTATCCCTTCCCCACTTATCCCCTGGTAACCATAAGTTTGTTTTCTATATCCATGATTCTATTTCTGTTGTGTAAATAAGTTCATTTGTACCTTTTTTTTTTCTTTTTTAGATTCCTCATATAAGCAATATCATATGATATCTGTCTTTCTGTGTCTGACTTGCTTCACTCAGTATAACAATCTCTAGGTCCATCCATGTTGCTACAAAACCCTTAATTGTTAAGGATAGCTCTCAATTTTTCCCAGTATCATCAGCAATTCATTCTGGCAGACACGTGATAACACTTTTTAAACAGGGATATTGAGACCAAGGCTCCTGACCTGCAAACAAACAAAACATCATTCATATAGTGAAAACTTTGCAAATCAAAGGATGAAAGCACTTGGTCTAAATCCCTTTGCACCCACTGCTGACAGAGGGCAGAGGAGTTTGACTCACTAATCTTCCTTACGTGCACTTCTTCCTAATGGGGTATTCCATCTAAAACTTATAAGAAGCGGGGATGTATCATGGAACACACCAATCGCTACTACAGATTCTGAAGCAGCAAAAAAAAAAAAAAAAAAAAAAAAAAAAAAAAACATGATGAATCCATCCAAAGGGTTCCGTCCACATTGTTACAATAGTTTCCCTCACACTGTGAACCCTTTTCAAACCCTATCACTTGAACCTATTTTTATTTTTTTCAACAAAAATAATGTTAATCTGCAGTCAGACACTCCAGTAATATTACACTATCCCTTGTGCAAGTATGTAGGGATTTGAGGAGCTATGGGAGGCCACCATGAGAGGTTGCCTAGAGTAATTCGGACATTTCATTTAATGTTGGTTCTTCTCCCAAAGATGTCTGCTATCCTCTTCTTTTTGTAGCTACTAGCATTGAGAAAGTGACCAAGATAAGGCCCTTCTCTTTTACTGCCCATGAATGCAACTGTGATTAACCCCACAGAACTTGGTGCTTCCAGAATCCCCTGAACCTACTGACCCTCCATGCATGGCATGACATAGATAAGGATGGTGACGTGTATCCTTGTATAGAGCATGTTATAAAATGTTTGACTCTTCCCTTCCTCATAATTCCAAAGAATAGATTTATTTGGATTTCTGCTTAACGCTGCTGGAGTTGGTACATAAGTTGAGGGAGGTATCAGGGCACACCAAAAGAGAGGGTAACTGCACAGAAAATACAAGCAGGTACATTTCTGTGTAGTTTCAAGCAGCTTATTTGCTATATCAACCATGGTGACATGTTGACCCTTCCTCTTTCTACTAGTAGTACAACAAACATAAAGGATATTTAGGCTGCTTGTTTTATCCCCACCTCTCACAATTGATCTGCATTAACATATAGGACAAGGAAGGGCCCATTCTACCATCTTAACCAATATTTGAGAACTAGAAAATGTCCAGATTTTGGGGGGTTTATTTTCATATTCCCCAATCAGGCCTATGAAGGAATCTTACCTATTGTGTTTAATGAAGTCATATCTCTGACGGCATCCCATCATCAACAAAACTGGAAAGAAATTTGAAGGGTCTTCGATTTTACCATATTTGAAATAACAATATTTTAGCCTGACACGTTTTTGGATTTTAGAAAAAAATATTTTAAATGAGACAAAAAATCATTTTTATGACACAAAAAGACAGCAATAGTTTTATATTTTTATCTGTTCCACTTGCACACAAGTGTCTCATGGGGTTATGTACAGCTCTCCTGTTGGGTGCTGTGCATGGTGCAAGTATGGATTAAAGCTTAGGAATCTTAAGCTTCAGTCACCTGAAACATTTAAATTAGGATGCAAGCAATCCTGTCCAACATTTGAAAAGAGCAAGACACTCTCTTTATTTTATTTGTTAGGTAATTAATCTGTCTTTTCCCCAAGGAGAGAAACAAGTGGCATCTTCCATCAATGTGTTGCACAAATATCTTTGAACAGAGAGTGCAAGCAGAGGCTGATACAGGATGTGAAAAAAAAATGAGAGACCCTCTTGTGGCATTTTCTCCTAACTTATTGCAATCTCCCATTTAAAATGTGGGCATAATCAATCTTCTGAGGAAAAAGGCCCAAGGAAGGTTTTTGCTTCTGTGGAATAATGGGATTGCTAAAGATTTCAGGAGGCAAGACGAGTTAGTGAGAATGACCATGAGAAATCAGAGAAAAGTCAGATCCATGGATGAAGTGATGTTTACCACTGTGAATCAATGAGAAGTAGGAGCAAATGAAAAGAAAGCTGATACAACATTTTCTGAATAAATGTAACCTTTCAGCTGTCATAGAAAAATTAATACTCACTATGATACAACATATTTACTTTAGAAAGTTAACTTAAATTTAAAGCTTAATAATTACATTTATTGAAGAAATGAAAACATATTTGTGGTTTAGAATAAATAATGTGCTCTGCTACAGGTAAGAAGACTACATAAATCAATAGAAATAAGACTAAATAAATAAAGAGGAAAATAACAACTTAGATGTTATTAACATTGAAAACTGACACTCATCTAATGAAAGAGAAGGAGAGACAGAAAGAGAGAAGAACTCATCTCAAGCATGTATTAAAAACTCCTAAATAAGAAGTCTTCAGATGTTAAAAAAAAAAAAAAAACAGGAAGTCTTCAATAAGAAGATAATGGAATAGCAAAATGGGGGAAATATACCAAAAGATATTTCAAAAAAGAGAGTACAGAATGTTAAGTAAACATATCAATAGATGCTTGGCTTCTTAGTAGTCAATTAAATGCAAAAGCGTGATACCTGGAATTATCACTCACCAACCAGAAAGTTCAAATGAAAATGACAGGTATTATCAAGTTTGACAAGAATGTGTATAATCCTTGAATCTCATTCACTGCTGCTGAAGATGAAAAATCATACAAATGTTTTGAAAATATTTAGAAATATCTAAAAAGATAAACACAAGAAAGCTATGACTCGAACATTTTACTACTACGTGTATACTGAACAATAATTTATACACACATCACCAAAGCTCAAGTTCTAGAATTTATATACCAGTGCTGTTCTCAATAGACACAAACTGAAAATCACTCATATTGTAATACATATTGGAATAAATTAATTAATAGTTAAATATTTACATTATGGAATCCTATGCAACAGTGGCAATGCATGATCACAGCAACAGACAACCATATAGGCATATTCACAAACAACATAAAATAAAAAAGCCCAATCCAAAAGTGATTTTACTGTGCCATAACATTTATATCAAATACAAAATACAGGTAAAGTTATCTTTTTGTTAGGTACCAGAACAATATTAAACCTTAAGGGGAGTCACTAGAATGGGACCAGGGGACCTCTGAGTATCTGGCAATTTTCTGTGTCTTTATCTAGAAGCTATGTTTAGAGTGTATTCAGATGCTGAATTTTCTGAAATTTGTCATTTCCTTACAAACCATGCATGTTTTTCGTTGTTTTTTATACATAACAAAAACTAAAAAAGATAGACCAGGGAAGGTAATTGTATTAGCACTTTAATATCCATGCTTTTCAAGGTGGAAGTGAAAAGTATTAAATACTTGACATTGTGATTACTTCTTAAAAGTAAGGTGAAAATTTGAGGTTAATAAATAAGACATACTTCTTCATATATAATCCTCAAAGAGGAGGGGTAGAAAGGAGTATTATTATTTTTTCTTTAATACAGAATCGTTAAGATAGAAAATAATGAAAACAGACTAGGTTTAAAAAAGAGCACACTGGACTTCCCTGGTGGCACAGTGGGTAAGAATTTGCCTGCCAATGCAGGGAACAGGGGATCCATCCCTGGTCTGGGAAGATCCCACATGCCGCAGAGCAACTAAGCCCGTGCGCCACAAGTACTGAGCCTGTGCTCTAGAGCCTGCAAGCAACAACTATTGAGCCTGCATGACACAACTACTGAAGCCCATGCACCTAGAGCCCATACTCCACAACAAGAGAAACCACCGCAAGGAGAAGCCCGTGCACCACAACGATGAGTAACCCCTGCTTCTCTAGTAACAACTGGAGAAACCCTGTGCAGCAACGAAGACCCAACACAACCAAAAATTTAAAAAATTAAATCTTTTGACTTCTGAGATGACTCACTCACGTGGCTGTAGGTAAGAGGCCTCAGTTCCTTGCCACATGGATCTCTCCTTAGGGCTGCTTGAGTGTCCTCATGACATGGCAGCTGGCTTACCCCAGGATGAGTGATCTAGCAGAAACCAAAGCAGAAGCTGCAATGTCTTTTATAACTTTGGAAGCTGCACTTTGTCATTTCTGCAATTTCTTATTAGTTAAACAGTCAACCCTTTTCAAGTGCGAGGAGCCACACTGGTACATGGAGACTGGGAGATAATTAGGGGATAATTAGGTCCATCTTGGAGGCTGGCTACCAAAGTGGCTGACTAGCCAAAGTCTGAATTTTGTTTTCTTCACTTCTGGAGAGAAAATGGTCAGTGAACCTCATTGGTGGTCTTTGAGATGTACCAAAGCTACCTCTTGCTCTCACCCCCAGCTGTGTGGCTGACAGGGTCTTGGTGCTCCAGCCGGGTGTCAAGCCTGTGCCTCTAAGGTGGGAGAGCCGAGTTCGGGACTTTGGTCTACCAGAGACCTCTGGCACCTTGTAATATCAAATGGCGAAAGCTCTCCCAGAGATATCCGTCTCAACGCTAAGACCCAGCTCCACTCAGAGACCAGCAAGATCCAGTGCTGGACATCCCATGCCAAACAACTAGCAAGACAGGAATGCAGGCCCACCCATTAGCAGAGAGGCTGCCGAAAATCACAATAAGGTCACAGACACCCCAAAACACACCACCAGATGCGGATCTGTCCACCAGAAAGACAAGATCCAGACACACCCACCAGAACACAGGCACCAGTCCCCTCCATCAGAAAGCCTACACAACCCACTGAACCAACCTTAGCCACTGGGGGCAGACACCAAATACAACGGGAACTACGAATCTGCAGCCTCTGAAAAGGAGACCCCAAACACAGTCCCCAAAGCCAAATGAGAAGACACAGAAACACACAGCAGATGAAGGAGCAAGGTAAAAACCCACCAGACCAAACAAATGTGGAGGAAATAGGCAGTCTACCTGAAAAAGAATTCAGAGTAATGATAGTAAAGATGATCCCAAATCTTGGAACTGGAATGGAGAATAGACAAGAAACCTTTAACAAGGACCTAGAAGAACTAAAGAGCAAACAAACAATGATGAACAACACAATAAATGGAATTAAAAATTCTCTAGAAGGAAACAATAGCAGAATAACTGAGGCAGAAGAATGGATAAATGACCTGGAAGATAAAATAGTGGAAATAACTACTGCAAAGCAAAATAAAGAAAAAAGAATGAAAAGAATTGAGGACAATCTGAGACATCTCTGGGAAAACATTAAACGCACCAACATTCGAATATAGGGGTCCCAGAAGTAGAAGAGAAAAAGAAAGACACTGAGAAAATATTTAAAGAGATTATAGTTGAAAACTTCCCTAATATGGGAAAGGAAATCGTTAATCAAGTCCAGGAAGCGCAGGGAGTCCCATACAAGATAAACCCAAGGAAAAACATGCCAAAACATATATTAATCAAACTATCAAAAATTAAATACAAAGAAAAAATATTAAAAGCAGCAAGGGAAAAACAACAAATAACATACAAGGGAATCCCCATAAGGTTAACAGCTGAACTTTCAGCAGAAACTCTGCAAGCCAGAAGGGACTGGCAGGACATATTTAAAGTAATGAAAGGGGAACAGCTACAACCAAGATTACTCGACCCACCAAGGATCTCGTTCAGATTCGACAGAGAAATTAAAACCTTTACAGACAAGCAAAAGCTAAGAGAATTCAGCACCACCAAACCCGCTTTACAACAAATGCTAAAGGAACTTCTCTAGGCAGGAAACACAAGAGAAGGAAAAGACCTACACTAAGAAACCCAAAACAATTAAGAAAATGGTAATAAGAACATACATATCAATAATTACCTTAAATGTAAATGGATTAAATGCTCCAACCGAAAGACATAGACTGGCTGAATGCATCCGAAAACACGACCGGTATGTATGTGGTCTACAAGAGACCCACTTCAGACATAGGGACACATACAGATGGAAAGTGAGGGGATGGAATAAGATATCCCATGCAAATGGAAATCAAAAGAAAGCTAGAGTAGCAATTCTCATATCAGACAAAAAAGACTTTAAAATAAAGACTATTACAGGAGACAAAGAAGGACACTACATAATGATCAAGGGATCAATCCAAGAAGAAGATATAACAATTGCATATATTTAGGCACCCAACATAGGAGCACCTCAATACATAAGGCAAATGCTAACAGCCATAAAAGGGGAAATCGACAGTAACACAATCATAGTAGGGGACTTTAGCACCCCTCTTTCACCAATGAACAGATCATCCACAATGAAAATAAATAAGGAAACACAAGCTTTAAATGATACATTAAACAAGATGGACTTAATTGATATTTATAGGACATTCCATCCAAAAACAACAGAATACACTTTTTCTCAAGTGCTCCTGGAACATTCTCCAGGATAGATCATATCTTGGGTCACAAATCAAGCCTTGGTAAATATAAGAAAATTGAAATCGTATCAAGTATCTTTTCCGACCACAATGCTATCAGACTAGATATCAATTACAGGAAAAAAATCTGTAAAAAATAGAAACACATGGACGCTCAACAATACACTACTTAATAACCAAGACACCACTGAAGAAATCAAAGAGGAAATAAAAAAATACCTAGAAACAAATGACAATGAACACATGAAGACCCAAAACCTATGGGATGCAGCAAGAGCAGTTCTAAGAGAGAAGTTTATAGCAATACAATCCTACCTCAAGAAACAAGAACTATCTCAAATAAGCAAGTTAACCTTACACCTAAAGCAATTAGAGAAAGAAAGAAAAAAAAAAAACAAAGTCAGCAGAGGAAAGACATCATAAAGATCAGACCAGAAATAAATGAAAAAGAAATGAAGGAAACAACAGCAAAGATCAAAAAAACTAAAAGCTGGTTCTTTGAGAAGATAAACAAAATTGATAAACCATTAGCCAGACTCATCAAGAAAAAAAGGGAGACGACTCAAATCAACAGAATTACAAATGAAAAAGGAGAAGTAACAACTGACACTGCAGACATACAAAGGATCATGAGAGATTACTGCAAGCAACTATATGCCAATAAAATGGACAACCTGGAAGAAATGGACAAATTCTTAGAAAAGCACAACCTTCCAAGACTGAACCAGGAAGAAATAGAAACTACAAACAAACCAATCCCAAGCACTGAACTTGAGACTGTGATTAAAAATCTTCCAACAAACAAAAGCCCAGGACCAGATGGCTTCACAGGCAAATTCTATCAAACATTTAGAGAAGAGTTAACACCTATCCTTCTCAAACTCTTCCAAAATATAGCAGAGGGAGGAACTCTCCCAAACTTATTCTATGAGACCACCATCTCCCTGACACCAAAACCAGACAAAGATGTCACAAAGAAAGAAAACTACAGGTCAATATCACTGATGAACATAGCTGCAAAAATCCACTGCACAATACTAGCCAACAGAATGCAACAGCGTCTTAAAAGGATCATACACCATGATCAAGCGGGGTTTATCTCAGGGATGCAAGGATTCTTCAGTACATGCAAATCAATGTGATACACCATATTAAAAAACTGAAGGAGAAAAACCATATGGTCGTCTCAATAGATGCAGAAAATGCTTTCGACAATATTAAACACCCATTTATCATAAAAACCCTCCAGAAAGTAGGCATAGAGGGAACTTTCCTCAACATAATAAAGGCCATATATGACAAACCCACAGCCAGCATCGTTCCCAATGGTGAAAAAGTGAAAACATTTCCACCAAGATCAGGAACAAGACAAGGTTGCCCACTCTCACCGCTATTATTCCACACACTTTTGGAATTTTTAGCTACAGCAATCAGAGAAGAAAAAGAAATAAAAGGAATCCAAATCGGAAAAGAAGAAGTTAAGCTCTCACTGTTTGCAGATGACATGATACTATACATAGAGAATCCTAAAGATGCTACCAGAAACCTACTAGAGTTAATCAATGAACTGGTAAGGTTGCAGGATACAAAATTAATGTACAGATATCTCTTTCATTCCTATACACTAAAGATGAAAATTCTGAAAGAAAAATTAGGGAAACACTCCCATTTACCACTGCAACACAAAGAATAAAATACCTAGGAATAAACCTACCTAAGGAGACAAAAGACCTTTACTCAACAAACTATAAGACACAGATGAAAGAAATCAAAGATGACACAAACAGATACAGAGATATACCATGTTCTTGGATTGGAAGAATCAACATTGTGAAAATGACTCTACTACCCAACGCAATCTACAGATTCAATGCAATCCCTATCAAACTACCAATGGAAGTTTTCAGAGAACTAGAACAAAAATATTTCACAATTTGTATGGAAACACAAAAGACCCCGAACAGCCAAAGCAATCTTGAGAAGAAAAACAGAGCTGGAGGAATCAGGCTCCCTGACTTCAGACAATACTACAAAGCTACAGTAGTCAAGACAGTATGGTACTGGCACAAAAACAGAAATATAGAGCAATGGAACAGGAGAGAAAGCCCAGACATAAACCCATACACATATGGTCACCTTATTTTTGATAAAGGAGGCAAGAATATACAATGGAGAAATCACAGCCTCTTCAATAAGTGGTGCTGGGAAAACTGGACAGCTACCGGTAAAAGAATGAAATCAGAAGACTCCCTAACACCATACACAAAAATAAACTCAAAATGGATTAAAGACCTCAATGTAAGGCCAGACACTATCAAACTCTTAGAGGAAAACATAGGCAGAACACTCTATGACATCAATCACAGCAAGATCCTTTTTGACCCACCTCCTAGAAAACGGAAATTAAAAAGAAACATAAACAAATGAGACCTAAGGAGACTTAAAAGCTTTTGCACAGCAAAGGAAAACGTAAACAAGACGAAAAGGCCACCCTCAGAATGGGAGAAAATATTTGCCAACGAAGCAGCTGACCATGCATTAATCTCCAAACTTTACAAGCAGCCCATGCAGCTCAATATCAAAAAAAAAAACAAACAAACAAACAACTCAATCCATAAATGGGCAGAAGACCTAAAGAGACATTTCTCCAAAGAAGATATACAGATTGCCAACAAACACATGAAAGAATGCTCAACATCACTGATCATTAGAGAAATGCAACTCGAAATTACAATGAGGTATCACCACACACAGGTAAGAATGGCCATCATCAAAAAAATCTACAAACAATAAATGCTGCAGAGGTGTGGAAAAAAGGGAACCCTCTTGCACCGTTGGTGGGAGTGTAAATTGATAGAGCCACTATCGAGAACGGTATCGAGGTTCCTTAAAAAACTAAAAATAGAACTACCATATGACACAGCAATCCCACTACTGGGCATATACCTGGAGAAAACCATAATTCAAAAAGAGTCATGTTCCACAATGTTCATTGCAGCTCTATTTGCAATAGCCAGGACATGGAAGCAACCTAAGTGTCCATCAACTGATGAATGGGTAAAAAAGATGTTGCACATCTTCAATATAAAATGGAATATTACTCAGCCATAAAAAGAAATGAAATTGAGTTATTTGTAGTGAGATGGATGGACCTAGAGTCTGTCATACAGAGTGAAGTAAGTCAGAAAGAGAAAAACGAATACTGTATGCTAACACATATATGTGGAATCTAAAAAGAAAAGGAAAAGAAACGGTTGGGAAGAACCTAGGGACAGGACAGGAATAAAGACGCAGACATAGAGAATGGACTTGAGGACATGGGGAGGGGGAAGGGTAAGCTGGGACGAAGTGAGAGAGTGGCATGGACTTATATATACTACCAAATGTAAAATAGCTAGCTAGTAGGAAACAGCTGCATAGAAGAGGGAGATCAGCTCAGTGCTTTATGACCACTTAGAGGGGTGGGATAGGGAGGGCGGGAGGGAGACGCAACAGGGAGGAGATATGGGGATATATGGATATGTATAGCTGATTCACTTTGTTCTAAAGCAGAGACTAACACACCATTGTAAAGCAATTATAGTCCAATAAAGATGTTAAAATTAAATAAATAAATGAATAATTTATGCCCCCCCCTCCAAATTAAATCTTTTTTAAAAATAAATAAATAAAAAAGAGCACTCAATGACATGGAACGCTACACCTAAGTATTTTCAGTACCATAGTAAATGTAAATGGATTAATATCTCCTATTAAAGTGTAATTTTTTATATTATGTGCAATTAAATTTTTTTCACAATATACAGGTAAAATAAAAGAATTACATTAGAAAGGAGAAAACATTCCATGTATTTAAAAACAATAAAACAATAAGCATATAATATGCATCTTAGATATAAGTAGTCTTTAAGTTCAGAACAATTTGTCATTATTGTAATTAGTATTATTATACCAATTTCTTTAAAACATTTCAATACTTGTTGTATTTGAAAAAATATTTTAATATTTTTTCTTCTCTCTTTTGTGGTCTAATACATGATAAGTATTTAGCTGCTAACATAACTTAAAAATATATTTTGTTTTTTTACAGCCGAACAAAACTGAATCAAGAAGAAATAGATAACTTGAACATACTGATCACTAAAAGCAAAATAGAGGGCTTCCCTGGTGGCGCAGCGGTTGAGAATCTGCCTGCCAATGCAGGGGACACGGGTTCGAGCCCTGGTCTAGGAAGATACCACATGCCGCGGAGCAACTGGGCCCGTGAGCCACAACTACTGAGCCTGAGCGTCTGGAGCCCGTGCTCCACAACAAGAGAGGTCACGATAGTGAGAGGCCCACGCACCGTGATGAAGAGTGGCCCCCGCTCGCTGCAACTAGAGAAAGCCCTTGCACAGAAACGAAGACCCAACACAGCCAAAATAAATAAATAAATAAATAGAATTTTTTAAAAAATAGAATCGGTAATTTAAAAAAACTCCCTACCAACAGAAGTCCAGGATCAGATGGTTTCACAGGCAAATTCTACCAAATATAAAAAGCAGAACTTACACAGATTCTTCTCAAACTCTTCGAAAAGATTGAAGAGTAAGGAATACTTCCAAAGACATTCTATGAAGCCACTATCACGCTGATATCAAAAACAGATGGGGAGGGGGGACTTCCCTGGTGGCACAGTGGTTAAGAATCTGTCTGCCACTGCAGGGGACATAGGTTCGAGACCTGGTCTGGAAAGATCCCACATGCCATGGAGCAACTAAGCCTGTGTGCCACAACTACTGAGCCTGCGCTCTACAGCCCACGAGCCACAACTACTGAGCCTGATAGCCACAACTGCTGAAGCCCACGCACCTAGAGCCCATGATCTGCAACAAAAGAAGCCACCACAATGAACAGCCTGCACACCACAACGAAGAGTAGTCCCCGCTCACCACAACTAGAGAGAGCCCGAGCACAGCAACGAATGCCCAATGCATCCAGAAATAAAGAAAGAAAGAAATTTACTTAAAAAAAAAAAACAAATAAAACAGATGGGGACTTTTCTGGTGGTCCAGCAGTTAAGATTTCGCCTTCCAGTGCAGGGGGTGCCTGTTCGATCCCTGGTTTTGGAGCTAAGATCCCACATGCCTCACAAACAAGAAACCAAAACATAAAACAGAAGCAATATTGGAACAAATTCAATAAAGACTTTAAAAAAAAACACAGAGAAAGACACTACCAAAAAAGAAAACTGCAGGCCAATATCGTTGATAAATATAGATGCAAAAATTCTCAACTGAATATTAGAAAACCGAATCCGACAACACATAAGAGGATCATACACCATGACCAAATTTGATTCACACAGCTGTTTCAACATATGCAAATCAATCAACATGATACACCCCATCGACAAAGGAAACACAAGAAACAAACGACCATCTCAGTAGATGGCGAAAAAGCATTTGAAAAGCTTCAACATCCATTCATGGTAAAAACACTTACCAACGTGGGTACAGAGGAAACATATCTCAACATAATAAAAGCTATTTATGACAAACCCACAGCCAATATAATACTCAACGTTCATAAGCTGAAAGCCTTCCCGCTAAAATCTGGAACAAGACAAGGATGCCCACTCTCACGTCTTCTCTTCAACATAGTATTGGAAGCCCTAGCCACAACAATCAGACAAGAAAAAGAAATAAAATCTAACCAAATTGGAAGGGAAGAGGTAAAGTTGTCATTATATGCAGATGACATGATAATATATATAAAGGAAACCCTAAAAATTCCACACAAACACTACTAGAACTGATAAACAAATTCAGCAAAGTAGCAGGATACAAGATTAACATATATAAATTGGTTGCCTTTCCTGGTTTTTCTTTCTTTTTTTTTTTAAATTTTATTTTGGCTGCATTGGGTCTTCATTGCTGTGCACGGGCTTTCTCTAGTTGTGGCCAGTGGGGACTAGACTTTCTTGTGGTGCGCAGGCTTCTCATTGCAGTGGCTTCTCTTATTGTGGAGCACGGGCTCTAGGCATGCAGGCTTAAGTAGTTGTGGCACATGGGCTCAGTATTTGTGGCTCACTGGCTCTAGAGTGCAGGCTAAGTAGTTGTGGCACACAGGTTTAGTGGCTCCACGGCATGTGAGATCTTCCTGCATCAGGGCTCAAACCCGTGTCCCCTGTATTGGCAGGCGGATTCTCAACCACAGAGCCACCAGGGAAGTCCCTGGTTGCATTTCTTTACACTAACAATGAAATATCAGAAAGGAAATGTAAACAAGCAATCCTTTTATTAATGGCATCAAAAAAATAAAATGCTTAGGAATAAACCTCACCAAGGAGGTGAAAGACTTATATACTGAGAACTACAAAACATTAGTAAAGGAAGCTGAAGATGATTCAAAGAAATGGAAAGACATCCCACGCTCTTGGATGGGAGGAATTCATACTGTTAAAATGGCTATACTACCCAAAGCAATCTACAGATTTAATGTGATCCCTATCAAATTACCCATGACATTTTCCCCAGAACTAGAACAAATAATCCTAAAATGTATCTGGAACCATAAAAAGTCAGAAATGTGAACACAATCCCCAGGAAAAAGAGCAAAGCAGGAGGCATAACCCTCCTAAACTTCAGAAAATACTACAAAGTTACAGTAATCAAAGCCGCATTGTATTGGCACAGAAAGAGATACCTGGATCAATGGAATAGAATAGAGAGCTAAGAAATAAACCCTCACACCTATGGTCAATTAATCTTTGACAAAGGAGGCAAGAATATACAATGGGGAAAAGACAGTCTCTTCAGCAAGTGGTGTTTTGAAAGTTGGAGAGCCGTATGCAAATCAGTGAAGTCAGAACATACCCTCACACCATACACAAAAATAAACTCAAAACGGCTTATATGCTTAAATATAAGATAGGACACCATATAACTCCTAGAAGAGAACATAAGCAAAACATTCTCTGACATAAGTCATACCAAAATTTTCCTAGGTAGTTCTCCCTAGGCAGTACAAATACAGTAAGTCACCTACATACGAACCTTCAAGTTGCAAACTTTCAAAGATGCAAACGTCCATTCGCGTGTCCAATCATGTAAGTTAGTTCACGTGTCTGGCATACATTGTCACGTGCGTGCTTCCTCTATATGTGGTTGTGCTTTTGTGTACTTTGCAGTACTGTATAGAGTACAGTAGTACAGTACCTTTATTTCAAGCCCAAGATGTCTGGAAGCAAGCGTAAAAGCAGAGGTGATGTAGCTGGTACTGTTAAGAAGCGCCAAGCGATAATGACGGAAACAAAAGTGAAAGTAATTGAGAGAGTGGAGCGAGGCAAAAAGATGTTAGACATCGCTCATTCTTATAATATGAATCATTCAATCATTGGCACGCATCTAAAGAACAAGGACAAGATCATGGAACATGTGAAGTCTGCTGTGCCGACGATGTTGACACAATATCCAAGAAGCATGGAAAAGTGATGGAGGAGATGGAGAAACTTCTCAGTGTGCGGATGCAGGCTCAACATCAGCGCTGAGTCCTTCTCAGCTTAACGCTGATTCAAGAGAAAGCTAAAAGCCTTTATGAAGACTTGAAGAAGAAACATGGCAAAGAATCAGAGGGCACATCTTTTAATGCCAGCCATGGCTGGTTTCATCGGTTCAAGGCTAGAGCCAGCCTTCACAATGTAAAAGTAAGTGGAGAGACAGCAAGTGCAGATAGGATAGCTGTCCAGGAACTTCCAGAAACACTTTGAGAAATTATTGATGATGGTGTGTATTTACCCAACCAGGTTTTTAATGTGGATGAGACACAACTGTAGTGGAAGAGGATGCCAGACCGAAGTTACGTCAGTAAGGAGGAAAAGTTGATGCCGGGCTGTAAAGCAGCAAAGGATAGGCTAACTGTTGTTTGGTGGCAATGCTTCCGGTGAATTGAAGCTGAAACCTCTCTTAGTTTATCATTCACAGAACCCAAGAACCCTTAAAAACATAGCCAAGGGCTCTCTTCCTGTTGTGTGGAAGCGTAACCCCAAATCCCGGATTACACAGGCCACGTTCCAGGACTGGTTTTGCCACCACTTTATCCCAGATGTAGAGAAATATTGCTTGGAGAAGGACGTTCCAGCAAAACATTCTTTTGCTGCTCGACTATGCTCTGGGCCACCCCCCATTCATGGATGACTTTCATCCCAACGTCAAAGTACTGCATCTGTCACCAAATACTACATTGCTCATCCAACCTATGGACCAGGGCGTTATAGCGACTTTCAAGAAATATTATTTATGTCACACTTTTTGTCAGGCAGTAAAGGTAAGTGACAAATCAGGAACAACCTAGGGACAGCTTTGGGAGGACTATAACATCTACAAGACCACAAAAAACATTGACTTTGCATGGTGTGAGGGTATGGCGGTCACGATGAATGGGGTTTGGAAGAACCTTTGCCCACAGTTTGTTCATGATTTTTGTGGATTTGAGAAGGTAGATCAGAAGTCCGAAGAGGTCTTCAGCAACGTAGTGACCCTCAGCGAGAAGCTGGAGCTAGATCTGCAAGAGGACGATTTCGCTGAACTCCTTGCTGTGCAACATGAGGAGCTTACTGATGGAATTGGAGGCCCAGAGAAAGGATGAAGAGGGACAGGAGGAAGAAAAAGTAACTGAAGAACTGAAGAGATTCACGACACAGAAAATGGCAAGGGAATCTTCGTTATTTGAGGAAGCACTGTTAGTTTTTGAGGCACAGGACCCGAACCTAGAATGGGACCCAAAGGTGGCAGCAGCCATTCAGATTGCAATCCAGTGTTACCTTGTCATCTATGATGAGAAAAAAAGAGCTACTACCCAGACATCAATGGATCATTCTTTCAAGAGGGTAGATAGAATTAAATCCAGCAAGGAACCAGAACCTTTGCCATCAACGGCAGGTATGAGTGAAATTGCAGCTTGCCCTCTGTCTCCTACTGTTGATAATCCTTCACCCCTACCATCTCCCACCTCCCCTCCCTCCTCCAATCAGTAACTCTGCTCGCCTGTTCCTTCGATGCCAGCCCGAGTATCCTAGCTGTTGTACTGTATTACTGTACTTTTCAAGTTACTGTACTGTAAGATTAAAAATGCTTTCTTTGTTTTTGTGCTTGTTTTTTATGTATTGTTTGCGTGAAAAGTATTATAAACCTATTACGGTACAATACCATACAGCCGACTGTGTAAGTTGGGTACCTAGGCGAACTTTGTTGGACTTACAAACAAATTGAACTTACAAACGCACTCTTGGAACAGAACTTGTTCATATGTAGGGGACTTACTGTAAAAGCAAAAGAGAAACAGGAACTAATCAAACTTATAAGCTTTTGCACAGCAAAGGAAACCATAATCAAAATGAAAATACAACCTATGGACTGGGAGAAAATATTAGCAAATGATGAGACTGACAAGGGCTTAATTTCCAAACTATACAAACAGCTCATACAACTCAATAACAAAATAACAAATAACTCAATGGAAAAATGGGTAGAAGACCTAAATAAACATTTCTCCAAAGAAGACATACAGAGAGCCAATAGGCACATGAAAAGGTGCTCATCATCACTAATTATTAGATAAATGCAAATCCAAATTACAATGAGGTATCACTTCACACTGATCAGAGTGGCCATCATTAAAAAGAAAATCTACAATTAACAAATGCTGGAGGGGGTATGGAGAAAAGGGAACCCTTCTACACTGTCGGTGGCCATGTAAGTTGGTGCAGCCACTATGGAAAACAGTATGGAGGTTCCTCAAAAAAACTATAAAGAGAGTTGCCATATGATCTAGCAATCCCACTTGTGGACATATATCTAGACAAAACTATAATTCAAAAAGATACATGAAACCCTATGTTCATAGCAGCACTATTTATAACAGCCAAGACATGGAAACAACCTAAATGTTCATTGAAAAATGAGTGTATAAAGAAGGTGTGGTATACGTATACAAAAGATATTACTCAGACATAAAAAAGAATGAAATAATGCCATTTGCAGCAACATGGATGGACCTAGAGATAATGATACTAAGTGAAGTAAGTCAGAGAGAGAAAGACAAATACCATATAATATCACTTACATGTGGAATCGAAAACAGGACACAAATGAGCATGTCAGTGAAACAGAAACAAACACACAGATATAGAAAAGAGAGTTGTGGTTGCCAAGGAGAGAGTGAAGGAAAGATTGGGAGTTTTGGAATAGCAGAAGCAAACTATTCTACATAGGATGGACAACCCACCAAGATCTACTGTATAGCACAGGAAACTATATTCAATACCCTGTGATAAACCATAATGGAAAAGAATATATAGAGATATATAGATATAGATATATAGATATAGATAGATATATAGATAGATATATATAAAACTGAATCACTTTGCTGCACAGCAGAAATTAATACAACAATGTGTAAAGGCTGCAGAGGGTGTGGAGAAAAGGGAACCCTCCTGAACTGTTGGTGGGAATGTAAACTGATAGAGCCACTATGGAGAACAGTATGGAGATTCCTTAAAAGCTAAAAAATAGAACTACCATACGACCCAGCAATCCCACTACTGGGCATATACCCGGAGAAAACCATAATTCAAAAAGATACATGTACCACAATGTTCACTGTAGCACTATTTACAATAGCCAGGACATAGAAGCAACCTAAATGTCCATCGACAGATGAATATATAAAGAAGATGTGGCACATCTATACAATGGAGTATTACTCAGCCATAAAAAGGAACAAAATTGAGTTATTTGCAGTGAGGTGGTTGGACCTAGAGTCTGTCATACAGAGTGAAGTAAGTCAGAAAGAGAAAAAACAAATACCGTACGCTAACACATATATATGGAATCTAGAAAAATGGTACTCACGAACCTAGTGACAGGGCAGGAATAAAGACACAGATGTAGAGAACGGACTTAAGGACACAAGGGGCAAGGGGAGACAGGGACGTAGTGAGAGAGTAGCACTGACATATATACACTACCAAATGTAAAATAGCTAGTGGTAAGCTGCCGCATAGCACAGGGAGATCAGCTCGGTGCTTTATGTCTCCCAGAGGGGTGGGATAGGGAGTGTGGGAGGGAGGCTCAAGGGTGGGGGGGGGATATGGGGAATATATGTATACATATAGCTGATTCACTTTGTTGTAAAGCAGAAACTAATACAGTGTTATAAAGTAAGTATACTCCAATAAACATGTATTTAAAAAAACCCACAACATTGTAAATCAACTACACTTGAAAATATTTCTTAAGTGCAAACAATTTTCTGAATGTAAGTTTTACTGTGTGTGTGTGTACCACAGGTTCAATATATATGAATTATGTCAAATTGATTACATTGCTTTTCAAAATAAAGAGTTTTTGATATTTCACATCAGCCTCATGTTATAAATGCAGAAAAACTATATTATTTTTTTCTAAAGTTCAGAAATAGCCATTTTGCTCATTCGGTATGCTATAAACCATTAACTATTAAAAAGGGATTCGTGACCTCTTCCTTCCAAAGAAATATTTCTCCACTCACACAAGTTTAATAGAATGTTCCACCATGAACTGACTTCCCACCTTAGAGACACGAGATTTGCATCCTGAAATCTCTTTCTTGCAAAAATGTCCAATTATCATCCTAGCATTACAGAAAAGAAATGCTTTTCTCCAGATCTCAAATTCCATACAACTTTAGTCAAGACATCATGTATGTTTTTTTTTTCACACGCACACAGACTGTATTTTATTTTTACAAGAGATAAATCAACTGACACCAAGCACTGTAAATGGATGACCACAACAAAAGCAACAATGGTTGCAATTACCAAACACGAAACACACTCATACTATGTCATAATATTGACATTCAGTCCAGTAATCCTCCACTGTAACAGCTCATTTACTTTGCAGTGAAAGACATCATGCATTTTTAAATAATCAGCACTCACCTGAGGTCTTTAAAAATCAACATAAACATAATGTTGTGTTCTCTTTCATTTACTCTGGTTCTAAGTGGTCATTTCTAAACGAAAGTATTTAAGTATGTTAACGTCATCTTATAACATCATATTTCAAATGACTACCGTGTCTCCAAAGATGAAATATGAGGAACTCACAATTAGCCTCTCCAAAGTTTTGCTCTCTGAATGTGTATGACCCTTCTGCTGAACTCCACACTGTTCATTATTCTATGAGAATATTCTTTTTCTTGTATGGCCATCTCACATGCTCTTTCATTTCATGAAGTTTTTTCCTACAATGTTATGCCTAGTTTATTTCTGAGAATATGCATTATTTCAGAATGATATTTATAGACACAAAGACTTCTCTATAATTCCCTGAGAGTTTCAAGAACTCCTTCTTTTTTTTTTTTTAATACCTAGATTCTGAAGCTCTCCACAAAGCATTACTAAACTTGCATTTACATAAGTATCTACATATTAATCACACATTAATGCATTCACAATTGTATTATGATTTATTGCTAATTTTGGAGCTGTCTTATATACCACCCTCTTGGAAATCACTTTAATATTTGCACTTAGGACTTGAAAGAGAATGGATAAATAAAAACCTGAAGAATATGCAAATACAATTTATATATTTCTCATAAAATTAGGTGATTATCTAACCTTTATCCAGAAAAAAAGAAGAGCCCAGATACTCTGCAGGCATGATCCTCGAGAATGTGTGGTCTTCCAGCAGGAAAACATGCAGTAATCCATGTGGCAGAGTTTACCTGTGACCAGCTGGGGTTAGTGACCTATGCATTCCTTACATGCAACATATCAGGAGTGGAAAAAGGGAATTTGTCCGTTGTGGCAATAAGTATAATGAAGATTTGTAGCAGGTCATGCTCATATGTTCAACACAGGTACAATCAAAAGTTTGCTCAATTCTGGTAGATCTAAGTCTGTATCTGTTACCTTGTCTTTAACGAGGAAATGTCAGAACTGACTTACCAAAAAAAAAGTGTTTTGTTTGTTTGTTTGTTTTAATTAGAGTCACGGTGAGTAAGGCAGAGTTCAGAACAGCTAATGTGACTTAGTGATTCTCTCATCAGGAAATACAGTTTCTACTTCCCTGTTTATTCTCCACATCCTGTAGTAAGTCAAGTTTCAATGAAAGATAAATCTACAGCGTGAAAAGAAAAGAAAACTTACAGGTGTTGATAGGGTCATTTTGACAGGTTTTACCACGTATGTCAGTGTTTCTGGGGATGGACACAAGCCAGAGCTCCCTACTCTGACATTTTCACTGATGTCATTCCCCTTGATCCTCAATTTGAAAGTGGATAAAAATGCTTTCTATGCTTTCTTCTTTAAGAAATTAAATAAAGAATGTTTTCTAGACATGATCCTCTAATGATCTGCAGTCAGTGGTCATCAACAGAGGAAAAGCACAGAATCTCATCCCCACAGAAGGGTGACATTCAGTCAGGTAAGAAAATTCTCCCCGAAATCAGAGCTTCATCTTTAACATGCAATCAAAGGCTTTCACAGGTTCTTCATCACTCTGCACTCAGCCCTACCATATGGGATTGGCTCTGAGAATCTCACATCAGATGACTGACAAACATGTCATAGTACACTGATCTGGTACCAGATCCTGCCTCTCTTAATGATCTCCCACAGGGACATTGGAATATTCTAGGATATTTCCTGGAGCCCTCTATTCTACACAGGTACACTTCCAAGTAGAAACAGAAGCTTGGATTCTCACTGGGACCCCTGCTCTGTCCAACCAACCTCTCTAGAAATATGATGTTCTAATCTCTCCTGATTAGAACATTTCAAGGTCTCTCCCTGTGCTAATTTAGTAAAGGTAAAAGAGAAACAAGAAAGAGCAAACTATGCAGGGAGCAATATATAAGATTCCTTTACTTAACGTATTTATCTGATATACCCAAATACTGAGAAATATAGATTCATTTCATAATGTTCAAGAAAAGAGGAGGAGGAACCTCCATGCCAACAGTATATATAAAATGGAATCAATATTGCATAAGCTCCAGCTTAAGCTTAGCTACGAGGTACTAACCCTTCTCATAAAGAAGCAATAGTTCTCCATCATTTGAAGCACACTGAGGACTCAGACAGCTGGACACTGAAGGTGTAGCCTCCTCACTCGAATTCTGTACCTGCATCACAGAGCAGTGAAATATTCCCAAAGAATTATTAAGGATGAGGTGGGGGGAGGCGAAATAAAAAAGATGAATCCATCGTCTGTCCTACCGTCTGTTCTGTCGGATATTACCACCATCTTGGCCCAATATGACCTTCCCACTTTTCTCTGGGTCTCCCTACTTTCCACCTCCATCCTCTCATTATATCTTACCTACACTTGGGAACGACTCTAGTTTTTCCACTTATCTTTATCAACAAGTAATCCAAATAGCAACTGTGTATATAACTCCTTAGAAACCTCAGGTCTGACTCAGTAATAATACATGACCTTCAAAGTCCAAAGTTTTCCTAATTCCCTTTATTATTATTTTTTTCTAATTGCCATGTACTTACACTCTTAAGACCTCCACTGTTCTCAGGTTCGTCTTCCCTGCAAAATCTGTCAACCTAGACATAGACTTAAGTACCACCCTCTAATTATCTCCTAGGGAATCCAGTTTTTAAAAAAGCCTCAGCAAGCCTTATGGACTTTATTAAAGACTCTTTAAGATAACCCATGGGAGATAGCAGCACACCCACAGATATCTACCTAATACACCCTCAGAGTAATTTTTTTTTTCTCTTTTATAAAGTCTCTTCTGGCCAATGAAGACTCTCAGCTCTTCTTCTTCAACATATGCAGTGTCTCACCCTTCTGATTACTCTCTGCTCTATCCCAGGTCCACTCCCTTTCCTGATATTACATTCTTTCCCAATTTTGTATGTTGGTAAAATCAAATAACATAAAATATAACATGTTAGTTATTATAAAGTGCACCGTTCAGTGATATTAAATGCATTCATATTATTGGGCGATCAACATCCCCCTTTATCTTTCTAATTCTTTTCTACGTTTTAAAACTGTAACTCTATATCCTTTAAATATAACTTTCCTTTTTGTTCCATAACCACCTGAAAAGCGTCATTACCCTCCCAATTTCTATGGTTTTGACTACACTAAGTACCCCCATATAATTGAAATAAGTAGTTGTATTGTTATGACTCACTAAAAGTCACAAAAATGGCATTTTTGGTAGCTAAATTTCCTCAAGATTCATCCATGTTGTAGCATATTCCTAGATCTTTTCCTTTTTAACACTGAATAATATTGTATTATATGGGTATACCACACTTTGCTTATCCAGGAACTAGTGGATGAACACTTAGGTTGCTTTCATATTTTAGCTACTGTGATTATTACTGCTCTAAACACTGGAGTACAAATATTTCTTTAAGACCCTGATTTCAATACCTTTGGGTATACCTCATAGTAAAATTCCTGGATCATGTAGTAAGTCTATTTTTCAATATCTGAAAAATTGCCATACTCTTTTGCAAAGCAGCTGTATCATTCTGCATTCCCTCTGACATAGCACAATGGTTCCAACTCCCTCACATCCTCACCAATAGTTGTTTTCTGCTTGTGTATGTGTGTGTGTGCTTGTGTGTATATGCATGCACACAAATATATAAACATGCATTTAGTGATATGGAGCATCTATTCAAGTGCTTAGTCATTTGTACATCTTTGTGAAGAACCATCTGTTCAAGTCTTTTATCCATTTTTGAATCAGGGTGTTTGCTTTTTGTTCAGTTGTAGGAGTTCTCTGTATATTCTGAATAGAAATCTCTTGTCAGATAGATGGCTCTGAAATATTTTCTCCCATCTTGTGGGTTGCCATTTTATTCTGTTTACATTTCTTTGATACACATTTTTTTTTAACTTATGTACTGAAAATTGTTTATTTTTTTGTTAGCTGTACCTTTGTTGTTCCTTCGTTTCATATGGAGGAAAACACTGCCAAATCCAATATCATGAAGCTCTTGTCCTCTATCTTCTTCTAAGACTTTTTATATTATTAGGTCTTATATTTAGTTTCTTGGTACGTTTTCATTAATTTTTGCATATGATGTTAGGTAAGGGTCCATCCTCTTTCTTTTGCATGTTGCCCACAAGACTTCTCAGCACCATGTGTTGAAAATACTATCCTTTCTACTTTGAAAAGTCTTGGCAACTTGTCAAAAATCATTTGGCCATATATCAGGGTTTACTTCTGGGTGTTGTATTCTATTCTATTCTATTGGTCTTGAATAAGGGAGAAAATAGTATAACCTATCCAGGTTGATGAAGAACATAAAGAAAGACCAGGACTGAGAATTAGGAGGGCAATATAAAACAGCAGGGAGTAAAAGACAGTGTGAGAGAAGATCTTGTATTTGCGAGTTCATGGAAATAGGATCATGCTAAAACCACTAAACGCCTGCCTTTGAACAATACGGTAAATGTGCCAGCAAGAAACATAACACTTACCCATCTCTGGGAAATATAGTATGGGCATAAAGATAAACTACACACAAATATATTAAAAAGGGAAGGGTTTTCATGGTGTGAGAATATTGTGGCATTTGAAATACAATTTACTTCTGTTCTACCATTGTCTCTAAAATTTATCAAAGTGTATATACAAGCAATTCCAATTCTGGTAATGTGCTTGACAGGTTTATATATGAACTTCAGTAGAGCAGTAAATGTACATTCATAGTAGGACTGTTCCCTAAACCAAAAAACAAAACACAAAAACTGCAAAGACTAGAGTTCACTTTGTCAACACACATACAGATGCAATGATGGTTAACGGTCCGAAAACAGAAGGTGAGCATGGGTGCAAGAGGTTAATCCCCAGGCTGGGGTGGGGTGCAGAGTTTGAGGGTAACACAAGTAGAAAAGGCTTTTGTCCTATCCTTGATTTTTGAGGTATGGAAATTCACAGGTCACTACCTTCATTTCAAACTGAATGAATGCACTATTCAATTTTTTTAGACAGGCGGAGTAAACATGAGTGATAATAAATTTCAAACTGTCGCTAATCAAATAAGATACTAAGAAAACTTAAATAATATGATTTAGGAATGAAGTAGAGAGATTGTCCAACATGGTAGCATTCAAAGACCCAGAGCTTGATGCCTCTCATGGGCACACCAAAGTCACAGCTGTTTACAGAACAGCAATTGATGAAAAAGGCCGGGACCTACCATAAAAGATGTTTTACAGCTAAAGATATAAGGAAGGCACCTCGACAAGACAGAAAGGAAGGGCAAAATCTCAATAGAGTCAAGACCCATACCACCAAGTGGGTGGCCCACAAATGGGAGGATAATTACAATTTCAGAGGTGCTCCCAGGTAGCAAGGGGTATGAAGCCAACATCAGGCTCCCAAGCCCAGGGATCCTGTTGTGGAAAGAAGAGCTCCTAGAAAGTTGGGCTTTGAAGACCAGTAGTGCTTATTTTCCAGAGAGCCAGAGGGATGTGGGAAATAGAGATTCCACTCTTAAAAGATGCTCACAAAATCCCACATGATCTGAGAATCAGAACAGAAGCAGTCATTTGAAAGGATCCCGGGTCACACCTACCTCCTGATCTTGGAGAGTCTCCCAGAGAGGCAAGAGGCAACTACAGCACAGCCTCAGGGACAGAGACACTGGCAGCAGCCATTCGGGGGAGCTCCTTCTACCTCGTGGACGCTGGTACCAGCAAGCATAATTTCAGAATCCTCCCTGTAGCTTATCAGCCTCAGGACCGAGCCCCACCCATTTCCACCAGACTACAGACGCAAGTACTAGGATGCTGCAGGCCAAGCAACTAACTGAGCAGGGGCATAGCCCCATCCACCAGCAAACAGGCTGCCTTCAGATCCTCTCAGTGCACAGCTGCCCCTGGACATGGGTCCAGCCACCAAAAGCCCCAGGACCAGCCTCCACACCTCAGTGGACAGGCACCAGCCCCAGAGTCCCTGGCCCCTCTGACAAGTGAGCCTGCTCTGGCCTTGGAGTCAGCCTCACCATCGGCAGGTGGTAACTGCACAGGGACTGGATGGAGCTTGGACCTACCCAACAGCAAACCTGCTTTAGCAGTGGGATCAGCCTCATACACCAACAGGCACACACCAGCTCCAGGAATACCACAGCCCAGCAGCCTGTGTAACCAGGCCACTTAATTGCAGGCCAGAAGCAGCCATGGACTCAGCTGGGTCCTGACCCTGCCCATCAGAATGCCAACACAAGATTAGGGATACCCCCGGCCCTGCAGAGAGCTGTGTCAGGAACAGTGATCCAACACCAACTCTGTGGCTCCTGGGCCCTGCAGCCAGAACGCAGAACCTGTCTCTTCCTCCCAGTAGCCAGCATAGCCCCAGAACCAGTGACTGGGCACTAGCCCTGATATCACCTGGACTGCAATTCTACCCATAAGTGAACCAGCACCAGATTTGGTGTCCCCCAGAGTTGTGCAGCCAGCTGCCTTATGATTTAGTCTCACCAAGCAGCACAGACAGCCTCCATACAAGGCAGAGCCTGGCAAACAAGCAGTCTGGGGGCAGCCAAGCCTACCAGACTACCCACAGTAGTCAGCCCACCACAGCAGAAGAGCCCAAGCAGCCCACATAGGGGGTACACCTAGAATATATAGCTCTAGTGACCAGGGGAGAGGGGGCTGCTGGGACCCATAGGACAGCTCCTACAAAAGGCCACTTCCCCAAGGTCAGGAAATGTAACGAACCTACTACACACATAGCAATAAAAACAGGAAGTTAAGAAAAATGAGGTGACACAGAAACACGATCCAAATGAAGGACCAAGATAAGAATTCAGAAGAAGATCTAAGTGAAGTGGAGATAGCCAATCTCCTCAACAAAGGGTTCAAGGTAAT
The DNA here is from genome assembly GCF_028023285.1 of Balaenoptera ricei. NCBI lineage: Eukaryota > Metazoa > Chordata > Mammalia > Artiodactyla > Balaenopteridae > Balaenoptera > Balaenoptera ricei. Next base: position 72,758,330 of record NC_082654.1, read on the forward strand.
GACTGTAAAGATGATCAAAGAACTCAGGAGAAGAATGGACGACCAGAGCAAGAAGTTAGAATTTTTTTTTTTTAAAAAGAGTTAGACCATTAAAGAACAACAAAACAGAGATGAGGAATACAATAACCGAAATGAAAAATACATTAAAGGAAACTACTGTAGACTAAATGATACAGAGGAATGAATCAGAAAACTGAAGGACAGAGTACTGGCAATCACTGAAGATGAATGGTAAAACAATAGATTAAAATGAAATGAGGAAAGTTGAACAGACTTGTGAAACAACATCAAGTGTACTAATATTTGCATTATACTGGTCCCAGAAGCAAAAAAGGAAAGACAAAGCAGTGTAGAACATACCTGAAGACATAAGAGTTGAAAACTTCCCTAACCTGGGAAAGAAAACAGACATCCAAGTCCAGTAAACACAGTAAGGCCAAAACAGGATCAACCCAAAGAGGACCACACCAAGACTCATTGTAATTAAAATGGAAAAAAAAATAAAGATAAAAAGACACTATTAAAAGGAGCAAAGGAAAAGCAACAAGTTACAAACATGGGAAATTGCATAAAGTTATCTGCTGACTTTTCAGGATAACCTCTGCATGCCAGAAGGGAGTGGCATGGTATATTTAAAGTCATGAAAGGGAAAAGCCTATAAGCAAAAATACTCTACCCAGCAAGGCTCTCCTTCAGATTTGATGGTGAGATCTAAAGTTTTACAGAGAAGCAAAACTAAAAGAGCTCAACATCGCCAAACCAGCTTTATGAGAAATCTTAAAGGGGCTTTTCTAAGTGAAAAAGAAAAGGTCACGATTGAAACATAAAAATTAGGAAAGGAAACCTACTAAATGAAAAACCTCATTGGTTAAGGCAAATATTCAACAAAGGTAGTAAATCAACCATGGACACAGCTAATAGGAAGGATGAAAAAAAAAAAACAGTAATAAAATCATCTATATTCACAATAAGAAGTTAAGGGACACACAAAACAAGTAGATGTAAAATATAAGGTCAAATTCAGTAACTGTGGGGGAGCAGAGTAACAATGCAGGGTTGTTAGTGTCCATGTGAAATTAAGAGCTCAGCAACTTAAATAATCACACACACACACACACACACACACACACACACACATAAACAAAACTGAAAGAAATCCAAACATAATATTAAAGATAGTCCTCACATCACAGATGAAGGGAATAAAAGGGGAAGAAAGGAACACTGAAGAAATTAAAGAGGGATTCTAAAAATACCCAAGACAAATGAAAATGAACACAAAATGATCCAAAATCTATGGGACACAGCCAACGCAGTTCACAGGGGGAAGTTATAGTGATACAAGCTTATTCTTAGGAATCAAGAAAAATATCAAATAAACAACCTAACATTACACCTGAAGGAATTAGAAAAAGAAGAAAAAACAAAACTCAAAGCTGTCAGAAAGAAAAATTAAGAAAACTATACCATATGCAATGACATCAAAAAGAATAAGATACCTAGGAATAAACACACCTAAGCAGGTAAAAGACATGTGCTCAGAAATCTATCAGCCATTGGTGAAAGAAGTTGAAGACAACACAAAAAGATGGAAAAATATAGCATGTGCATCGACTGGAAGAATTAATACTGTTAAAATAACCATACTACCAAAGACAATCTACAGATTTAATGCAATCCCTATCAGAATACCAAAGCATTTTCACAGAACTTGAAAAAGTAATTTTAAAATTTGTATAGAAACACAAAGACCCCAAATAGCCAAACAATCTTGAGAAAGAACACAGCTGGAGGCATCACGCACCTTGACTTCAGACTATACTGCAAAGCGACAGTAATCAAAGAGAAAGGGACCAGAGCAAAAACAGACACAAAGATCACTGGAATAGAATAGAGATCCCAGAAGTAAGCCCACACACTTATATTTAATTGATTTATGACAAAGCAGGCAATATGGAGAAAAAACTGTCTCTTCAATAAGTGGTACTGGGAAAACTGGTCAGCTACATGGAAAAGAATAAAATTAGATTATTTTAGCACACCATATATAAAATAAATGCAAAACTGAATAAAGGCCTAAATGTAGGACCAGAAACCATAAAACCCCTAGAGGAAAATATAGAACATTCTTCAACATAAATGATAGCAACAGTTTTAGGTTCAGTCTACTAAGGCAAATGAAATAAAAGCAAAAATAAACAAATGGGACTTCACTAAACTTAAAAGATTTTGCACAGCAAAGGAAACCAAAGACAAAATGAAAAGACAACCTGCTGAGGGAGAGACAATATTTGCACATGATAAGAGGTTAACATCAAAAAAGATGACCAAGCAAGGGTTCATACCTAAACTACAGAAACAGCACATACAACTCAATATCAAAAAAACACCCAAAATCTTTTTTTAAAAAATGAGAAGCCCTAAATAGACATTTTTTCCAAGGAAAAACTACATACAGACAGCCAGAACTCACAAAGATGCTAAACATAGCTAATCGGCAGTAAAATGCAAATCAAAACTGTGAGATATATCACCTCAGTCTTGTCAGAATGGCTGTCATCCAAAAGATCACAAATAACAAAGGTTAGTGAGGATGTGGAGAAAGGGAAACTCTTGTACACTCTTGATGTGAATGTGAAGTAGTGCAGCTACTGTGGAAAGCAGAATGGAGGTTCCACAAAAAACTAAAAATAGAACTACCATAATATCCAGCAATTTCACTGTTGGGTATATCAGAAGAAAACAAAAACACTATTTCAAAAAAAATAACTGCACACCAATGTTCATAACAGTGTTATTTGCCATAGCCAAGATATAGAGTCAAACTAAGTGTTCATCAATAGCTTAGTGGATAAAAAAGATTTTTTATGATGACTTCAGCAAAAAATGAAATTTTGCCATTTGCAAGAACATGGATGGATTTGGAGGGTATTATGCTTAGTAAAATAAGCCGCAGAGAAAACAAGCATGGCATGTTATGAGAAAAAAAGCATGGTATGGTATGAGAAAACAAGCATGGTATGTTATCACTTACACGTGGCATCTAAAAAATTGAATACAATAACAACAAAAAAACAGACTCACAGATTAAAGAACAGACTAGTGGTTACCAGCAGGGAGAGATAGGGTGGAGGAGCAAAATAGTGGTAGGAGATTTTGAGGTACAATCCACTATGTATAAAATCAATAATCTACAGTGATGTACTGTATAGCCTGGGGAATATAGCCACTCTTTTATAATAACTATAAATGGAGAAGAACCTAAACATTTATGAATCACTATGCTGTACCTCTGAAACTAATATAATAATGTAAATTAACTATAGATCAATAAAATATAAAGTAAGAAACAATAAAGGGGAGACACAGATTATTAGATAGAAATCAATTAAATAAACACAAGTTTTGGAAAGCAAGGAATTAAAAAACAACACGTAAGACACAACATTGGCATTTAAAGTGTACAATCTATTCATTTAAAAGAAATCATTTAAGTGGTAAAAAATGGTACCCATTCTCACAATTTTGTATATCTAGGATAAATTATTATCTACAAAAATATGTTACAAATATTCGCTCAAAAAGAAAGAGAAAATTGGGATAAACCCATTTTAGTATCCAAATTTAATATCAAAGTCTCTATGCAAAATTGATTTGAATAAGTTCTGTTAGCCACTTCTAGTTTCTTTGTGATGTAAAATCTTTTAAAGCATAAAAATCAGCCTTTCTACATTATTCCATTAGACATACATAGAAGTTAAAAGAAATGAGAAGACAGAACAATCAACCAGGAAGGTGAATTTACTGAGAAACAGTCATTCGTTCTCCCTCCTCCTTTTCTTTTCCTCCTTTTCCAGGTCTCTTTCGGTTCCGATCAAGAGAAATCTTGAGAGTTCTGAGAATATTTCTTTGAGGGCTTCAAATCACCATACCTACATCCTCTGCCACAACTACACACACGGGAACAAAAATCAACCTCTGCTATCTACTCACGTAGGAGGGATTCATGCAAAATAAACTCCTACATGGAGACCAACAGGTGAGTTTTCTACCTGTTCTTTCTAATGTCCTTCCATTATAGTAAATCCCACACATTATGAGGAAGAAACGGTTATGCGAGCTTTTCCTTGAAGTCAAAAAACTTGCATTCATTTCAAGTACCTGGTGATCATAGGGTACAGCCAGGGAAGGTGCCATCCCCCTTGGGGGGAGGGGCGGTGGATGGGCTCCCGCACCCATGCACCTCCTGATGCACAGATTCTGGAGAAACAAAGGGTGGTCACACCGCAGTCAGCCTGTCAGGCTGTCGGGCCACTGGGCAACCCGACCAGCCTGGAAGTGCCCCATCAGTTTGCTGAAAGCAAAACCCTGTCCCCCCTGTGAAGCCAGGCAATTTGGGTCAGAGAGTCAGAGGAGACCGGTAATCAACTCCTCCTCTCTGCTCACCTCCTTGGGGTTACAGCAACCCCATCTCCAAACCCAAATCTGACCCTGGAGTGCCAAACTGGGAGTGGCAGGTGGGCTCTGCCGGTGCTTCAGCGCCCTCTGGAGGTTGTCTGCTCTAATGGCAACTCTCAGCCCTTCCTCCTCCTCCTTCCCTAGTCCTGGGGGCTGCCTTGGCCTCCTGCAGCTGCTGGCCTGAATTCATTCTTCTTTTTTCTCCAATTACAATGAAGTGTCTTACAGAGGTTTGGAATCTCTTGAAGAAGGAAGATCTTTTAGCCAATACACCTTAACCGTGAGAAGTTGGTTTCAAGAATGAACCTGAAATACTGTATTTTTCTCCTGATGATTCCAAAGAGAGACAGCTCAAGTTTTCTAAATCATAAGAAAAACCAAGGTAAATCTGATATTCTGAGCCAGGGATGAAAAAGCAGTTTTTAGCACCCCCTCCTCATGTCATATGACCGGGATTTAAATCAATCAACTGCCACTGGTTTTTAAATCAAGTGACCCAACTTTAAATCCATCAGCTGCTTCCCTGTAACTCACGTGACTTGGCTTTGAATAGTAAGAAATGCAGAGGTATAAAAATGATGTTCTGAACAATAAATGGAAAGACAACATTTTAGAAAGTTTTTTTCCTTTTCGAATGGACCATTCATTGCCTACAGAATAAAGGATTCCCTTGTGGATTTCTTGAACTGTAAACACTTACATTGTCTCCGTTGGCTTGATTGACTTAGATTTTGGGTTTTTTTTTGTTGTTGTTGTTGTCGTCGTTAACATCTTTATTGGAGTATAATTGCTTTACCTTGTTGTGTTAGCTTCTGCTGTATAACAAAGTGAATCAACTATTCGTATACATATATCCCCATATCCTCTCCCTCTTGTGTCTCCCTCCCACCTTCCCTATCCCACCCCTCTAGGTGGTCACAAAGCACTGAGCTGATGTCCCTGTGCTATATGCAGCTGCTTCCCAATAGCTATCTATTTCACCTTTGGTAGTGTATATATGTCCACGCCACTCTCTCACTTCATCCCAGCTTACCCTTCCCGCTCCCTGTGTCCTCAGGTCCGTTCTCTACATCTACGTCTTTATTCCTCTGCAGCGACTCCTGCTAGGGACGGATACTTCCTTTTATGCTCAGGGAAATCCCCTAGTTTGAATATGATTTGAGTTTGATCCTGTGAAACCATCAGAACTTCCCACCAGAGATAAATGAGGAGATTCTGGCCTTTATTAGTATGCATGATGAACACGGGTGTCCTGGCTGTACTTGCCAACCCTCCTATTTTACCCACCTATTTTTATCCACCTTCCTCCCTGTGAGTACCTTTGACCAACCCTGAGTTCAGACTCCTGACCTATTACAGTGACTTTGTCAGCCTTTCTTTAAAAATGGACAGGTAATAAAACGAATTTAACCTAGAAGCAGCAGCTCAGTAAGGGAAATAAAATCATCAGAAGTTACCTAATCACAGCCACAGCCATCCAGGGCTCTGTCTTACCTGCTGGGTCATAAGAATGGGACCTTCCTAAACTTGAAGGGCATCCAATCAAATAAGTAAAGGTCTGCTCACCTCTGGCTCTTGGAGGGATTGCTAGGCACTCTACCCAGTGTATACTAACTGCAAAACACTGTCATGGTTGTGAAACACCTATGTTCCAGGAAAGCTTTTTGGGGTGCATGGGGAAGGCTTCTTTTTGACATCAAGCAAAAAATAAATCACCAAGCTCTTTGAGCACAGGGGTTCTTAAGAGGGCAGTAGAAGGAAGGAATGGGCAGAAAAGACGATCTCCAGTGAAGTGAAGGCCGTTTTTCCAAAAGAGTAGGATTTAGTCTCAGTTTAAGGAGAACACTTTTACATAGCTGGGACAGCGCCAAACTGCAGTTTAGGGAACGAGTGCTTCAAAAGAACAGTGCTTTAAAAGTCCTGGCAAGGCAGCAAGAGGATGAAGAGTTGGTTTTGCATAGTTTTGAACACAGGAGTAAAGAAGCAGAGGCATCTCTGACTAAAAGGCCCTGAGATCCTATGGCATCAATGGGTCAGTTGCAGGGGCAGGGGGTGTGGGGGGCGATATTTCTCTCTCAACGTCTCCCAGGGCAGCCACCCCTCCCGACCCCACACCCCCACTCCCTTCACCCTTCCTCCCTCCACTGTTGGGTCCCCAGGGACAGCACTTTTCAAGCTGGAGCCCTCAGGCACCATCTCTGCTGTCTGGATTCTTCCTGGAGCCTGGCAAGTTCTGGGACAGGAAGGCGGGTCTGCAAGGCCGCTGCGGTGCAGTCGGACCTGGAGGCCTGGAGGGGAACTGGAGCCCTGAAGCCCACCCACGTCCTTGAAGCCGAGGGAGGAACACATCCTCCTAACAGTACTTCTCAGGGGTCAGCGTGCTCCCCACCCAACGGTGATCCATACTCACTTGAGGCAGCAAGGACTGCCTCTAACTGGCCCCCTCGATTCCGCCTTAAGGGTCCTCGCACATGTGTGATAGCGCAGGCCCCGGATCTCTTTAGTCAGCTGAGGCCAGTGCTGCCGGCATCCCTCCAGTCCCATCCCCCAGCCCCTCCCTCTGGGACTGTATCTAATAGAAGAAAGAGCACAGAGGAATTGGCTGAATCAAGGGACCTGGGAGCCTGGGGATGAGTTTGAAGACCGAGAACCTAAGGCGCAATTACATATTATTGGAAACTCTTGTGGAGTGTGGGGGGGGGAGGTTAGGAGGCTGAGAGGCTGAGTCGACCTGGTGAGTCCAGCCCCAGGACACCACACAGCCCTGTCCCCCTTTCCCTGCCATCAGACAAGCGGTGCCGCAACTCCAGCCGGGACTCTGCACTTCCCCCTCCCTGATTCTCCAGAAGAGCAGGTGGCCCCCCTCTGAGGGCAGGGGCAAGACAACGGACCAAGTCCCCCTGCACTAAGGCGCTACTGGAATCTCTTCCTGAACAGCAGTGCTGGCTTGGAGCGAACCCGTGCACCGCCAAAGTTGGTCTCGTCCTGCAGCTGAGGGACGCAGGCTTTAAGTCAGCTGCCTTGGCTTTAAATCAATCAGTCCCCCCTTTAAGTCAGGTGACCCGACTTTAAATCACTGTGTGCCCCTCAAGCCTGCCACTTCAAAAGTTGGGAACTTCACTTTGATCCCAGCACCTCACACAGCTGAATGCACACTGTAGTCACCCCCAAGCCTGGCTTACAGGCAGGATATAAGGTAAGGGGATGGGCTGCACACATGGTGAGGAGGGTGCACTTCATGTACCAGAAGGGTCCAGGTACTCTGGGTACAGCAAGCAGTGCACGATACAGCAGCTCCCTGGCAAAGCTGGTGATGCACAGGGGGAGCAGGCACACCCAGGCACGCAGAGGTTTCAGGCCGGGAGCTGGGGCACAGCCAGCCGGCAGGGTGTGAAAGCCGAGGATCTGAGCCTTCTTGAGAAAGGCAGACACAGAGGATGGATGAGAAACAAAGAACAGATGAAACATGGATTTGAAAAGCACACCCTGCTCTTGAAATTGGGGTGGGGTCACCCCAGATTTGAGTCTTCTTACGCCCCAGTACCTAGTGCTTTGGCATTTGCCCAATTACTTATAAAATGTGACTGATAATATCTAAACCATAGAATACTGCATTTGGAGTGGTTTTGCGTGTTTATGTTTCTATAGTGGAATAATCTTTTCTACAAGAAAAATGTACACAATCTGAAATAAATTCAAACCCCTCTTTAAAAAGTACTATATCGGACTTCCCTGGTGGCGCAGTGGTTAAGAATCTGCCTGCCAAGGCAGGGGACATGGGTTCGAGCCCTGGTCAGGGAAGATCCCACATGCCGCGGAGTAGCTAAGCCCATGGGCCACAACTACTGAGCCTGCAGACCACAACTACTGAAGCCCGCGTGCCTAGAACCGGTGCTCCACAACAAGCGCAGCAAGAGAAGCCACCGCAATGAGAAGCCCGCGCACCGCAACAAAGAGTAGCCCCCGCTTGCCGCAACTAGAGAAAGCCTGCGCATAGCAACGAAGACCCAACGCAGCCAAAAACAAATTAATTAATTAATTAGTTAACTATTTTAAAAAGGTACTATATCCTTCTGTACAGCTTCTCTGGGAAGAACAGAGAGATGGCGTAGGAGAGTGAGAAAGACCAATATTTAGTGCACATCTCTCATGCAGGTGCTCTGCTGGCTCAGATAGATTTATGCCCACTTTACACAGGAGGAAATAGTCTCAGAGAGGTTTAGTAATTTTCCCAAAGCCAAACAGCTATGGAGTGGCAGAACCAAGATCTGAACCAAGTCTGTTACCTTCAAAGCCTAAGTCCTCATCACAGCAAAACTCAATTAATATTTACATTTATCGAATTACATTGCAACCTGGGGAGTTCTTGGCACAATCCTGAATAAGAGTGAGAAAGAAAGAAATAGCATTGTTCCTACAGTCAACCCAAATTTTTGGAGCAGCTCCTAGATGCCTGGCCCTTTTTGGGGTTCAGCAGTGATGAAGACAGGAAGAGTCCTGCTTTCATGAACCACGTAGTGGGGAGGAGAGACGGGTGCAACTTGGGTGAGGGATTTCACCTTGCTGGACCTCTGTTTCGTCATCTGGAAAATGGGATGGGTGTTCCTCATTTTCTGGGATTGTCCAGCCCTCACATTCTCTGATTCCATAAGAAGCATTTGTTTTCCTGTTTCTTTAAACTTCATTCAGGCCGTGAGCTGTGATGAATGTTGTTAGCTGCTCCCCAAAGCACTCTATTCCCACCCTTTTCCTGTGATCAGGTCTTTCCCGAAACATGACTCACAGTCAGTCAGTCAAGTCACAGAACCTAAGGGGCACCCAGCAGAAAAATTCCAACCCTTGCTTCCCAGGAGCTCTGCGGTCTACCTGCCAGGTAAACTTAACTCACCTGGCACAAGGTGGCCATCCCTGGTTTCACATCAACATGATCTCAGGCACAAACCTCCTTGTTTTTCCATTTTGTCTTTAAGTTACTTGTTGAAACAACTGCACAAATATGACAAAGGTATAAAATCAGGCATCTTCTGCCCCCAGTGTCTACTAATAAATGATTTTCTGCCACTTTAATGATAAAGATAGAACATTTCAACATTCTGCTACCCTTATTATTTGTCATTTTTGTTGATATTTCTATTGACTACATCTTTCAATATTTTAACAATGGAACATTTATTTAGGTTGTTCCAGACCCAGCCTTTAGTGGTAAAGGTTTTGTTGTTATATTTCTATTATGTTTCCTTTAAAAATCATTATCCTATTTAAATGGATTAAGTCAATTCTATAGGCATTTATCTTATGATATTGATGAAATTGATACATAGAGGGCAGTAGTACAAGTTGATTGGACTTGAGAACCTCTATTAGCACAGTTAAGTATAAATATTGTCTATATGTAAACCAAAGTACAGGCCGAGTGAGATTCTCCGACTTTTTTTCACTGTCTGCCCCTCAAGCCTGTGGGAAATGGAATATTTCTTGCCCTATCAGTAAACAAAGGATGTCACAGTCTTCAGCACTTGCAGCCCTCCAATGTGAGCCGGCGGGCCCTGAGGCACTCAGGATATGCAAATACGGAATGCAGGCCCCAGAGAGCTGAGGTGCATATCAAAGGAAGGATTTCAGTGAGCCCAGGCAAAGAAAAGCGCCGCATTCCTCACCTTGGGAGAGCTGGTTTTCCTTAGTTAACAATCACCTTTTGATGTTCCCCATTACCTGCGCCAGTCCCCTGCCCTGTCCCCTCCCCCCGGTACTTTAGCTCAGGGAGGAAGGAGCGCAGAGGGACTCGGCTGAATAAGGGGCCTGCGCGCCTCGGGAGGAGTTTTCAGCCGCTTTCCCCGCAGTCGGGAGGAGGGGCGCTGACGCTGCAGCCGGACCCTGCGCCTCCCTTGCCCCGTTTCCCCTCAGGACGCTCAGGCCGACCCCCTCCCCACGCCCACCAGGCCTCGCGAGCCAGGCCGAGGGCAGGGGCGGGAGGAGGGACCGAAGTTCCCGGGGACCAGACGCTGGAGGCCGCTCTTTCTGCACAGCAGCGGCGGGCGGCAGCGAACCCCTGCCCCTCAGAAGCTGGTGTTGTGCTGCCGCCCGGGCACCAGACCAGGCGGAGGGTCGGCGCCCACTTACCCGGCCCGCCGTCCCCGCGACTGTCACGGCTTCGGCCGCCGGGGCACCTCCAGAGCCGGCAGCCTCAGTGAGGTCGCCCTCCCCTCGGGCTCTGGGGCAGTTCCGTGAAGGCGGAAGGAAGAGACCCCGCCCGAGCCGGGAGTTCCAGCTCTGAGGAAACGCGGGCTCTGTTCAGCGTGCAGTGGGTGGGACCGCTCTGCCCCGAGGCCTTCCGGGAGGGAGCGGGGCGGCGGGGGAGGGAGCCGCCAGGAGCGCAGGGCCCCGTCGGGGGTCCTGGAGGGGCGGCCCGGCCTGGGGGCCACGCCCACTGTGGCCGCAGCCCAGGCCTTTTTCCTGGAATCCTACACAAAAAGTTAGAAAGATACACAGTCTATAGTAAATATTCACAAATGATTGTTGCTGCTGTGCTCACTATTCTATTAAAGGTGTAAAATCCATAAAACACTTTAAGTTCAAAATTAAATATGAATTTTTACCTTTCTAATTATGTCTCTGATATTCACAGTTGTGGTTAATGAATCAGAGACTGTGGCATCACTACTTAAAAATGAACTTGTTAAAAAAATAGAACTCAGGCCCACCGGACCTACTGAATCACAATCTGCACTTTTACAATCTCCCCAGTGTACTTGTGTACCCATGAATAGTTGAAAGGTACAGTTCTACCTCGACAGGTCTTTTCTCTATGAGAAATACACACATTTTATCCAGTTTGATATAAATAAAACACTCAAAAATGCATATGCCTGTGTTGAAACCATCATTTTATCATTTCTTTTCCAGACAAGTATAGTCTCTATACTGGTTTTGTGGATCACATGCCATACTCTTTTCTTGTAGTTAGAAATAAGGTAGAGAAAGTTACTTTGTAAAAAAAAAAAATATATATATATATATATTTATATATATATATATATATTTATATATATATATATATATTTATATATATATATATTAGTGGATAATTGAAGACACTCTTGTAAATTAAAACCTTCTCTTAACTTGCTGTTTTCTTCTTGGGTCATATTATGAACTCTTCCCGTGGCCACATGGCATGTGTACTTTTAATTTCAGGGACTGCTGACATTCCAGGATGTGGCCATAGATTTCTGTCAAGAGGAGTGAGAATGCATGGACCAAGATCAATGGGAATTGTACAGGAATGTGATGTTATAGAAGTATAGGAACCTTCTCTCCTTGGGTGAGGATACCTTCCTTCCAGAATTCCTTATCCAACCACAGGGTTTCGAGTCCTTCATTTGTACAATGTCTCCTGGAATCTTCTGCTTCCTACAATAGGGTTTCAGATTGCAACGTTTCAGGAAAGATTGGGAGTTTGTGGGTATAATTTTTCTTATTCTTTTAAAATTGCAGCCTCCCTTTTAATATACTTTGTAACTGCTTGGGATGTGTCTATATGAACTGTGTACTATATGCTTCTGTTATAGTCTTTACAATATTTTATTGTCTTATTTTCTGTAACAATTTTCCATGGATTCTTTGGACTTAAGGTATGTTAAAAGGGAGACTTCGATTCTGGGACTTCCCTGGTGATGCAGTGATTAAGAATTCGCCTACCAATGCAGGGGACCCTGTTCGATCCCCGGCTTGGGAAGATCTCACGTGCCACGGAACAACTAAGCCAGTGGGTCACAACTACTGAGTCTGCACGCCACAACTACTGAAGCCGGTGTGTCTTGAGCCCGCGCGCCATTTATTTTTTGGAGAATAAAACCACTTCTGAGTGATTAAAATTTAGGCCAGCTAGTCAAAATGCTTTATCACCTGTTCTTCTAAAACACTGATCAATGGAACAAGTTTTACTAGGGATAACAGTGTAATTGTATTCTGGAGTTCATATGGGCAATATGGTTTATGACCTTGATGCTGGATCACGACATTTCAATGGTATAACTGCTATTAATTGTCTGTTTGTTCAACGATTAAAGTCTCACGTGATCTGAGTTCAGACTCGAGTCATCCTGGTTGGTTTCTGTCTATTGCAGATTTCTTCCAGTATGAAAGGACAAGAGCAATACGGCTTACTTTACAAAATATTTTCAAACTAAATGATGAAATAATCTACATTCAATTAATTTATACATACCCTACTGTAGAACAGGGTTCGTTACGCTGGCAGAGCCCAGTAATTATGTAAAACTGAAACTTTTTCTGCACTGGTTCAAGTCCTCTTCCTAAGAATGTGTTTATAATCAACATTCTTTCACAAATTACCCAATTTAATTCACCATAGCATTCCTCATATTAACTAAATGGAAAATCCTAGGCTATATACAAATCCAGAAAGCACCAAAAATCATCAGCCCCCATGGATGATTACAACCCATTGCTGAGGCTTTCAAATTACTTATTAAAGAACCACTATATCCATCAACATCATCAATTTATATATTATTGCCCCAATGCTGGCCTTAACCCTGGCTCTCACAACATGAATTCCTCTTCCCATATCTTATCCACTAATTAGTATAAAGGTAGGCATATTATTTCTATTAGCCATATCACACCTAGCCATTTATTTCATCCTCAGATCTGGATGAACTTCACATTCAAAATACTCACTCACTGGAGCTCTAGGAACAATAACACAGACAATCATCTCATATGAAGTAATGTAGCAGTTATTCTCTTCTCAGTCTTACTGATAAATGGATCATTTACACTTTCAACAGTAATTATTACACTAGAACACCTATGACTAATTTTCTCCTGACCCCTACCCAGAATTTGATTATCTCCACAGTAGCAGAAATCCAATGAAGCCCCACTTGATTTAACAGAAGTAGCATCAAAACCTGTATATGTCTTCAATGTAGAAAATGTAGCAGGCCCATTCACCCCGTCCCTCCTAGAGAATATGTCAATTTCCCTATAATAAACATTTCCACAGCAATCTATTTTTAGGAGCATTCGACAATCCCTAGGTGCCAGAATTATATACAGCCCAAGTCATCATTAAAACACATCTAACAATCTCCTTTCTATGAATTTGAGCCTCCTACCTACAATTTTGATATGATCAACGCATACATCTCTTATAAAAAGTTTTTTTTACGACTAACATTAACCCTATGTATATGAGAGTTTTCACTACTTGTCATCATACCAGGCAACCCACCACAAATTTAAGAAATATGTCTGACAAAAGAGTTACTTTGATAGAGTAAATCATAGAGGTTTCAATGCTCTTATTCCTGGAATTGAATTCTTCCTAATAATTTTACATTCTCCATGCTACCTACCACATTACACCACATGCTATATAGTAAAGTTCTCTAAGTAAGCTTCAGGCCCATACCCCCAAAATATTTTTGTATATCCTTCCTGTGCAAATAAACTCTCATTGTTTTTACCATCATTCTACTGACCATTTTCTCAGGAAATGTAATTGTATAACCAGCTCACACTGGTTAATGGTATCCCCATTCTAATAAAAAACATGAACCCATAAGCTACAGAAGCATCCAACAAATATTTCCTAAAACAGTCCACCACATCAATACTACTTATAATGGCTATTATCATTAATCTAATATACTCTGGTCAAAGAGCACAATGAATAACAAAAATCTTTAATCCAGCAGCACCCACCCTCATGACAATCGCCCTTGTCACAAAAGTAGGACTTTCCCCATTTCACTTCTGAGTGCCTGAAGTCACACAAGGCATCCCATGAACAGCAGACCTGATGCTATCAACATGACAAAATTGCACCCCTATCAGTTTTATACCACATGTCACCATCCATCAACCTAAATATACTATTAATCATAGTGATATTATAAATCATAGCTGGAGGCTGAGGCAGACTTCGCCATACTCACCTGGAAAATATTACACGCTCCTCATCAATTGCCCATATAGGATGAATAACAGCTATTATAATGTATATTCAGATTATAACAATCCAAAACATACTAATTTATATCATAACAACACTACCTTCTTCTTATTTATGCCCAGATCATGTACTACAAGAGTATCATTATCACACACATGAGATAAAACACCTCCCATCACAATCATTTTCCTCACCATTATAGTATCATTAGGACATCGCCCATCACTATCAGGGTTTCTACCCAAATGAATAATTATCCAAGAGATAACAAAAACGACAACATCATTCTACCAACACTAATAGCCATTATAGCAGTCCTCAGCATATATTTCTACTTGCAGCTAACATACTCCACATCACTAACTATATTCCCTTCATTAAACAACACAAACACAAAACAATTTGAACATACAAAGAAATAACCTTCCTATCATTACCAATCATAATACCCACACGATTACTACACACAACACCCATTCTATCGGTGCTGGACTAGGAATTTAGGTTAGTTCAGACCAAGAGCTTTCAAAACCCTAAACAAGTGAAATTTACTTAATTCCTAAAAATAAGGATTGCAAGACTTTATTCTACATCAATTGAATGTAAAGCAAACACTGTATTGAAGCCAAATCTTTACGAGATTGATGAGTTTTAACCCCAGGAAACTTTAGTTAACAGGCAAATCCTCTAGTCAACTGGCTTCAGTCTACTTCTTCATTTGAGAAAGAAAAAAAGAAGAAAAAAAAGCAGGAAAATCACTGGCAGAATTGAAGCTGCTTCTCTGAAGTTACAATTCAATTTGTTGATTCACCACAGGGTTTGCCAGAAAGAGGGCTCAATCTCTGTCTTTAGATTTACAGTCTAATGCTAACTCAGTCATTTTACCTCTGTTCATACACTGCTGATTATTTTCAACAAATCACAAAGATATTGGCATTTTATATTTACTATTTGGTGCTTGAGCTGGAGTAGCAGGCAGCACCTTAATTATATTAATCGAGGCTGAGCTATGCTGACCTGGACCGCTACTTGGAGATGCCCAAATCTGTAAGGTAGTCATAACAGTCCCTGCACTTGTAATAATTTTCTTTATAGCTGTACCCATTATGATTGCAGGCTTTGAAAACTGACTTGGGCCACTAATAACTCAGACACCTGAAGTAGCATTTCCCCCAATAAATCATATAAACTTTTGACTACTTCCCCCATCATTCTTACTCCTACTCATATCACCAATAGTAGAAGCTGGTTCTGGTACCAGTGGAACCGTGTATTCAGCTCTAGCCTGCAATCTGGCCCATGCAGGAGCCTCTGTCGACCTAACTGTTTTCTCCTTACATTTAGCAGGTGTCTCCTCAATTCTTGATATTATTACTTTTATTACTATAGTCTTTAACACAAAACCAGCAGTCATATCCCAATACCAAACACCATTATTTGTTTAATCTTCCCCAACTATAGCCATATTACTATAATTACCAATCTCAGTCCAAGCAGCCAGAATTGCCATGCTGTTAAGAGATAGAAATCTAAACACTACTTTCTTTGACCCTGCAGGAGGAGACCGAATCCTATACCAACACCTATGTTGATACTTTGCTCACCCTGAAGTCTGTATTCATGGCCTAACAGGGTTTGTTATAAACTCACATATCATTACATACTATTTAGGACAAAAATTGCCTTTCAGCTATCTGGGAATAGTATGAGTCATGTCCACTGGTTTTTTAGGAGTTCTCTTGTGGGCCCATCATATGTTTACCATAGGGATAGCTGTGGACTCAGGAGCATACTTTGCATCAGCTACCGTAATTACTTCTATCCCTACAGGAGTAAAAGTATCTAGCTGATTAGCAACTCTTTATTTAATTTTTCTTTTCTTTTTTTTTTTTGTGGCTGAGTTGGGTCTTGGTTGCTGCGCATGGGCTTTCTCTGGTTGCGGTGAGCGGCAGCTACTCTTCGTTGCGGTGTGCGGCCCTTTCATTGCAGTGGCTTCTCTTGTTGCAGAGCACGGCCTCTAGGCGCGTGGGCTTCAGTAGTTGTGGCATTGCGGGCTCTAGAGGGCAGGCTCAGTAGTTGTGGCACACGGGCTTTTTGCTCCGCGGCATGTGGAATCTTCCCAGACAAGGGCTCGACCCCGTGTCCCCTGCATTGGCAGGCGAATTCTTAACCACTGCGTCACCAGGGAAGTCCCTGGTTAGCAACTGTTCACGGAGGTAATACTATATGACCTCCCACTATATTATGAGTTTTAGGCTTTAGTTTTTCTTTTTACAGTAGGTGGTTTGACAGGAATCATCTTAGCCATCTCATCCCCAGACATTGTCCTCCAGGATACATACTATGTAGTAGCACACTTCCATGACCTAATGTCCATGGGAGCAGTCCTCACTATTATAGGAGGCTTCCTACACTGATTCCCACTATTCTCAGGTTATACAGTTAACTCAGCATGAGCAAAAATTCACTTCACAAGTATATTTGTAGTAGTAAATATGACTTCCTGCAGCACTTTCGTGGCCTCTCAGGGATGTCACTACGTTAGTCTGAGTACCCTGAGGCACACACAACATGAAATATTTTGTCTTTAGGCTCATTCATCTCAGTAGCAGCAGTAATGCTAATAATCTTCATACTTTGAAAAGCATTTGTGTCTAAACAAGAAGTCTTAGCAGTGGAAATTGCTACTCCTAACCTAGAATGGTTACACGGATGTCCTCCACCATATCCTATGTTTCAAGATCCTCCCTATGGAAATGTAAAATAAGGAAGGACTCAAGTCCTTTTCAACCAGTTTCAAGCCAACACCATAACAATTATGTCTTCCTCAATAAATGAGATAAAAGTAAAAAGTGATGTAGCTTTGTCAAAGTTAAATGATAGGCTAAAATCCTGTACATCACTAAGGCATATCAATTTCATCTAGGCTCTCAAGATACAACATCACCGATTATGGTAGAACTTTTACATTTTCTTCATCACACATTAATAGTGATTTTTAAAATAAGTTCTCTTGTCCTCTATATCATTTCACTAATATTGACATCTAAACTCATATGCATACAATAGATGCACAGGTAGAGAAAATGTGAACAATTTACTAGCTATTATTGTAATCTTAATTGCCCTATCATCATTGTGAATCCTTTACATGATACATGAAATCAATAACTCTTCCCAAACCATAAAAAACTATGGGTCAGTAATGATACTGAAGCTACAAATACACAGATTATGAAGATTTAAATGTTGACTCCTCTGTAATCCCCACATCAGAGCTAAAACCAGGAGAATAATGACTAATAGAAGTCAACAACCGAGTAGTTAGGGATAGTCATTGAATATTAGTTTCATCTGAAATTGTTGTACACTCCGGAGTTGTTCCTTCTCAGGCCTAAAAAGAGCTGCTATCCCAGGACGCCTAACTTAAAGAATCCTAATATCAACAGGACCAGGCCTATGTTGTGGACAAGAGAGCTCGTTTTCCTGAGTTCAAAGACAGGACAGAGGGACATGGCTGAGATATGGGGTGAATCTGGAGCCCATGGGGATGCACTCTCCAAGCTCCAGTATAGGAATGGGGCCTCTAGGGTCCCAGGCCACCCACCACGCCCTCTCGAGCAGGATCTGGGCAACATTCCCTGTCAGTGATGAGGCAGCCCTAGCACTTGTCACGCCCCGATGTCGTGTCCTATGTGGGCCCCATGCTCTTGGGACCACACCCCACACTCTGCAGGTCCATGCTACAGGGTCCTTCATGCCTCAGGAGTAGAGACCACACAGCAAGCAGTTCCCTCCCCAACCAGCAGGAGGAGGGGAGGAGAGCAGGGGCACCAGGGGACTCTCACTCAGACAACACCCCAGCGGTGCCAGCGGGGACAGTGATGATGCAGATGAGGCACAGACCAAGAGATGGGACCAGAGGACCCAAAAGGCAGCTGGTCAGGTCCTGGCTCACCTGCACCCCGGACACCTTTGTCCCGCATACACCCCCTTCCTCATACACCCTCTCCTTAAATGCAGATTCTTCAGATGCAAACAGGCAGAGCTTCAGATTGAAAGTCAGCTCTTCCAAAATGACCCGTCAGCAAACACTGCAGGATTCCACTCCAGTGGGTGCCCTGGAGTCGACAACTCAGGGACTGAAGTGGATATCGGTGCCAGGGGCAGTGGGAGGGAATGGGGAATGAGACTTTCATGGTTGTGGAATTTTGGTTTTGCAAGATGAAAAGTTCTAGGGATGGTGGTGATGGCTCCACGAGAAAGTGAATATATCTGAGGCCTCAGAAACGTGCACTTAAAATGGTGATGATGGTAAAGGGTATGTGACGTGTGTTTTATTTCACTTAAAATAAATTCTTAAAATAATGTCTTGTTAATTGAGATTCCATTTCGACTCCCCTTCATCACAAATGTCGGAGGCCCAGACACAGTCCCCTACCTTAGGGGCCATCACGGTACCCTCACAGAGCACGTGGGAGACCATTCTTAGGGGGGGCTAGTCTGTGCTCACCTGACCTCTGTCCAGGGGGACCCAGGCAGTGGTGACCCCCATAGATTAGACATATGATATACTATAGTATTAATATGATACCACCAAGTGTTGTCACTCACCGGAACACAGAGCAGCAACCCACTCAAACATGCCTGACCTCATATGATTGTGACAAGATGAAGAGAAGAAAAGGAACCACAGGTTAATCAGGACAACACCCTTAATGCAGAGGTTGGAAATCTCAAAGGGGACAGGACACACTGCAGGCAAAGAGCGCATATGCGGTCTCCCCATACATGTGATCCTGATCCATGCAGGTATGGTGAGACCCACACAGTCCCCGCACCCTATACCTGGGGCCACACATCCACCCTCACCAGGGTGACCCACCTCCCCAGACCCCTCCACCTGGGTCACATGTCCACAGTCCCAGGGTGACCTCACCTCCCCAGACCCTGCACCTGGGGTCACACGTCCCCTTGGTCAGGACACCATGGCTCTGCAGGGGGCTCCCCCAATGTGGAAACAAGCTGGGTCCCTGGGACCTCCTGGGATGGGAAAAAGTGTCAGGTGGGTCTCCTTTCCCCACACTTGTCCCAGAGGAGTCCTCCTCTTCTCACTTTGGTTCTGTGTGATTTTAACTCTTTTTAAAGCTTTCATACTAGAGTTGAACACACGACCCTGGTGCTGGCATGCTCAGTCCTTTCTCGTCTCACTTACATGTTGAGAAAACTCACAGGACAGCAGGGCTGAAAGCCGAGGGGCAGCTCTGGACTCTGCTGAGTAGGGACGGTAGACTGGAGGGAGAGCTCAGCAGCAGCCTCAGCTGTCACCCATCGGCCTTTTGCCCGATCTGCGTGCCCTGCAATCAATTCACCAGCTAAACCTGCTTCCCTATGCACCATGCACGTGCTGGTAAATTGGAATTATTGCCAGGTAGTCCTCCTGAGGATTCTCCATGAGCCCCAGGGAAGGTGAACCTTGCAGGGATTAAGACTAAGGCCCCGACCATAGCACTGACCCTTGGGAGGACCAGGTCACCACACTCAGAAGAGAGGCTGTTACGTAGACAAGCCCACCTCAGCTCCAGACCCCAGACATCTAAGCACTGACATTCCGATGCAGGCACGGAGCTTCCCAGTACTGAGGCCAGGCCGGGTCTCTACCCAGGTCCCCATAGTCCTAGCGTACACAGAACATGGTCAGGTCTAAATCTTCTTATTATAGACAACACATGGTCAGCTCTAAACATAATCAGTAGACAGGACATGCAGAGGTCTAAATCTACCATGTAGACACAACTTGATCATGTTTAAACTAGCTTAGGGCTGATCTCATAGGAGGTACAGATCACACACATGGGTCTCTCATCTTTGGACACCCACGTCAGGAAACTGAACAAAATCTTTGTCATTAAACATTTCAACAGGCAAAACAGAAATGTTCCCAATTTCTCTGGCCACCTGATGGTCAGGATCCACGGGCGAGCCACGAACTTCTTAGAGTGCAGCCCAGTCTGCTGCCAGGACAGACAAGAAGTGGCCTGATTCCAGCCTCCCAGGCTTCCAGAAGGAGGCGGCCACACTGGAAGCCCAGGCAGGAGAGTCCTGCATGGTCCGGGCCGGGAGACCCGGTCTGTCCATTCGGCTGGCCGATTCCGGGCGGGGCACTCAGGGCCGCTGAGAGCCCTGCACTCAGGTCCTGCTTCCCTGCAGCGTGTGCGTGTGCGTGTGCGTGTGCGTGTGTGTGTGTGTGTGTGTGTAGAGGGGGCGGTGGCTGACGGCTCCCATGGCTCCCGTCCCGGGCTCCGCGCTGTCTTCGAGGGGAGGCACGGGGAGAGGTAGGGGCACAGAAGCCGTTGGAGAGGAGAACCCACCGCGGAACTCCTTGCACACTGGCTCGCCCCACCCGGAGACCCGCCTGCCCATCGTGGGCCGCATGTCACCCCCCAGCCCCCCACCCCCGAGGGCAGGGTGCCTGCTCTTTCAACAGCACAGGGTTTCACGTGAAGGAGACCCAGTGGGGACTGGCACCCCCCCCACTCCTGATGCTGTGTTTGGGGAGAATGAACCCCCTTGACTGGGCGATGGGAGATGGGACCCTGTGTGGAAAGAGGTGGCGGCCCCATCCAAGTCGGGGCCTGGCTGAGAGATGGGAACACAGGAGCCAAGGGCAGGGCCTGGAGGCCAGGCCAACAGGAGGGGCACCCCCAGCCTTGGCCGGGCTCTCCATCGGTGACATTGTTGCTTTAGGGGACCTGGGGCAGGCGACTCAATGTAATGGGAGTCTAAACTGGACCCTGAATGGGGCTAAAAGAAGGTGTGAAGGATGTTACTGAGACAGTGACAGTCATTGGAAGACAAACTCTGTGTCAGGATATCCTGCTCCATCCATTTAAATCCCTGAGATCTGTGACCTTTACGTGGCTACGCAGGATTGTTAGAGCAGCTGCGTGCGGATATATCTGGGGCACAATTCAGTCTGCAACCAACTTGCAAGTGGTTCCAGCAAACACACAGGTGTGCGCACAGGCAGGCACAGCACACACACAAACATATGCACGTGCACAGCACAAATATATTCACACACTAGCATGTGAACACACATGCACGCATATGCCCATGCACACACTAATGTGTGCAAGTGCACACACCTATGCACATGCACAGCATAGGTATGCAAACAGGCACATGCACACGCATAGCACACACACAGGGAATAAAGTGAATCCGTAAAGCATTAATTCCTGAACACAAGTGAAGCTGACATGTATTTTTCCCTTTTCTTAGCCTTGATGTTTTCCACAACAAAAAGTTTAAGAAAAAAGTTAATGGCAAATGACTTTTGATTCATAGGACTTTCTGATGTTATTCCACAAATATTATGACAGGAGAAATGAATGTAGATATTACATGTGTCCACTAATGGATGAATGGAGAAGAAAAACACGGTCCATCAATACAAGGGGATGCTATTCAGCCTAAAAAGGAAGGCAATTCTGACACAGGCTGCAGCAGGGATGAACCTTGAGGGCATTATGCTCAGTGATGTAAGCTAAACACACACAAAAACAAACAGTGCTTGATCCACTCATACAAGGCCCCTAGAGCAGTCGGAAACATAGAGACATACAGTAGGATGTTGAGTGCCAGGGGCTGAGGGAGGGACAATGGGGAGTGAGTGTTTAATGGGGACTGTTTCAATTTTGCAAGATGAAAAAGTTCTGGAGGATGATGGTGGTCAGGTTTGCACAACAGTGTGAATTACTTCTTGACCCTGAAATGTGCACTTAAAAATGGTTAAGATAGTAAATTTTATGTTATGTATATCTGACCACAATTTTTAAAACTTTTTAAAAAACAACAGGAAATAGTCCATGAATACCACAAGATGCACAACTTCACTAACAACAGAGGGATTAAAGCCATAAGAAAAATACTGTGCATACACCTACCAGAATGGCAGACATGAAAGACATAGTATCAAATATCAGCAGGATGTGGAGCAATGGAAAGCCTGATACGCAACGGGGGGATGCAACCACTTCTGAAACAATCGGGCCTCAGATAGCGAAGTCCCTGCACAGAGACCCACAGTGCTCACCCCAGTTGAACACAAACCCACCAGCCCTGCACCAGGACACACGGACATGGACTCGCAGCCACAGGAGCCAAACCTGAAAGAACCTGAAGGCCATCACAGGCGGATGCAGAAATGAACCATGCACGCTCCTATGAAGGAATATTCCACAGCTATGGAGTACATTTTGTTTAAAGGTAGTAAAATTATAAAAATTATTTTTTTTCAAAAATATATTTACAAGATGAAAGAATCTATAATTCTGGCACCTAGGGATTGTCGAATGCTTCTAAAAATAGATTGCTGTGGAAATGTTTATTATAGGGAAATTGACATATTCTCTAGGAGGGACGGGGTGAATGGGCCTGCTACATTTTCTACATTGAAGACATATACAGGTTTTGATGCTACTTCTGTTAAATCAAGTGGGGCTTCATTGGATTTCTGCTACTGCGGAAATAATCAAATTCTGGGTAGCGGTCAGGAGAAAATTAGTCATAGGTGTTCTTGTGTAATAATTACTGTTGAAAGTGTAAATGATCCATTTATCAGTAAGACTGAGAAGAGAATAACTGCTACATTACTTCATATGAGATGATTGTCTGTGTTATTGTTCCTAGAGCTCCAGTGAGTGAGTATTTTGAATGTGAAGTTCATCCAGATCTGAGGATGGAATAAATGGCTAGGTGTGATATGGCTAATAGAAATAATATGCCTACATTTATACTAATTAGTGGATAAGATATGGGAAGAGGAATTCATGTTGTGAGAGCCAGGGTTAAGGCTAGCATTGCGGCAATAATATATAAATTGATGATGTTGATGGACACAGTGGTTGTTTAATAAGTAATTTGAATGTCTCAGCAATGGGTTGTAATCATCCATGGGGTTGATGATTTTTGGCCCTTTCTGGATTTGTATATAGCCTAGGATTTTCCATTTAGTTAATATGAGGAATGCTATGGTGAATTAAATTGGGTAATTTGTGAAAGAATGTTGATTATAAACATATTCTTAGGAAGAGGACCTGAACCAGTGCAGAAAAAGTTTCAGTTTTACATAATTACCGGGCTCTGCCAGCGTAACGAACCCTGTTCTACAGTAGGGTATGTATAAATTAATTGAATGTAGATTATATCATCATTTAGTTTGAAGACATTTTGTAAAGTAAGCCGTATTGCTCTTGTCCTTTCATACTGGAAGAAATCTGCAATAGACAGAAACCAACCAGGATGACTCCAGTCTGAACTCAGATCACGTGAGACTTTAATCGTTGAACAAACAGACAATTAATAGCAGTTATACCATTGAAATGTCGTGATCCAGCATCAAGGTCATAAACCATATTGCCCATATGAACTCCAGAATACAATTACACTGTTATCCCTAGTAAAACTTGTTCCATTGATCAGTGTTTTAGAAGAACAGGTGATAAAGCATTTTGACTAGCTGGCCTAAATTTTAATCACTCAGAAGTGGTTTTATTCTCCAAAAAATAAATGGCGCGCGGGCTCAAGACACACCGGCTTCAGTAGTTGTGGCGTGCAGACTCAGTAGTTGTGGCCCACTGGCTTAGTTGTTCCGTGGCACGTGAGATCTTCCCGGGCCGGGGATTGAACCGGGTCCCCTGCATTGGCAGGCGAATTCTTAATCACTGCATCACCAGGGAAGTCCCCTTTTAATAAGTCCCCTTTTAAAGGGAGAATCGCAGTCTCCCTTTTAATATACCTTAAGTCCAAAGAATCCATGGAAAATTGTTACAGAAAATAAGACAATAAAATATTGTAAGGACTATAACAGAAGCATATAGTGCACAGTTCATATAGACACATCCCAAGCAGTTACAAAGGATATTAAATGGGAGGCTGCAATTTTAAAAGAATAAGAAAAATTATACCCACAAACACCCAATCTTTCCTGAAACGTTGTAATCTGAAACCCTATTGTAGGAAGCAGAAGATTCCAGGAGACATTGTACAAATGAAGGACTCGAAACCCTGTGGTTGGATAAGGAATTCTGGAAGGAAGGTATCCTCACCCAAGGAGAGAAGGTTCCTATACTTCTATAACATCACATTCCTGTACAATTCCCATTGATCTTGGTCCATGCATTCTCACTCCTCTTGACAGAAATCTATGGCCACATCCTGGAATGTCAGCAGTCCCTGAAATTAAAAGTACACATGCCATGTGGCCACGGGAAGAGTTCATAATATGACCCAAGAAGAAAACAGCAAGTTAAGAGAAGGTTTTAATTTACAAGAGTGTCTTCAATTATCCACTAATATATATATATAAATATATATATATATATAAATATATATATATATATATTTTTTTTTTACAAAGTAACTTTCTCTACCTTATTTCTAACTACAAGAAAAGAGTATGGCATGTGATCCACAAAACCAGTATAGAGACTATACTTGTCTGGAAAAGAAATGATAAAATGATGGTTTCAACACAGGCATATGCATTTTTGAGTGTTTTATTTATATCAAACTGGATAAAATGTGTGTATTTCTCATAGAGAAAAGACCTGTCGAGGTAGAACTGTACCTTTCAACTATTCATGGGTACACAAGTACACTGGGGAGATTGTAAAAGTGCAGATTGTGATTCAGTAGGTCCGGTGGGCCTGAGTTCTATTTTTTTAACAAGCTCATTTTTAAGTAGTGATGCCACAGTCTCTGATTCATTAACCACAACTGTGAATATCAGAGACATAATTAGAAAGGTAAAAATTCATATTTAATTTTGAACTTAAAGTGTTTTATGGATTTTACACCTTTAATAGAATAGTGAGCACAGCAGCAACAATCATTTGTGAATATTTACTATAGACTGTGTATCTTTCTAACTTTTTGTGTAGGATTCCAGGAAAAAGGCCTGGGCTGCGGCCACAGTGGGCGTGGCCCCCAGGCCGGGCCGCCCCTCCAGGACCCCCGACGGGGCCCTGCGCTCCTGGCGGCTCCCTCCCCCGCCGCCCCGCTCCCTCCCGGAAGGCCTCGGGGCAGAGCGGTCCCACCCACTGCACGCTGAACAGAGCCCGCGTTTCCTCAGAGCTGGAACTCCCGGCTCGGGCGGGGTCTCTTCCTTCCGCCTTCACGGAACTGCCCCAGAGCCCGAGGGGAGGGCGACCTCACTGAGGCTGCCGGCTCTGGAGGTGCCCCGGCGGCCGAAGCCGTGACAGTCGCGGGGACGGCGGGCCGGGTAAGTGGGCGCCGACCCTCCGCCTGGTCTGGTGCCCGGGCGGCAGCACAACACCAGCTTCTGAGGGGCAGGGGTTCGCTGCCGCCCGCCGCTGCTGTGCAGAAAGAGCGGCCTCCAGCGTCTGGTCCCCGGGAACTTCGGTCCCTCCTCCCGCCCCTGCCCTCGGCCTGGCTCGCGAGGCCTGGTGGGCGTGGGGAGGGGGTCAGCCTGAGCGTCCTGAGGGGAAACGGGGCAAGGGAGGCGCAGGGTCCGGCTGCAGCGTCAGCGCCCCTCCTCCCGACTGCGGGGAAAGCGGCTGAAAACTCCTCCCGAGGCGCGCAGGCCCCTTATTCAGCCGAGTCCCTCTGCGCTCCTTCCTCCCTGAGCTAAAGTACCGGGGGGAGGGGACAGGGCAGGGGACTGGCGCAGGTAATGGGGAACATCAAAAGGTGATTGTTAACTAAGGAAAACCAGCTCTCCCAAGGTGAGGAATGCGGCGCTTTTCTTTGCCTGGGCTCACTGAAATCCTTCCTTTGATATGCACCTCAGCTCTCTGGGGCCTGCATTCCGTATTTGCATATCCTGAGTGCCTCAGGGCCCGCCGGCTCACATTGGAGGGCTGCAAGTGCTGAAGACTGTGACATCCTTTGTTTACTGATAGGGCAAGAAATATTCCATTTCCCACAGGCTTGAGGGGCAGACAGTGAAAAAAAGTCGGAGAATCTCACTCGGCCTGTACTTTGGTTTACATATAGACAATATTTATACTTAACTGTGCTAATAGAGGTTCTCAAGTCCAATCAACTTGTACTACTGCCCTCTATGTATCAATTTCATCAATATCATAAGATAAATGCCTATAGAATTGACTTAATCCATTTAAATAGGATAATGATTTTTAAAGGAAACATAATAGAAATATAACAACAAAACCTTTACCACTAAAGGCTGGGTCTGGAACAACCTAAATAAATGTTCCATTGTTAAAATATTGAAAGATGTAGTCAATAGAAATATCAACAAAAATGACAAATAATAAGGGTAGCAGAATGTTGAAATGTTCTATCTTTATCATTAAAGTGGCAGAAAATCATTTATTAGTAGACACTGGGGGCAGAAGATGCCTGATTTTATACCTTTGTCATATTTGTGCAGTTGTTTCAACAAGTAACTTAAAGACAAAATGGAAAAACAAGGAGGTTTGTGCCTGAGATCATGTTGATGTGAAACCAGGGATGGCCACCTTGTGCCAGGTGAGTTAAGTTTACCTGGCAGGTAGACCGCAGAGCTCCTGGGAAGCAAGGGTTGGAATTTTTCTGCTGGGTGCCCCTTAGGTTCTGTGACTTGACTGACTGACTGTGAGTCATGTTTCGGGAAAGACCTGATCACAGGAAAAGGGTGGGAATAGAGTGCTTTGGGGAGCAGCTAACAACATTCATCACAGCTCACGGCCTGAATGAAGTTTAAAGAAACAGGAAAACAAATGCTTCTTATGGAATCAGAGAATGTGAGGGCTGGACAATCCCAGAAAATGAGGAACACCCATCCCATTTTCCAGATGACGAAACAGAGGTCCAGCAAGGTGAAATCCCTCACCCAAGTTGCACCCGTCTCTCCTCCCCACTACGTGGTTCATGAAAGCAGGACTCTTCCTGTCTTCATCACTGCTGAACCCCAAAAAGGGCCAGGCATCTAGGAGCTGCTCCAAAAATTTGGGTTGACTGTAGGAACAATGCTATTTCTTTCTTTCTCACTCTTATTCAGGATTGTGCCAAGAACTCCCCAGGTTGCAATGTAATTCGATAAATGTAAATATTAATTGAGTTTTGCTGTGATGAGGACTTAGGCTTTGAAGGTAACAGACTTGGTTCAGATCTTGGTTCTGCCACTCCATAGCTGTTTGGCTTTGGGAAAATTACTAAACCTCTCTGAGACTATTTCCTCCTGTGTAAAGTGGGCATAAATCTATCTGAGCCAGCAGAGCACCTGCATGAGAGATGTGCACTAAATATTGGTCTTTCTCACTCTCCTACGCCATCTCTCTGTTCTTCCCAGAGAAGCTGTACAGAAGGATATAGTACCTTTTTAAAATAGTTAACTAATTAATTAATTAATTTGTTTTTGGCTGCGTTGGGTCTTCGTTGCTATGCGCAGGCTTTCTCTAGTTGCGGCAAGCGGGGGCTACTCTTTGTTGCGGTGCGCGGGCTTCTCATTGCGGTGGCTTCTCTTGCTGCGCTTGTTGTGGAGCACCGGTTCTAGGCACGCGGGCTTCAGTAGTTGTGGTCTGCAGGCTCAGTAGTTGTGGCCCATGGGCTTAGCTACTCCGCGGCATGTGGGATCTTCCCTGACCAGGGCTCGAACCCATGTCCCCTGCCTTGGCAGGCAGATTCTTAACCACTGCGCCACCAGGGAAGTCCGATATAGTACTTTTTAAAGAGGGGTTTGAATTTATTTCAGATTGTGTACATTTTTCTTGTAGAAAAGATTATTCCACTATAGAAACATAAACACGCAAAACCACTCCAAATGCAGTATTCTATGGTTTAGATATTATCAGTCACATTTTATAAGTAATTGGGCAAATGCCAAAGCACTAGGTACTGGGGCGTAAGAAGACTCAAATCTGGGGTGACCCCACCCCAATTTCAAGAGCAGGGTGTGCTTTTCAAATCCATGTTTCATCTGTTCTTTGTTTCTCATCCATCCTCTGTGTCTGCCTTTCTCAAGAAGGCTCAGATCCTCGGCTTTCACACCCTGCCGGCTGGCTGTGCCCCAGCTCCCGGCCTGAAACCTCTGCGTGCCTGGGTGTGCCTGCTCCCCCTGTGCATCACCAGCTTTGCCAGGGAGCTGCTGTATCGTGCACTGCTTGCTGTACCCAGAGTACCTGGACCCTTCTGGTACATGAAGTGCACCCTCCTCACCATGTGTGCAGCCCATCCCCTTACCTTATATCCTGCCTGTAAGCCAGGCTTGGGGGTGACTACAGTGTGCATTCAGCTGTGTGAGGTGCTGGGATCAAAGTGAAGTTCCCAACTTTTGAAGTGGCAGGCTTGAGGGGCACACAGTGATTTAAAGTCGGGTCACCTGACTTAAAGGGGGGACTGATTGATTTAAAGCCAAGGCAGCTGACTTAAAGCCTGCGTCCCTCAGCTGCAGGACGAGACCAACTTTGGCGGTGCACGGGTTCGCTCCAAGCCAGCACTGCTGTTCAGGAAGAGATTCCAGTAGCGCCTTAGTGCAGGGGGACTTGGTCCGTTGTCTTGCCCCTGCCCTCAGAGGGGGGCCACCTGCTCTTCTGGAGAATCAGGGAGGGGGAAGTGCAGAGTCCCGGCTGGAGTTGCGGCACCGCTTGTCTGATGGCAGGGAAAGGGGGACAGGGCTGTGTGGTGTCCTGGGGCTGGACTCACCAGGTCGACTCAGCCTCTCAGCCTCCTAACCTCCCCCCCCCACACTCCACAAGAGTTTCCAATAATATGTAATTGCGCCTTAGGTTCTCGGTCTTCAAACTCATCCCCAGGCTCCCAGGTCCCTTGATTCAGCCAATTCCTCTGTGCTCTTTCTTCTATTAGATACAGTCCCAGAGGGAGGGGCTGGGGGATGGGACTGGAGGGATGCCGGCAGCACTGGCCTCAGCTGACTAAAGAGATCCGGGGCCTGCGCTATCACACATGTGCGAGGACCCTTAAGGCGGAATCGAGGGGGCCAGTTAGAGGCAGTCCTTGCTGCCTCAAGTGAGTATGGATCACCGTTGGGTGGGGAGCACGCTGACCCCTGAGAAGTACTGTTAGGAGGATGTGTTCCTCCCTCGGCTTCAAGGACGTGGGTGGGCTTCAGGGCTCCAGTTCCCCTCCAGGCCTCCAGGTCCGACTGCACCGCAGCGGCCTTGCAGACCCGCCTTCCTGTCCCAGAACTTGCCAGGCTCCAGGAAGAATCCAGACAGCAGAGATGGTGCCTGAGGGCTCCAGCTTGAAAAGTGCTGTCCCTGGGGACCCAACAGTGGAGGGAGGAAGGGTGAAGGGAGTGGGGGTGTGGGGTCGGGAGGGGTGGCTGCCCTGGGAGACGTTGAGAGAGAAATATCGCCCCCCACACCCCCTGCCCCTGCAACTGACCCATTGATGCCATAGGATCTCAGGGCCTTTTAGTCAGAGATGCCTCTGCTTCTTTACTCCTGTGTTCAAAACTATGCAAAACCAACTCTTCATCCTCTTGCTGCCTTGCCAGGACTTTTAAAGCACTGTTCTTTTGAAGCACTCGTTCCCTAAACTGCAGTTTGGCGCTGTCCCAGCTATGTAAAAGTGTTCTCCTTAAACTGAGACTAAATCCTACTCTTTTGGAAAAACGGCCTTCACTTCACTGGAGATCGTCTTTTCTGCCCATTCCTTCCTTCTACTGCCCTCTTAAGAACCCCTGTGCTCAAAGAGCTTGGTGATTTATTTTTTGCTTGATGTCAAAAAGA
Source organism: Balaenoptera ricei (assembly GCF_028023285.1). Taxonomy (NCBI): domain Eukaryota; kingdom Metazoa; phylum Chordata; class Mammalia; order Artiodactyla; family Balaenopteridae; genus Balaenoptera; species Balaenoptera ricei. Next base: position 72,788,492 of record NC_082654.1, read on the forward strand.
AGCCTTCCCCATGCACCCCAAAAAGCTTTCCTGGAACATAGGTGTTTCACAACCATGACAGTGTTTTGCAGTTAGTATACACTGGGTAGAGTGCCTAGCAATCCCTCCAAGAGCCAGAGGTGAGCAGACCTTTACTTATTTGATTGGATGCCCTTCAAGTTTAGGAAGGTCCCATTCTTATGACCCAGCAGGTAAGACAGAGCCCTGGATGGCTGTGGCTGTGATTAGGTAACTTCTGATGATTTTATTTCCCTTACTGAGCTGCTGCTTCTAGGTTAAATTCGTTTTATTACCTGTCCATTTTTAAAGAAAGGCTGACAAAGTCACTGTAATAGGTCAGGAGTCTGAACTCAGGGTTGGTCAAAGGTACTCACAGGGAGGAAGGTGGATAAAAATAGGTGGGTAAAATAGGAGGGTTGGCAAGTACAGCCAGGACACCCGTGTTCATCATGCATACTAATAAAGGCCAGAATCTCCTCATTTATCTCTGGTGGGAAGTTCTGATGGTTTCACAGGATCAAACTCAAATCATATTCAAACTAGGGGATTTCCCTGAGCATAAAAGGAAGTATCCGTCCCTAGCAGGAGTCGCTGCAGAGGAATAAAGACGTAGATGTAGAGAACGGACCTGAGGACACAGGGAGCGGGAAGGGTAAGCTGGGATGAAGTGAGAGAGTGGCGTGGACATATATACACTACCAAAGGTGAAATAGATAGCTATTGGGAAGCAGCTGCATATAGCACAGGGACATCAGCTCAGTGCTTTGTGACCACCTAGAGGGGTGGGATAGGGAAGGTGGGAGGGAGACACAAGAGGGAGAGGATATGGGGATATATGTATACGAATAGTTGATTCACTTTGTTATACAGCAGAAGCTAACACAACAAGGTAAAGCAATTATACTCCAATAAAGATGTTAACGACGACAACAACAACAACAAAAAAAAACCCAAAATCTAAGTCAATCAAGCCAACGGAGACAATGTAAGTGTTTACAGTTCAAGAAATCCACAAGGGAATCCTTTATTCTGTAGGCAATGAATGGTCCATTCGAAAAGGAAAAAAACTTTCTAAAATGTTGTCTTTCCATTTATTGTTCAGAACATCATTTTTATACCTCTGCATTTCTTACTATTCAAAGCCAAGTCACGTGAGTTACAGGGAAGCAGCTGATGGATTTAAAGTTGGGTCACTTGATTTAAAAACCAGTGGCAGTTGATTGATTTAAATCCCGGTCATATGACATGAGGAGGGGGTGCTAAAAACTGCTTTTTCATCCCTGGCTCAGAATATCAGATTTACCTTGGTTTTTCTTATGATTTAGAAAACTTGAGCTGTCTCTCTTTGGAATCATCAGGAGAAAAATACAGTATTTCAGGTTCATTCTTGAAACCAACTTCTCACGGTTAAGGTGTATTGGCTAAAAGATCTTCCTTCTTCAAGAGATTCCAAACCTCTGTAAGACACTTCATTGTAATTGGAGAAAAAAGAAGAATGAATTCAGGCCAGCAGCTGCAGGAGGCCAAGGCAGCCCCCAGGACTAGGGAAGGAGGAGGAGGAAGGGCTGAGAGTTGCCATTAGAGCAGACAACCTCCAGAGGGCGCTGAAGCACCGGCAGAGCCCACCTGCCACTCCCAGTTTGGCACTCCAGGGTCAGATTTGGGTTTGGAGATGGGGTTGCTGTAACCCCAAGGAGGTGAGCAGAGAGGAGGAGTTGATTACCGGTCTCCTCTGACTCTCTGACCCAAATTGCCTGGCTTCACAGGGGGGACAGGGTTTTGCTTTCAGCAAACTGATGGGGCACTTCCAGGCTGGTCGGGTTGCCCAGTGGCCCGACAGCCTGACAGGCTGACTGCGGTGTGACCACCCTTTGTTTCTCCAGAATCTGTGCATCAGGAGGTGCATGGGTGCGGGAGCCCATCCACCGCCCCTCCCCCCAAGGGGGATGGCACCTTCCCTGGCTGTACCCTATGATCACCAGGTACTTGAAATGAATGCAAGTTTTTTGACTTCAAGGAAAAGCTCGCATAACCGTTTCTTCCTCATAATGTGTGGGATTTACTATAATGGAAGGACATTAGAAAGAACAGGTAGAAAACTCACCTGTTGGTCTCCATGTAGGAGTTTATTTTGCATGAATCCCTCCTACGTGAGTAGATAGCAGAGGTTGATTTTTGTTCCCGTGTGTGTAGTTGTGGCAGAGGATGTAGGTATGGTGATTTGAAGCCCTCAAAGAAATATTCTCAGAACTCTCAAGATTTCTCTTGATCGGAACCGAAAGAGACCTGGAAAAGGAGGAAAAGAAAAGGAGGAGGGAGAACGAATGACTGTTTCTCAGTAAATTCACCTTCCTGGTTGATTGTTCTGTCTTCTCATTTCTTTTAACTTCTATGTATGTCTAATGGAATAATGTAGAAAGGCTGATTTTTATGCTTTAAAAGATTTTACATCACAAAGAAACTAGAAGTGGCTAACAGAACTTATTCAAATCAATTTTGCATAGAGACTTTGATATTAAATTTGGATACTAAAATGGGTTTATCCCAATTTTCTCTTTCTTTTTGAGCGAATATTTGTAACATATTTTTGTAGATAATAATTTATCCTAGATATACAAAATTGTGAGAATGGGTACCATTTTTTACCACTTAAATGATTTCTTTTAAATGAATAGATTGTACACTTTAAATGCCAATGTTGTGTCTTACGTGTTGTTTTTTAATTCCTTGCTTTCCAAAACTTGTGTTTATTTAATTGATTTCTATCTAATAATCTGTGTCTCCCCTTTATTGTTTCTTACTTTATATTTTATTGATCTATAGTTAATTTACATTATTATATTAGTTTCAGAGGTACAGCATAGTGATTCATAAATGTTTAGGTTCTTCTCCATTTATAGTTATTATAAAAGAGTGGCTATATTCCCCAGGCTATACAGTACATCACTGTAGATTATTGATTTTATACATAGTGGATTGTACCTCAAAATCTCCTACCACTATTTTGCTCCTCCACCCTATCTCTCCCTGCTGGTAACCACTAGTCTGTTCTTTAATCTGTGAGTCTGTTTTTTTGTTGTTATTGTATTCAATTTTTTAGATGCCACGTGTAAGTGATAACATACCATGCTTGTTTTCTCATACCATACCATGCTTTTTTTCTCATAACATGCCATGCTTGTTTTCTCTGCGGCTTATTTTACTAAGCATAATACCCTCCAAATCCATCCATGTTCTTGCAAATGGCAAAATTTCATTTTTTGCTGAAGTCATCATAAAAAATCTTTTTTATCCACTAAGCTATTGATGAACACTTAGTTTGACTCTATATCTTGGCTATGGCAAATAACACTGTTATGAACATTGGTGTGCAGTTATTTTTTTTGAAATAGTGTTTTTGTTTTCTTCTGATATACCCAACAGTGAAATTGCTGGATATTATGGTAGTTCTATTTTTAGTTTTTTGTGGAACCTCCATTCTGCTTTCCACAGTAGCTGCACTACTTCACATTCACATCAAGAGTGTACAAGAGTTTCCCTTTCTCCACATCCTCACTAACCTTTGTTATTTGTGATCTTTTGGATGACAGCCATTCTGACAAGACTGAGGTGATATATCTCACAGTTTTGATTTGCATTTTACTGCCGATTAGCTATGTTTAGCATCTTTGTGAGTTCTGGCTGTCTGTATGTAGTTTTTCCTTGGAAAAAATGTCTATTTAGGGCTTCTCATTTTTTAAAAAAAGATTTTGGGTGTTTTTTTGATATTGAGTTGTATGTGCTGTTTCTGTAGTTTAGGTATGAACCCTTGCTTGGTCATCTTTTTTGATGTTAACCTCTTATCATGTGCAAATATTGTCTCTCCCTCAGCAGGTTGTCTTTTCATTTTGTCTTTGGTTTCCTTTGCTGTGCAAAATCTTTTAAGTTTAGTGAAGTCCCATTTGTTTATTTTTGCTTTTATTTCATTTGCCTTAGTAGACTGAACCTAAAACTGTTGCTATCATTTATGTTGAAGAATGTTCTATATTTTCCTCTAGGGGTTTTATGGTTTCTGGTCCTACATTTAGGCCTTTATTCAGTTTTGCATTTATTTTATATATGGTGTGCTAAAATAATCTAATTTTATTCTTTTCCATGTAGCTGACCAGTTTTCCCAGTACCACTTATTGAAGAGACAGTTTTTTCTCCATATTGCCTGCTTTGTCATAAATCAATTAAATATAAGTGTGTGGGCTTACTTCTGGGATCTCTATTCTATTCCAGTGATCTTTGTGTCTGTTTTTGCTCTGGTCCCTTTCTCTTTGATTACTGTCGCTTTGCAGTATAGTCTGAAGTCAAGGTGCGTGATGCCTCCAGCTGTGTTCTTTCTCAAGATTGTTTGGCTATTTGGGGTCTTTGTGTTTCTATACAAATTTTAAAATTACTTTTTCAAGTTCTGTGAAAATGCTTTGGTATTCTGATAGGGATTGCATTAAATCTGTAGATTGTCTTTGGTAGTATGGTTATTTTAACAGTATTAATTCTTCCAGTCGATGCACATGCTATATTTTTCCATCTTTTTGTGTTGTCTTCAACTTCTTTCACCAATGGCTGATAGATTTCTGAGCACATGTCTTTTACCTGCTTAGGTGTGTTTATTCCTAGGTATCTTATTCTTTTTGATGTCATTGCATATGGTATAGTTTTCTTAATTTTTCTTTCTGACAGCTTTGAGTTTTGTTTTTTCTTCTTTTTCTAATTCCTTCAGGTGTAATGTTAGGTTGTTTATTTGATATTTTTCTTGATTCCTAAGAATAAGCTTGTATCACTATAACTTCCCCCTGTGAACTGCGTTGGCTGTGTCCCATAGATTTTGGATCATTTTGTGTTCATTTTCATTTGTCTTGGGTATTTTTAGAATCCCTCTTTAATTTCTTCAGTGTTCCTTTCTTCCCCTTTTATTCCCTTCATCTGTGATGTGAGGACTATCTTTAATATTATGTTTGGATTTCTTTCAGTTTTGTTTATGTGTGTGTGTGTGTGTGTGTGTGTGTGTGTGTGATTATTTAAGTTGCTGAGCTCTTAATTTCACATGGACACTAACAACCCTGCATTGTTACTCTGCTCCCCCACAGTTACTGAATTTGACCTTATATTTTACATCTACTTGTTTTGTGTGTCCCTTAACTTCTTATTGTGAATATAGATGATTTTATTACTGTTTTTTTTTTTCATCCTTCCTATTAGCTGTGTCCATGGTTGATTTACTACCTTTGTTGAATATTTGCCTTAACCAATGAGGTTTTTCATTTAGTAGGTTTCCTTTCCTAATTTTTATGTTTCAATCGTGACCTTTTCTTTTTCACTTAGAAAAGCCCCTTTAAGATTTCTCATAAAGCTGGTTTGGCGATGTTGAGCTCTTTTAGTTTTGCTTCTCTGTAAAACTTTAGATCTCACCATCAAATCTGAAGGAGAGCCTTGCTGGGTAGAGTATTTTTGCTTATAGGCTTTTCCCTTTCATGACTTTAAATATACCATGCCACTCCCTTCTGGCATGCAGAGGTTATCCTGAAAAGTCAGCAGATAACTTTATGCAATTTCCCATGTTTGTAACTTGTTGCTTTTCCTTTGCTCCTTTTAATAGTGTCTTTTTATCTTTATTTTTTTTTCCATTTTAATTACAATGAGTCTTGGTGTGGTCCTCTTTGGGTTGATCCTGTTTTGGCCTTACTGTGTTTACTGGACTTGGATGTCTGTTTTCTTTCCCAGGTTAGGGAAGTTTTCAACTCTTATGTCTTCAGGTATGTTCTACACTGCTTTGTCTTTCCTTTTTTGCTTCTGGGACCAGTATAATGCAAATATTAGTACACTTGATGTTGTTTCACAAGTCTGTTCAACTTTCCTCATTTCATTTTAATCTATTGTTTTACCATTCATCTTCAGTGATTGCCAGTACTCTGTCCTTCAGTTTTCTGATTCATTCCTCTGTATCATTTAGTCTACAGTAGTTTCCTTTAATGTATTTTTCATTTCGGTTATTGTATTCCTCATCTCTGTTTTGTTGTTCTTTAATGGTCTAACTCTTTTTAAAAAAAAAAAAATTCTAACTTCTTGCTCTGGTCGTCCATTCTTCTCCTGAGTTCTTTGATCATCTTTACAGTCATTACCTTGAACCCTTTGTTGAGGAGATTGGCTATCTCCACTTCACTTAGATCTTCTTCTGAATTCTTATCTTGGTCCTTCATTTGGATCGTGTTTCTGTGTCACCTCATTTTTCTTAACTTCCTGTTTTTATTGCTATGTGTGTAGTAGGTTCGTTACATTTCCTGACCTTGGGGAAGTGGCCTTTTGTAGGAGCTGTCCTATGGGTCCCAGCAGCCCCCTCTCCCCTGGTCACTAGAGCTATATATTCTAGGTGTACCCCCTATGTGGGCTGCTTGGGCTCTTCTGCTGTGGTGGGCTGACTACTGTGGGTAGTCTGGTAGGCTTGGCTGCCCCCAGACTGCTTGTTTGCCAGGCTCTGCCTTGTATGGAGGCTGTCTGTGCTGCTTGGTGAGACTAAATCATAAGGCAGCTGGCTGCACAACTCTGGGGGACACCAAATCTGGTGCTGGTTCATTTATGGGTAGAATTGCAGTCCAGGTGATATCAGGGCTAGTGCCCAGTCACTGGTTCTGGGGCTATGCTGGCTACTGGGAGGAAGAGACAGGTTCTGCGTTCTGGCTGCAGGGCCCAGGAGCCACAGAGTTGGTGTTGGATCACTGTTCCTGACACAGCTCTCTGCAGGGCCGGGGGTATCCCTAATCTTGTGTTGGCATTCTGATGGGCAGGGTCAGGACCCAGCTGAGTCCATGGCTGCTTCTGGCCTGCAATTAAGTGGCCTGGTTACACAGGCTGCTGGGCTGTGGTATTCCTGGAGCTGGTGTGTGCCTGTTGGTGTATGAGGCTGATCCCACTGCTAAAGCAGGTTTGCTGTTGGGTAGGTCCAAGCTCCATCCAGTCCCTGTGCAGTTACCACCTGCCGATGGTGAGGCTGACTCCAAGGCCAGAGCAGGCTCACTTGTCAGAGGGGCCAGGGACTCTGGGGCTGGTGCCTGTCCACTGAGGTGTGGAGGCTGGTCCTGGGGCTTTTGGTGGCTGGACCCATGTCCAGGGGCAGCTGTGCACTGAGAGGATCTGAAGGCAGCCTGTTTGCTGGTGGATGGGGCTATGCCCCTGCTCAGTTAGTTGCTTGGCCTGCAGCATCCTAGTACTTGCGTCTGTAGTCTGGTGGAAATGGGTGGGGCTCGGTCCTGAGGCTGATAAGCTACAGGGAGGATTCTGAAATTATGCTTGCTGGTACCAGCGTCCACGAGGTAGAAGGAGCTCCCCCGAATGGCTGCTGCCAGTGTCTCTGTCCCTGAGGCTGTGCTGTAGTTGCCTCTTGCCTCTCTGGGAGACTCTCCAAGATCAGGAGGTAGGTGTGACCCGGGATCCTTTCAAATGACTGCTTCTGTTCTGATTCTCAGATCATGTGGGATTTTGTGAGCATCTTTTAAGAGTGGAATCTCTATTTCCCACATCCCTCTGGCTCTCTGGAAAATAAACACTACTGGTCTTCAAAGCCCAACTTTCTAGGAGCTCTTCTTTCCACAACAGGATCCCTGGGCTTGGGAGCCTGATGTTGGCTTCATACCCCTTGCTACCTGGGAGCACCTCTGAAATTGTAATTATCCTCCCATTTGTGGGCCACCCACTTGGTGGTATGGGTCTTGACTCTATTGAGATTTTGCCCTTCCTTTCTGTCTTGTCGAGGTGCCTTCCTTATATCTTTAGCTGTAAAACATCTTTTATGGTAGGTCCCGGCCTTTTTCATCAATTGCTGTTCTGTAAACAGCTGTGACTTTGGTGTGCCCATGAGAGGCATCAAGCTCTGGGTCTTTGAATGCTACCATGTTGGACAATCTCTCTACTTCATTCCTAAATCATATTATTTAAGTTTTCTTAGTATCTTATTTGATTAGCGACAGTTTGAAATTTATTATCACTCATGTTTACTTCGCCTGTCTAAAAAAATTGAATAGTGCATTCATTCAGTTTGAAATGAAGGTAGTGACCTGTGAATTTCCATACCTCAAAAATCAAGGATAGGACAAAAGCCTTTTCTACTTGTGTTACCCTCAAACTCTGCACCCCACCCCAGCCTGGGGATTAACCTCTTGCACCCATGCTCACCTTCTGTTTTCGGACCGTTAACCATCATTGCATCTGTATGTGTGTTGACAAAGTGAACTCTAGTCTTTGCAGTTTTTGTGTTTTGTTTTTTGGTTTAGGGAACAGTCCTACTATGAATGTACATTTACTGCTCTACTGAAGTTCATATATAAACCTGTCAAGCACATTACCAGAATTGGAATTGCTTGTATATACACTTTGATAAATTTTAGAGACAATGGTAGAACAGAAGTAAATTGTATTTCAAATGCCACAATATTCTCACACCATGAAAACCCTTCCCTTTTTAATATATTTGTGTGTAGTTTATCTTTATGCCCATACTATATTTCCCAGAGATGGGTAAGTGTTATGTTTCTTGCTGGCACATTTACCGTATTGTTCAAAGGCAGGCGTTTAGTGGTTTTAGCATGATCCTATTTCCATGAACTCGCAAATACAAGATCTTCTCTCACACTGTCTTTTACTCCCTGCTGTTTTATATTGCCCTCCTAATTCTCAGTCCTGGTCTTTCTTTATGTTCTTCATCAACCTGGATAGGTTATACTATTTTCTCCCTTATTCAAGACCAATAGAATAGAATAGAATACAACACCCAGAAGTAAACCCTGATATATGGCCAAATGATTTTTGACAAGTTGCCAAGACTTTTCAAAGTAGAAAGGATAGTATTTTCAACACATGGTGCTGAGAAGTCTTGTGGGCAACATGCAAAAGAAAGAGGATGGACCCTTACCTAACATCATATGCAAAAATTAATGAAAACGTACCAAGAAACTAAATATAAGACCTAATAATATAAAAAGTCTTAGAAGAAGATAGAGGACAAGAGCTTCATGATATTGGATTTGGCAGTGTTTTCCTCCATATGAAACGAAGGAACAACAAAGGTACAGCTAACAAAAAAATAAACAATTTTCAGTACATAAGTTAAAAAAAAATGTGTATCAAAGAAATGTAAACAGAATAAAATGGCAACCCACAAGATGGGAGAAAATATTTCAGAGCCATCTATCTGACAAGAGATTTCTATTCAGAATATACAGAGAACTCCTACAACTGAACAAAAAGCAAACACCCTGATTCAAAAATGGATAAAAGACTTGAACAGATGGTTCTTCACAAAGATGTACAAATGACTAAGCACTTGAATAGATGCTCCATATCACTAAATGCATGTTTATATATTTGTGTGCATGCATATACACACAAGCACACACACACATACACAAGCAGAAAACAACTATTGGTGAGGATGTGAGGGAGTTGGAACCATTGTGCTATGTCAGAGGGAATGCAGAATGATACAGCTGCTTTGCAAAAGAGTATGGCAATTTTTCAGATATTGAAAAATAGACTTACTACATGATCCAGGAATTTTACTATGAGGTATACCCAAAGGTATTGAAATCAGGGTCTTAAAGAAATATTTGTACTCCAGTGTTTAGAGCAGTAATAATCACAGTAGCTAAAATATGAAAGCAACCTAAGTGTTCATCCACTAGTTCCTGGATAAGCAAAGTGTGGTATACCCATATAATACAATATTATTCAGTGTTAAAAAGGAAAAGATCTAGGAATATGCTACAACATGGATGAATCTTGAGGAAATTTAGCTACCAAAAATGCCATTTTTGTGACTTTTAGTGAGTCATAACAATACAACTACTTATTTCAATTATATGGGGGTACTTAGTGTAGTCAAAACCATAGAAATTGGGAGGGTAATGACGCTTTTCAGGTGGTTATGGAACAAAAAGGAAAGTTATATTTAAAGGATATAGAGTTACAGTTTTAAAACGTAGAAAAGAATTAGAAAGATAAAGGGGGATGTTGATCGCCCAATAATATGAATGCATTTAATATCACTGAACGGTGCACTTTATAATAACTAACATGTTATATTTTATGTTATTTGATTTTACCAACATACAAAATTGGGAAAGAATGTAATATCAGGAAAGGGAGTGGACCTGGGATAGAGCAGAGAGTAATCAGAAGGGTGAGACACTGCATATGTTGAAGAAGAAGAGCTGAGAGTCTTCATTGGCCAGAAGAGACTTTATAAAAGAGAAAAAAAAAATTACTCTGAGGGTGTATTAGGTAGATATCTGTGGGTGTGCTGCTATCTCCCATGGGTTATCTTAAAGAGTCTTTAATAAAGTCCATAAGGCTTGCTGAGGCTTTTTTAAAAACTGGATTCCCTAGGAGATAATTAGAGGGTGGTACTTAAGTCTATGTCTAGGTTGACAGATTTTGCAGGGAAGACGAACCTGAGAACAGTGGAGGTCTTAAGAGTGTAAGTACATGGCAATTAGAAAAAAATAATAATAAAGGGAATTAGGAAAACTTTGGACTTTGAAGGTCATGTATTATTACTGAGTCAGACCTGAGGTTTCTAAGGAGTTATATACACAGTTGCTATTTGGATTACTTGTTGATAAAGATAAGTGGAAAAACTAGAGTCGTTCCCAAGTGTAGGTAAGATATAATGAGAGGATGGAGGTGGAAAGTAGGGAGACCCAGAGAAAAGTGGGAAGGTCATATTGGGCCAAGATGGTGGTAATATCCGACAGAACAGACGGTAGGACAGACGATGGATTCATCTTTTTTATTTCGCCTCCCCCCACCTCATCCTTAATAATTCTTTGGGAATATTTCACTGCTCTGTGATGCAGGTACAGAATTCGAGTGAGGAGGCTACACCTTCAGTGTCCAGCTGTCTGAGTCCTCAGTGTGCTTCAAATGATGGAGAACTATTGCTTCTTTATGAGAAGGGTTAGTACCTCGTAGCTAAGCTTAAGCTGGAGCTTATGCAATATTGATTCCATTTTATATATACTGTTGGCATGGAGGTTCCTCCTCCTCTTTTCTTGAACATTATGAAATGAATCTATATTTCTCAGTATTTGGGTATATCAGATAAATACGTTAAGTAAAGGAATCTTATATATTGCTCCCTGCATAGTTTGCTCTTTCTTGTTTCTCTTTTACCTTTACTAAATTAGCACAGGGAGAGACCTTGAAATGTTCTAATCAGGAGAGATTAGAACATCATATTTCTAGAGAGGTTGGTTGGACAGAGCAGGGGTCCCAGTGAGAATCCAAGCTTCTGTTTCTACTTGGAAGTGTACCTGTGTAGAATAGAGGGCTCCAGGAAATATCCTAGAATATTCCAATGTCCCTGTGGGAGATCATTAAGAGAGGCAGGATCTGGTACCAGATCAGTGTACTATGACATGTTTGTCAGTCATCTGATGTGAGATTCTCAGAGCCAATCCCATATGGTAGGGCTGAGTGCAGAGTGATGAAGAACCTGTGAAAGCCTTTGATTGCATGTTAAAGATGAAGCTCTGATTTCGGGGAGAATTTTCTTACCTGACTGAATGTCACCCTTCTGTGGGGATGAGATTCTGTGCTTTTCCTCTGTTGATGACCACTGACTGCAGATCATTAGAGGATCATGTCTAGAAAACATTCTTTATTTAATTTCTTAAAGAAGAAAGCATAGAAAGCATTTTTATCCACTTTCAAATTGAGGATCAAGGGGAATGACATCAGTGAAAATGTCAGAGTAGGGAGCTCTGGCTTGTGTCCATCCCCAGAAACACTGACATACGTGGTAAAACCTGTCAAAATGACCCTATCAACACCTGTAAGTTTTCTTTTCTTTTCACGCTGTAGATTTATCTTTCATTGAAACTTGACTTACTACAGGATGTGGAGAATAAACAGGGAAGTAGAAACTGTATTTCCTGATGAGAGAATCACTAAGTCACATTAGCTGTTCTGAACTCTGCCTTACTCACCGTGACTCTAATTAAAACAAACAAACAAACAAAACACTTTTTTTTTGGTAAGTCAGTTCTGACATTTCCTCGTTAAAGACAAGGTAACAGATACAGACTTAGATCTACCAGAATTGAGCAAACTTTTGATTGTACCTGTGTTGAACATATGAGCATGACCTGCTACAAATCTTCATTATACTTATTGCCACAACGGACAAATTCCCTTTTTCCACTCCTGATATGTTGCATGTAAGGAATGCATAGGTCACTAACCCCAGCTGGTCACAGGTAAACTCTGCCACATGGATTACTGCATGTTTTCCTGCTGGAAGACCACACATTCTCGAGGATCATGCCTGCAGAGTATCTGGGCTCTTCTTTTTTTCTGGATAAAGGTTAGATAATCACCTAATTTTATGAGAAATATATAAATTGTATTTGCATATTCTTCAGGTTTTTATTTATCCATTCTCTTTCAAGTCCTAAGTGCAAATATTAAAGTGATTTCCAAGAGGGTGGTATATAAGACAGCTCCAAAATTAGCAATAAATCATAATACAATTGTGAATGCATTAATGTGTGATTAATATGTAGATACTTATGTAAATGCAAGTTTAGTAATGCTTTGTGGAGAGCTTCAGAATCTAGGTATTAAAAAAAAAAAAAAGAAGGAGTTCTTGAAACTCTCAGGGAATTATAGAGAAGTCTTTGTGTCTATAAATATCATTCTGAAATAATGCATATTCTCAGAAATAAACTAGGCATAACATTGTAGGAAAAAACTTCATGAAATGAAAGAGCATGTGAGATGGCCATACAAGAAAAAGAATATTCTCATAGAATAATGAACAGTGTGGAGTTCAGCAGAAGGGTCATACACATTCAGAGAGCAAAACTTTGGAGAGCCTAATTGTGAGTTCCTCATATTTCATCTTTGGAGACACGGTAGTCATTTGAAATATGATGTTATAAGATGACGTTAACATACTTAAATACTTTCGTTTAGAAATGACCACTTAGAACCAGAGTAAATGAAAGAGAACACAACATTATGTTTATGTTGATTTTTAAAGACCTCAGGTGAGTGCTGATTATTTAAAAATGCATGATGTCTTTCACTGCAAAGTAAATGAGCTGTTACAGTGGAGGATTACTGGACTGAATGTCAATATTATGACATAGTATGAGTGTGTTTCGTGTTTGGTAATTGCAACCATTGTTGCTTTTGTTGTGGTCATCCATTTACAGTGCTTGGTGTCAGTTGATTTATCTCTTGTAAAAATAAAATACAGTCTGTGTGCGTGTGAAAAAAAAAACATACATGATGTCTTGACTAAAGTTGTATGGAATTTGAGATCTGGAGAAAAGCATTTCTTTTCTGTAATGCTAGGATGATAATTGGACATTTTTGCAAGAAAGAGATTTCAGGATGCAAATCTCGTGTCTCTAAGGTGGGAAGTCAGTTCATGGTGGAACATTCTATTAAACTTGTGTGAGTGGAGAAATATTTCTTTGGAAGGAAGAGGTCACGAATCCCTTTTTAATAGTTAATGGTTTATAGCATACCGAATGAGCAAAATGGCTATTTCTGAACTTTAGAAAAAAATAATATAGTTTTTCTGCATTTATAACATGAGGCTGATGTGAAATATCAAAAACTCTTTATTTTGAAAAGCAATGTAATCAATTTGACATAATTCATATATATTGAACCTGTGGTACACACACACACAGTAAAACTTACATTCAGAAAATTGTTTGCACTTAAGAAATATTTTCAAGTGTAGTTGATTTACAATGTTGTGGGTTTTTTTAAATACATGTTTATTGGAGTATACTTACTTTATAACACTGTATTAGTTTCTGCTTTACAACAAAGTGAATCAGCTATATGTATACATATATTCCCCATATCCCCCCCCCACCCTTGAGCCTCCCTCCCACACTCCCTATCCCACCCCTCTGGGAGACATAAAGCACCGAGCTGATCTCCCTGTGCTATGCGGCAGCTTACCACTAGCTATTTTACATTTGGTAGTGTATATATGTCAGTGCTACTCTCTCACTACGTCCCTGTCTCCCCTTGCCCCTTGTGTCCTTAAGTCCGTTCTCTACATCTGTGTCTTTATTCCTGCCCTGTCACTAGGTTCGTGAGTACCATTTTTCTAGATTCCATATATATGTGTTAGCGTACGGTATTTGTTTTTTCTCTTTCTGACTTACTTCACTCTGTATGACAGACTCTAGGTCCAACCACCTCACTGCAAATAACTCAATTTTGTTCCTTTTTATGGCTGAGTAATACTCCATTGTATAGATGTGCCACATCTTCTTTATATATTCATCTGTCGATGGACATTTAGGTTGCTTCTATGTCCTGGCTATTGTAAATAGTGCTACAGTGAACATTGTGGTACATGTATCTTTTTGAATTATGGTTTTCTCCGGGTATATGCCCAGTAGTGGGATTGCTGGGTCGTATGGTAGTTCTATTTTTTAGCTTTTAAGGAATCTCCATACTGTTCTCCATAGTGGCTCTATCAGTTTACATTCCCACCAACAGTTCAGGAGGGTTCCCTTTTCTCCACACCCTCTGCAGCCTTTACACATTGTTGTATTAATTTCTGCTGTGCAGCAAAGTGATTCAGTTTTATATATATCTATCTATATATCTATCTATATCTATATATCTATATCTATATATCTCTATATATTCTTTTCCATTATGGTTTATCACAGGGTATTGAATATAGTTTCCTGTGCTATACAGTAGGTCTTGGTGGGTTGTCCATCCTATGTAGAATAGTTTGCTTCTGCTATTCCAAAACTCCCAATCTTTCCTTCACTCTCTCCTTGGCAACCACAACTCTCTTTTCTATATCTGTGTGTTTGTTTCTGTTTCGCTGACATGCTCATTTGTGTCCTGTTTTCGATTCCACATGTAAGTGATATTATATGGTATTTGTCTTTCTCTCTCTGACTTACTTCACTTAGTATCATTATCTCTAGGTCCATCCATGTTGCTGCAAATGGCATTATTTCATTCTTTTTTATGTCTGAGTAATATCTTTTGTATACGTATACCACACCTTCTTTATACACTCATTTTTCAATGAACATTTAGGTTGTTTCCATGTCTTGGCTGTTATAAATAGTGCTGCTATGAACATAGGGTTTCATGTATCTTTTTGAATTATAGTTTTGTCTAGATATATGTCCACAAGTGGGATTGCTAGATCATATGGCAACTCTCTTTATAGTTTTTTTGAGGAACCTCCATACTGTTTTCCATAGTGGCTGCACCAACTTACATGGCCACCGACAGTGTAGAAGGGTTCCCTTTTCTCCATACCCCCTCCAGCATTTGTTAATTGTAGATTTTCTTTTTAATGATGGCCACTCTGATCAGTGTGAAGTGATACCTCATTGTAATTTGGATTTGCATTTATCTAATAATTAGTGATGATGAGCACCTTTTCATGTGCCTATTGGCTCTCTGTATGTCTTCTTTGGAGAAATGTTTATTTAGGTCTTCTACCCATTTTTCCATTGAGTTATTTGTTATTTTGTTATTGAGTTGTATGAGCTGTTTGTATAGTTTGGAAATTAAGCCCTTGTCAGTCTCATCATTTGCTAATATTTTCTCCCAGTCCATAGGTTGTATTTTCATTTTGATTATGGTTTCCTTTGCTGTGCAAAAGCTTATAAGTTTGATTAGTTCCTGTTTCTCTTTTGCTTTTACAGTAAGTCCCCTACATATGAACAAGTTCTGTTCCAAGAGTGCGTTTGTAAGTTCAATTTGTTTGTAAGTCCAACAAAGTTCGCCTAGGTACCCAACTTACACAGTCGGCTGTATGGTATTGTACCGTAATAGGTTTATAATACTTTTCACGCAAACAATACATAAAAAACAAGCACAAAAACAAAGAAAGCATTTTTAATCTTACAGTACAGTAACTTGAAAAGTACAGTAATACAGTACAACAGCTAGGATACTCGGGCTGGCATCGAAGGAACAGGCGAGCAGAGTTACTGATTGGAGGAGGGAGGGGAGGTGGGAGATGGTAGGGGTGAAGGATTATCAACAGTAGGAGACAGAGGGCAAGCTGCAATTTCACTCATACCTGCCGTTGATGGCAAAGGTTCTGGTTCCTTGCTGGATTTAATTCTATCTACCCTCTTGAAAGAATGATCCATTGATGTCTGGGTAGTAGCTCTTTTTTTCTCATCATAGATGACAAGGTAACACTGGATTGCAATCTGAATGGCTGCTGCCACCTTTGGGTCCCATTCTAGGTTCGGGTCCTGTGCCTCAAAAACTAACAGTGCTTCCTCAAATAACGAAGATTCCCTTGCCATTTTCTGTGTCGTGAATCTCTTCAGTTCTTCAGTTACTTTTTCTTCCTCCTGTCCCTCTTCATCCTTTCTCTGGGCCTCCAATTCCATCAGTAAGCTCCTCATGTTGCACAGCAAGGAGTTCAGCGAAATCGTCCTCTTGCAGATCTAGCTCCAGCTTCTCGCTGAGGGTCACTACGTTGCTGAAGACCTCTTCGGACTTCTGATCTACCTTCTCAAATCCACAAAAATCATGAACAAACTGTGGGCAAAGGTTCTTCCAAACCCCATTCATCGTGACCGCCATACCCTCACACCATGCAAAGTCAATGTTTTTTGTGGTCTTGTAGATGTTATAGTCCTCCCAAAGCTGTCCCTAGGTTGTTCCTGATTTGTCACTTACCTTTACTGCCTGACAAAAAGTGTGACATAAATAATATTTCTTGAAAGTCGCTATAACGCCCTGGTCCATAGGTTGGATGAGCAATGTAGTATTTGGTGACAGATGCAGTACTTTGACGTTGGGATGAAAGTCATCCATGAATGGGGGGTGGCCCAGAGCATAGTCGAGCAGCAAAAGAATGTTTTGCTGGAACGTCCTTCTCCAAGCAATATTTCTCTACATCTGGGATAAAGTGGTGGCAAAACCAGTCCTGGAACGTGGCCTGTGTAATCCGGGATTTGGGGTTACGCTTCCACACAACAGGAAGAGAGCCCTTGGCTATGTTTTTAAGGGTTCTTGGGTTCTGTGAATGATAAACTAAGAGAGGTTTCAGCTTCAATTCACCGGAAGCATTGCCACCAAACAACAGTTAGCCTATCCTTTGCTGCTTTACAGCCCGGCATCAACTTTTCCTCCTTACTGACGTAACTTCGGTCTGGCATCCTCTTCCACTACAGTTGTGTCTCATCCACATTAAAAACCTGGTTGGGTAAATACACACCATCATCAATAATTTCTCAAAGTGTTTCTGGAAGTTCCTGGACAGCTATCCTATCTGCACTTGCTGTCTCTCCACTTACTTTTACATTGTGAAGGCTGGCTCTAGCCTTGAACCGATGAAACCAGCCATGGCTGGCATTAAAAGATGTGCCCTCTGATTCTTTGCCATGTTTCTTCTTCAAGTCTTCATAAAGGCTTTTAGCTTTCTCTTGAATCAGCGTTAAGCTGAGAAGGACTCAGCGCTGATGTTGAGCCTGCATCCGCACACTGAGAAGTTTCTCCATCTCCTCCATCACTTTTCCATGCTTCTTGGATATTGTGTCAACATCGTCGGCACAGCAGACTTCACATGTTCCATGATCTTGTCCTTGTTCTTTAGATGCGTGCCAATGATTGAATGATTCATATTATAAGAATGAGCGATGTCTAACATCTTTTTGCCTCGCTCCACTCTCTCAATTACTTTCACTTTTGTTTCCGTCATTATCGCTTGGCGCTTCTTAACAGTACCAGCTACATCACCTCTGCTTTTACGCTTGCTTCCAGACATCTTGGGCTTGAAATAAAGGTACTGTACTACTGTACTCTATACAGTACTGCAAAGTACACAAAAGCACAACCACATATAGAGGAAGCACGCACGTGACAATGTATGCCAGACACGTGAACTAACTTACATGATTGGACACGCGAATGGACGTTTGCATCTTTGAAAGTTTGCAACTTGAAGGTTCGTATGTAGGTGACTTACTGTATTTGTACTGCCTAGGGAGAACTACCTAGGAAAATTTTGGTATGACTTATGTCAGAGAATGTTTTGCTTATGTTCTCTTCTAGGAGTTATATGGTGTCCTATCTTATATTTAAGCATATAAGCCGTTTTGAGTTTATTTTTGTGTATGGTGTGAGGGTATGTTCTGACTTCACTGATTTGCATACGGCTCTCCAACTTTCAAAACACCACTTGCTGAAGAGACTGTCTTTTCCCCATTGTATATTCTTGCCTCCTTTGTCAAAGATTAATTGACCATAGGTGTGAGGGTTTATTTCTTAGCTCTCTATTCTATTCCATTGATCCAGGTATCTCTTTCTGTGCCAATACAATGCGGCTTTGATTACTGTAACTTTGTAGTATTTTCTGAAGTTTAGGAGGGTTATGCCTCCTGCTTTGCTCTTTTTCCTGGGGATTGTGTTCACATTTCTGACTTTTTATGGTTCCAGATACATTTTAGGATTATTTGTTCTAGTTCTGGGGAAAATGTCATGGGTAATTTGATAGGGATCACATTAAATCTGTAGATTGCTTTGGGTAGTATAGCCATTTTAACAGTATGAATTCCTCCCATCCAAGAGCGTGGGATGTCTTTCCATTTCTTTGAATCATCTTCAGCTTCCTTTACTAATGTTTTGTAGTTCTCAGTATATAAGTCTTTCACCTCCTTGGTGAGGTTTATTCCTAAGCATTTTATTTTTTTGATGCCATTAATAAAAGGATTGCTTGTTTACATTTCCTTTCTGATATTTCATTGTTAGTGTAAAGAAATGCAACCAGGGACTTCCCTGGTGGCTCTGTGGTTGAGAATCCGCCTGCCAATACAGGGGACACGGGTTTGAGCCCTGATGCAGGAAGATCTCACATGCCGTGGAGCCACTAAACCTGTGTGCCACAACTACTTAGCCTGCACTCTAGAGCCAGTGAGCCACAAATACTGAGCCCATGTGCCACAACTACTTAAGCCTGCATGCCTAGAGCCCGTGCTCCACAATAAGAGAAGCCACTGCAATGAGAAGCCTGCGCACCACAAGAAAGTCTAGTCCCCACTGGCCACAACTAGAGAAAGCCTGTGCACAGCAATGAAGACCCAATGCAGCCAAAATAAAATTTAAAAAAAAAAAGAAAGAAAAACCAGGAAAGGCAACCAATTTATATATGTTAATCTTGTATCCTGCTACTTTGCTGAATTTGTTTATCAGTTCTAGTAGTGTTTGTGTGGAATTTTTAGGGTTTCCTTTATATATATTATCATGTCATCTGCATATAATGACAACTTTACCTCTTCCCTTCCAATTTGGTTAGATTTTATTTCTTTTTCTTGTCTGATTGTTGTGGCTAGGGCTTCCAATACTATGTTGAAGAGAAGACGTGAGAGTGGGCATCCTTGTCTTGTTCCAGATTTTAGCGGGAAGGCTTTCAGCTTATGAACGTTGAGTATTATATTGGCTGTGGGTTTGTCATAAATAGCTTTTATTATGTTGAGATATGTTTCCTCTGTACCCACGTTGGTAAGTGTTTTTACCATGAATGGATGTTGAAGCTTTTCAAATGCTTTTTCGCCATCTACTGAGATGGTCGTTTGTTTCTTGTGTTTCCTTTGTCGATGGGGTGTATCATGTTGATTGATTTGCATATGTTGAAACAGCTGTGTGAATCAAATTTGGTCATGGTGTATGATCCTCTTATGTGTTGTCGGATTCGGTTTTCTAATATTCAGTTGAGAATTTTTGCATCTATATTTATCAACGATATTGGCCTGCAGTTTTCTTTTTTGGTAGTGTCTTTCTCTGTGTTTTTTTTTAAAGTCTTTATTGAATTTGTTCCAATATTGCTTCTGTTTTATGTTTTGGTTTCTTGTTTGTGAGGCATGTGGGATCTTAGCTCCAAAACCAGGGATCGAACAGGCACCCCCTGCACTGGAAGGCGAAATCTTAACTGCTGGACCACCAGAAAAGTCCCCATCTGTTTTATTTGTTTTTTTTTTTTAAGTAAATTTCTTTCTTTCTTTATTTCTGGATGCATTGGGCATTCGTTGCTGTGCTCGGGCTCTCTCTAGTTGTGGTGAGCGGGGACTACTCTTCGTTGTGGTGTGCAGGCTGTTCATTGTGGTGGCTTCTTTTGTTGCAGATCATGGGCTCTAGGTGCGTGGGCTTCAGCAGTTGTGGCTATCAGGCTCAGTAGTTGTGGCTCGTGGGCTGTAGAGCGCAGGCTCAGTAGTTGTGGCACACAGGCTTAGTTGCTCCATGGCATGTGGGATCTTTCCAGACCAGGTCTCGAACCTATGTCCCCTGCAGTGGCAGACAGATTCTTAACCACTGTGCCACCAGGGAAGTCCCCCCTCCCCATCTGTTTTTGATATCAGCGTGATAGTGGCTTCATAGAATGTCTTTGGAAGTATTCCTTACTCTTCAATCTTTTCGAAGAGTTTGAGAAGAATCTGTGTAAGTTCTGCTTTTTATATTTGGTAGAATTTGCCTGTGAAACCATCTGATCCTGGACTTCTGTTGGTAGGGAGTTTTTTTAAATTACCGATTCTATTTTTTAAAAAATTCTATTTATTTATTTATTTATTTTGGCTGTGTTGGGTCTTCGTTTCTGTGCAAGGGCTTTCTCTAGTTGCAGCGAGCGGGGGCCACTCTTCATCACGGTGCGTGGGCCTCTCACTATCGTGACCTCTCTTGTTGTGGAGCACGGGCTCCAGACGCTCAGGCTCAGTAGTTGTGGCTCACGGGCCCAGTTGCTCCGCGGCATGTGGTATCTTCCTAGACCAGGGCTCGAACCCGTGTCCCCTGCATTGGCAGGCAGATTCTCAACCGCCGCGCCACCAGGGAAGCCCTCTATTTTGCTTTTAGTGATCAGTATGTTCAAGTTATCTATTTCTTCTTGATTCAGTTTTGTTCGGCTGTAAAAAAACAAAATATATTTTTAAGTTATGTTAGCAGCTAAATACTTATCATGTATTAGACCACAAAAGAGAGAAGAAAAAATATTAAAATATTTTTTCAAATACAACAAGTATTGAAATGTTTTAAAGAAATTGGTATAATAATACTAATTACAATAATGACAAATTGTTCTGAACTTAAAGACTACTTATATCTAAGATGCATATTATATGCTTATTGTTTTATTGTTTTTAAATACATGGAATGTTTTCTCCTTTCTAATGTAATTCTTTTATTTTACCTGTATATTGTGAAAAAAATTTAATTGCACATAATATAAAAAATTACACTTTAATAGGAGATATTAATCCATTTACATTTACTATGGTACTGAAAATACTTAGGTGTAGCGTTCCATGTCATTGAGTGCTCTTTTTTATTTATTTATTTTTAAAAAAGATTTAATTTGGAGGGGGGGGGCATAAATTATTCATTTATTTATTTAATTTTAACATCTTTATTGGACTATAATTGCTTTACAATGGTGTGTTAGTCTCTGCTTTAGAACAAAGTGAATCAGCTATACATATCCATATATCCCCATATCTCCTCCCTGTTGCGTCTCCCTCCCGCCCTCCCTATCCCACCCCTCTAAGTGGTCATAAAGCACTGAGCTGATCTCCCTCTTCTATGCAGCTGTTTCCTACTAGCTAGCTATTTTACATTTGGTAGTATATATAAGTCCATGCCACTCTCTCACTTCGTCCCAGCTTACCCTTCCCCCTCCCCATGTCCTCAAGTCCATTCTCTATGTCTGCGTCTTTATTCCTGTCCTGTCCCTAGGTTCTTCCCAACCGTTTCTTTTCCTTTTCTTTTTAGATTCCACATATATGTGTTAGCATACAGTATTCGTTTTTCTCTTTCTGACTTACTTCACTCTGTATGACAGACTCTAGGTCCATCCATCTCACTACAAATAACTCAATTTCATTTCTTTTTATGGCTGAGTAATATTCCATTTTATATTGAAGATGTGCAACATCTTTTTTACCCATTCATCAGTTGATGGACACTTAGGTTGCTTCCATGTCCTGGCTATTGCAAATAGAGCTGCAATGAACATTGTGGAACATGACTCTTTTTGAATTATGGTTTTCTCCAGGTATATGCCCAGTAGTGGGATTGCTGTGTCATATGGTAGTTCTATTTTTAGTTTTTTAAGGAACCTCGATACCGTTCTCGATAGTGGCTCTATCAATTTACACTCCCACCAACGGTGCAAGAGGGTTCCCTTTTTTCCACACCTCTGCAGCATTTATTGTTTGTAGATTTTTTTGATGATGGCCATTCTTACCTGTGTGTGGTGATACCTCATTGTAATTTCGAGTTGCATTTCTCTAATGATCAGTGATGTTGAGCATTCTTTCATGTGTTTGTTGGCAATCTGTATATCTTCTTTGGAGAAATGTCTCTTTAGGTCTTCTGCCCATTTATGGATTGAGTTGTTTGTTTGTTTGTTTTTTTTTTTGATATTGAGCTGCATGGGCTGCTTGTAAAGTTTGGAGATTAATGCATGGTCAGCTGCTTCGTTGGCAAATATTTTCTCCCATTCTGAGGGTGGCCTTTTCGTCTTGTTTACGTTTTCCTTTGCTGTGCAAAAGCTTTTAAGTCTCCTTAGGTCTCATTTGTTTATGTTTCTTTTTAATTTCCGTTTTCTAGGAGGTGGGTCAAAAAGGATCTTGCTGTGATTGATGTCATAGAGTGTTCTGCCTATGTTTTCCTCTAAGAGTTTGATAGTGTCTGGCCTTACATTGAGGTCTTTAATCCATTTTGAGTTTATTTTTGTGTATGGTGTTAGGGAGTCTTCTGATTTCATTCTTTTACCGGTAGCTGTCCAGTTTTCCCAGCACCACTTATTGAAGAGGCTGTGATTTCTCCATTGTATATTCTTGCCTCCTTTATCAAAAATAAGGTGACCATATGTGTATGGGTTTATGTCTGGGCTTTCTCTCCTGTTCCATTGCTCTATATTTCTGTTTTTGTGCCAGTACCATACTGTCTTGACTACTGTAGCTTTGTAGTATTGTCTGAAGTCAGGGAGCCTGATTCCTCCAGCTCTGTTTTTCTTCTCAAGATTGCTTTGGCTGTTCGGGGTCTTTTGTGTTTCCATACAAATTGTGAAATATTTTTGTTCTAGTTCTCTGAAAACTTCCATTGGTAGTTTGATAGGGATTGCATTGAATCTGTAGATTGCGTTGGGTAGTAGAGTCATTTTCACAATGTTGATTCTTCCAATCCAAGAACATGGTATATCTCTGTATCTGTTTGTGTCATCTTTGATTTCTTTCATCTGTGTCTTATAGTTTGTTGAGTAAAGGTCTTTTGTCTCCTTAGGTAGGTTTATTCCTAGGTATTTTATTCTTTGTGTTGCAGTGGTAAATGGGAGTGTTTCCCTAATTTTTCTTTCAGAATTTTCATCTTTAGTGTATAGGAATGAAAGAGATATCTGTACATTAATTTTGTATCCTGCAACCTTACCAGTTCATTGATTAACTCTAGTAGGTTTCTGGTAGCATCTTTAGGATTCTCTATGTATAGTATCATGTCATCTGCAAACAGTGAGAGCTTAACTTCTTCTTTTCCGATTTGGATTCCTTTTATTTCTTTTTCTTCTCTGATTGCTGTAGCTAAAAATTCCAAAAGTGTGTGGAATAATAGCGGTGAGAGTGGGCAACCTTGTCTTGTTCCTGATCTTGGTGGAAATGTTTTCACTTTTTCACCATTGGGAACGATGCTGGCTGTGGGTTTGTCATATATGGCCTTTATTATGTTGAGGAAAGTTCCCTCTATGCCTACTTTCTGGAGGGTTTTTATGATAAATGGGTGTTTAATATTGTCGAAAGCATTTTCTGCATCTATTGAGACGACCATATGGTTTTTCTCCTTCAGTTTTTTAATATGGTGTATCACATTGATTTGCATGTACTGAAGAATCCTTGCATCCCTGAGATAAACCCCGCTTGATCATGGTGTATGATCCTTTTAAGACGCTGTTGCATTCTGTTGGCTAGTATTGTGCAGTGGATTTTTGCAGCTATGTTCATCAGTGATATTGACCTGTAGTTTTCTTTCTTTGTGACATCTTTGTCTGGTTTTGGTGTCAGGGAGATGGTGGTCTCATAGAATAAGTTTGGGAGAGTTCCTCCCTCTGCTATATTTTGGAAGAGTTTGAGAAGGATAGGTGTTAACTCTTCTCTAAATGTTTGATAGAATTTGCCTGTGAAGCCATCTGGTCCTGGGCTTTTGTTTGTTGGAAGATTTTTAATCACAGTCTCAAGTTCAGTGCTTGGGATTGGTTTGTTTGTAGTTTCTATTTCTTCCTGGTTCAGTCTTGGAAGGTTGTGCTTTTCTAAGAATTTGTCCATTTCTTCCAGGTTGTCCATTTTATTGGCATATAGTTGCTTGCAGTAATCTCTCATGATCCTTTGTATGTCTGCAGTGTCAGTTGTTACTTCTCCTTTTTCATTTGTAATTCTGTTGATTTGAGTCGTCTCCCTTTTTTTCTTGATGAGTCTGGCTAATGGTTTATCAATTTTGTTTATCTTCTCAAAGAACCAGCTTTTAGTTTTTTTGATCTTTGCTGTTGTTTCCTTCATTTCTTTTTCATTTATTTCTGGTCTGATCTTTATGATGTCTTTCCTCTGCTGACTTTGTTTTTTTTTTTTCTTTCTTTCTCTAATTGCTTTAGGTGTAAGGTTAACTTGCTTATTTGAGATAGTTCTTGTTTCTTGAGGTAGGATTGTATTGCTATAAACTTCTCTCTTAGAACTGCTCTTGCTGCATCCCATAGGTTTTGGGTCTTCATGTGTTCATTGTCATTTGTTTCTAGGTATTTTTTTATTTCCTCTTTGATTTCTTCAGTGGTGTCTTGGTTATTAAGTAGTGTATTGTTGAGCGTCCATGTGTTTCTATTTTTTACAGATTTTTTTCCTGTAATTGATATCTAGTCTGATAGCATTGTGGTCGGAAAAGATACTTGATACGATTTCAATTTTCTTATATTTACCAAGGCTTGATTTGTGACCCAAGATATGATCTATCCTGGAGAATGTTCCAGGAGCACTTGAGAAAAAGTGTATTCTGTTGTTTTTGGATGGAATGTCCTATAAATATCAATTAAGTCCATCTTGTTTAATGTATCATTTAAAGCTTGTGTTTCCTTATTTATTTTCATTGTGGATGATCTGTTCATTGGTGAAAGAGGGGTGCTAAAGTCCCCTACTATGATTGTGTTACTGTCGATTTCCCCTTTTATGGCTGTTAGCATTTGCCTTATGTATTGAGGTGCTCCTATGTTGGGTGCCTAAATATATGCAATTGTTATATCTTCTTCTTGGATTGATCCCTTGATCATTATGTAGTGTCCTTCTTTGTCTCCTGTAATAGTCTTTATTTTAAAGTCTTTTTTGTCTGATATGAGAATTGCTACTCTAGCTTTCTTTTGATTTCCATTTGCATGGGATATCTTATTCCATCCCCTCACTTTCCATCTGTATGTGTCCCTATGTCTGAAGTGGGTCTCTTGTAGACCACATACATACCGGTCGTGTTTTCGGATGCATTCAGCCAGTCTATGTCTTTCGGTTGGAGCATTTAATCCATTTACATTTAAGGTAATTATTGATATGTATGTTCTTATTACCATTTTCTTAATTGTTTTGGGTTTCTTAGTGTAGGTCTTTTCCTTCTCTTGTGTTTCCTGCCTAGAGAAGTTCCTTTAGCATTTGTTGTAAAGCGGGTTTGGTGGTGCTGAATTCTCTTAGCTTTTGCTTGTCTGTAAAGGTTTTAATTTCTCTGTCGAATCTGAACGAGATCCTTGGTGGGTCGAGTAATCTTGGTTGTAGCTGTTCCCCTTTCATTACTTTAAATATGTCCTGCCAGTCCCTTCTGGCTTGCAGAGTTTCTGCTGAAAGTTCAGCTGTTAACCTTATGGGGATTCCCTTGTATGTTATTTGTTGTTTTTCCCTTGCTGCTTTTAATATTTTTTCTTTGTATTTAATTTTTGATAGTTTGATTAATATATGTTTTGGCATGTTTTTCCTTGGGTTTATCTTGTATGGGACTCCCTGCGCTTCCTGGACTTGATTAACGATTTCCTTTCCCATATTAGGGAAGTTTTCAACTATAATCTCTTTAAATATTTTCTCAGTGTCTTTCTTTTTCTCTTCTACTTCTGGGACCCCTATATTCGAATGTTGGTGCGTTTAATGTTTTCCCAGAGATGTCTCAGATTGTCCTCAATTCTTTTCATTCTTTTTTCTTTATTTTGCTTTGCAGTAGTTATTTCCACTATTTTATCTTCCAGGTCATTTATCCATTCTTCTGCCTCAGTTATTCTGCTATTGTTTCCTTCTAGAGAATTTTTAATTCCATTTATTGTGTTGTTCATCATTGTTTGTTTGCTCTTTAGTTCTTCTAGGTCCTTGTTAAACGTTTCTTGTCTATTCTCCATTCCAGTTCCAAGATTTGGGATCATCTTTACTATCATTACTCTGAATTCTTTTTCAGGTAGACTGCCTATTTCCTCCACATTTGTTTGGTCTGGTGGGTTTTTACCTTGCTCCTTCATCTGCTGTGTGTTTCTGTGTCTTCTCATTTGGCTTTGGGGACTGTGTTTGGGGTCTCCTTTTCAGAGGCTGCAGATTCGTAGTTCCCGTTGTATTTGGTGTCTGCCCCCAGTGGCTAAGGTTGGTTCAGTGGGTTGTGCAGGCTTTCTGATGGAGGGGACTGGTGCCTGTGTTCTGGTGGGTGTGTCTGGATCTTGTCTTTCTGGTGGACAGATCCGCATCTGGTGGTGTGTTTTGGGGTGTCTGTGACCTTATTGTGATTTTCGGCAGCCTCTCTGCTAATGGGTGGGCCTGCATTCCTGTCTTGCTAGTTGTTTGGCATGGGATGTCCAGCACTGGATCTTGCTGGTCTCTGAGTGGAGCTGGGTCTTAGCGTTGAGACGGATATCTCTGGGAGAGCTTTCGCCATTTGATATTACAAGGTGCCAGAGGTCTCTGGTAGACCAAAGTCCCGAACTCGGCTCTCCCACCTTAGAGGCACAGGCTTGACACCCGGCTGGAGCACCAAGACCCTGTCAGCCACACAGCTGGGGGTGAGAGCAAGAGGTAGCTTTGGTACATCTCAAAGACCACCAATGAGGTTCACTGACCATTTTCTCT
Organism: Balaenoptera ricei; assembly: GCF_028023285.1. NCBI lineage: Eukaryota > Metazoa > Chordata > Mammalia > Artiodactyla > Balaenopteridae > Balaenoptera > Balaenoptera ricei. The sequence goes on from NC_082654.1 coordinate 72,815,641, forward strand.
CCAGAAGTGAAGAAAACAAAATTCAGACTTTGGCTAGTCAGCCACTTTGGTAGCCAGCCTCCAAGATGGACCTAATTATCCCCTAATTATCTCCCAGTCTCCATGTACCAGTGTGGCTCCTCGCACTTGAAAAGGGTTGACTGTTTAACTAATAAGAAATTGCAGAAATGACAAAGTGCAGCTTCCAAAGTTATAAAAGACATTGCAGCTTCTGCTTTGGTTTCTGCTAGATCACTCATCCTGGGGTAAGCCAGCTGCCATGTCATGAGGACACTCAAGCAGCCCTAAGGAGAGATCCATGTGGCAAGGAACTGAGGCCTCTTACCTACAGCCACGTGAGTGAGTCATCTCAGAAGTCAAAAGATTTAATTTTTTAAATTTTTGGTTGTGTTGGGTCTTCGTTGCTGCACAGGGTTTCTCCAGTTGTTACTAGAGAAGCAGGGGTTACTCATCGTTGTGGTGCACGGGCTTCTCCTTGCGGTGGTTTCTCTTGTTGTGGAGTATGGGCTCTAGGTGCATGGGCTTCAGTAGTTGTGTCATGCAGGCTCAATAGTTGTTGCTTGCAGGCTCTAGAGCACAGGCTCAGTACTTGTGGCGCACGGGCTTAGTTGCTCTGCGGCATGTGGGATCTTCCCAGACCAGGGATGGATCCCCTGTTCCCTGCATTGGCAGGCAAATTCTTACCCACTGTGCCACCAGGGAAGTCCAGTGTGCTCTTTTTTAAACCTAGTCTGTTTTCATTATTTTCTATCTTAACGATTCTGTATTAAAGAAAAAATAATAATACTCCTTTCTACCCCTCCTCTTTGAGGATTATATATGAAGAAGTATGTCTTATTTATTAACCTCAAATTTTCACCTTACTTTTAAGAAGTAATCACAATGTCAAGTATTTAATACTTTTCACTTCCACCTTGAAAAGCATGGATATTAAAGTGCTAATACAATTACCTTCCCTGGTCTATCTTTTTTAGTTTTTGTTATGTATAAAAAACAACGAAAAACATGCATGGTTTGTAAGGAAATGACAAATTTCAGAAAATTCAGCATCTGAATACACTCTAAACATAGCTTCTAGATAAAGACACAGAAAATTGCCAGATACTCAGAGGTCCCCTGGTCCCATTCTAGTGACTCCCCTTAAGGTTTAATATTGTTCTGGTACCTAACAAAAAGATAACTTTACCTGTATTTTGTATTTGATATAAATGTTATGGCACAGTAAAATCACTTTTGGATTGGGCTTTTTTATTTTATGTTGTTTGTGAATATGCCTATATGGTTGTCTGTTGCTGTGATCATGCATTGCCACTGTTGCATAGGATTCCATAATGTAAATATTTAACTATTAATTAATTTATTCCAATATGTATTACAATATGAGTGATTTTCAGTTTGTGTCTATTGAGAACAGCACTGGTATATAAATTCTAGAACTTGAGCTTTGGTGATGTGTGTATAAATTATTGTTCAGTATACACGTAGTAGTAAAATGTTCGAGTCATAGCTTTCTTGTGTTTATCTTTTTAGATATTTCTAAATATTTTCAAAACATTTGTATGATTTTTCATCTTCAGCAGCAGTGAATGAGATTCAAGGATTATACACATTCTTGTCAAACTTGATAATACCTGTCATTTTCATTTGAACTTTCTGGTTGGTGAGTGATAATTCCAGGTATCACGCTTTTGCATTTAATTGACTACTAAGAAGCCAAGCATCTATTGATATGTTTACTTAACATTCTGTACTCTCTTTTTTGAAATATCTTTTGGTATATTTCCCCCATTTTGCTATTCCATTATCTTCTTATTGAAGACTTCCTGTTTTTTTTTTTTTTTAACATCTGAAGACTTCTTATTTAGGAGTTTTTAATACATGCTTGAGATGAGTTCTTCTCTCTTTCTGTCTCTCCTTCTCTTTCATTAGATGAGTGTCAGTTTTCAATGTTAATAACATCTAAGTTGTTATTTTCCTCTTTATTTATTTAGTCTTATTTCTATTGATTTATGTAGTCTTCTTACCTGTAGCAGAGCACATTATTTATTCTAAACCACAAATATGTTTTCATTTCTTCAATAAATGTAATTATTAAGCTTTAAATTTAAGTTAACTTTCTAAAGTAAATATGTTGTATCATAGTGAGTATTAATTTTTCTATGACAGCTGAAAGGTTACATTTATTCAGAAAATGTTGTATCAGCTTTCTTTTCATTTGCTCCTACTTCTCATTGATTCACAGTGGTAAACATCACTTCATCCATGGATCTGACTTTTCTCTGATTTCTCATGGTCATTCTCACTAACTCGTCTTGCCTCCTGAAATCTTTAGCAATCCCATTATTCCACAGAAGCAAAAACCTTCCTTGGGCCTTTTTCCTCAGAAGATTGATTATGCCCACATTTTAAATGGGAGATTGCAATAAGTTAGGAGAAAATGCCACAAGAGGGTCTCTCATTTTTTTTTCACATCCTGTATCAGCCTCTGCTTGCACTCTCTGTTCAAAGATATTTGTGCAACACATTGATGGAAGATGCCACTTGTTTCTCTCCTTGGGGAAAAGACAGATTAATTACCTAACAAATAAAATAAAGAGAGTGTCTTGCTCTTTTCAAATGTTGGACAGGATTGCTTGCATCCTAATTTAAATGTTTCAGGTGACTGAAGCTTAAGATTCCTAAGCTTTAATCCATACTTGCACCATGCACAGCACCCAACAGGAGAGCTGTACATAACCCCATGAGACACTTGTGTGCAAGTGGAACAGATAAAAATATAAAACTATTGCTGTCTTTTTGTGTCATAAAAATGATTTTTTGTCTCATTTAAAATATTTTTTTCTAAAATCCAAAAACGTGTCAGGCTAAAATATTGTTATTTCAAATATGGTAAAATCGAAGACCCTTCAAATTTCTTTCCAGTTTTGTTGATGATGGGATGCCGTCAGAGATATGACTTCATTAAACACAATAGGTAAGATTCCTTCATAGGCCTGATTGGGGAATATGAAAATAAACCCCCCAAAATCTGGACATTTTCTAGTTCTCAAATATTGGTTAAGATGGTAGAATGGGCCCTTCCTTGTCCTATATGTTAATGCAGATCAATTGTGAGAGGTGGGGATAAAACAAGCAGCCTAAATATCCTTTATGTTTGTTGTACTACTAGTAGAAAGAGGAAGGGTCAACATGTCACCATGGTTGATATAGCAAATAAGCTGCTTGAAACTACACAGAAATGTACCTGCTTGTATTTTCTGTGCAGTTACCCTCTCTTTTGGTGTGCCCTGATACCTCCCTCAACTTATGTACCAACTCCAGCAGCGTTAAGCAGAAATCCAAATAAATCTATTCTTTGGAATTATGAGGAAGGGAAGAGTCAAACATTTTATAACATGCTCTATACAAGGATACACGTCACCATCCTTATCTATGTCATGCCATGCATGGAGGGTCAGTAGGTTCAGGGGATTCTGGAAGCACCAAGTTCTGTGGGGTTAATCACAGTTGCATTCATGGGCAGTAAAAGAGAAGGGCCTTATCTTGGTCACTTTCTCAATGCTAGTAGCTACAAAAAGAAGAGGATAGCAGACATCTTTGGGAGAAGAACCAACATTAAATGAAATGTCCGAATTACTCTAGGCAACCTCTCATGGTGGCCTCCCATAGCTCCTCAAATCCCTACATACTTGCACAAGGGATAGTGTAATATTACTGGAGTGTCTGACTGCAGATTAACATTATTTTTGTTGAAAAAAATAAAAATAGGTTCAAGTGATAGGGTTTGAAAAGGGTTCACAGTGTGAGGGAAACTATTGTAACAATGTGGACGGAACCCTTTGGATGGATTCATCATGTTTTTTTTTTTTTTTTTTTTTTTTTTTTTTTTGCTGCTTCAGAATCTGTAGTAGCGATTGGTGTGTTCCATGATACATCCCCGCTTCTTATAAGTTTTAGATGGAATACCCCATTAGGAAGAAGTGCACGTAAGGAAGATTAGTGAGTCAAACTCCTCTGCCCTCTGTCAGCAGTGGGTGCAAAGGGATTTAGACCAAGTGCTTTCATCCTTTGATTTGCAAAGTTTTCACTATATGAATGATGTTTTGTTTGTTTGCAGGTCAGGAGCCTTGGTCTCAATATCCCTGTTTAAAAAGTGTTATCACGTGTCTGCCAGAATGAATTGCTGATGATACTGGGAAAAATTGAGAGCTATCCTTAACAATTAAGGGTTTTGTAGCAACATGGATGGACCTAGAGATTGTTATACTGAGTGAAGCAAGTCAGACACAGAAAGACAGATATCATATGATATTGCTTATATGAGGAATCTAAAAAAGAAAAAAAAAAGGTACAAATGAACTTATTTACACAACAGAAATAGAATCATGGATATAGAAAACAAACTTATGGTTACCAGGGGATAAGTGGGGAAGGGATAAATTGGGAGATTGGGACTGACTTATACACACTACTATATATAAAATAGATAAAGACCTGCTTTATAGCACAGGGAACTCTACTCAGTGGTCTGTACTGGCGTATACGGAAAAAGAATCTTATAAAAAAAAGCAAGGGTTTTGGGATTATATAATAAATATAAATGTGCAAACCTTTAACATGAAAGGAAAAATCAGTTAACTCTGTGGTCCCTGTTATGGTGTAAATACTTTGTACCTCTAATTTAAAAATTTTGAAACCCAGCTCCCATGTTGATGGTATTAGGAGGTGGGGCTTTTGGGAGGTGATTAGGTTATGAGGCCAGAGAGCTCAAACATGGGATTAGTGACCTAATAAATGTAGCACACAGAAGATCTTATGACCATTCCAGGATTTCATTGTCGAGCGAGAAGACCCACATTATGAACCAGAAATTGGTCCCTCGCCAGACACTAAGTCAGCTGGCAACTTGTTCTTTTTTTAAAAAAATTAATTAGATAATTAATTAATTAATTTTTTGGCTGTGTTGGGTCTTTGGTGCGGTGCGCGGGCTTCTCATTGAGTGGCTTCTCTTGTTGCGGAGCACGGGCTCTAGGCGTGTGGGTTTCAGTAGTTGTGGCTCACAGGCTCAGTAGTTGTGGCCTGTGGACTCTAGAGCACAGGCCCAGTATTTGTGGTGCACGGGCTTAGTTGTTCCATGGCATGTGGGATCTTCCTGGACCAGGGCTCGAACCCTTGTCCCCTTTATTGATAGGCAGATTCTTAACCACTGCACCTCCAGGGAAGCCCCTGGTTACTTGCTCTTGAACCTTTCAGCCTCAGCAATTATGAGAAAACAAAAATATTCTGTTGTTTATAAAATACCAAGTCTCTCGTATTTTGTTCTAGCAGTCAAAGAGCTGGCTGAGGAGAAATATCTGTGAGCTTGAAGACATATCAGGAGAAACCTTTAAATCTCAAAAGAAAAGAGAAAATGGGCAGGAAAGAAATCAACAGAACAGAGTAATCAATAATTGTGGAACAATGAAAAATGCTGTGACCTATACATAATGGGTATAGCAGGAGGAGAATAAAGATAATAAAGAACAGAAAATATTTTTTAAAAATGACTGAGAATCTCCCCAAATGAATGTCTGACACTAAATCCACAACATCCAAACTTAGAAGAACATATGAATAGTAAAGAAAACTGACCAGTATCTCTCAGGAACATCAATGCAAAAATCCTCAACAAAATATTACCAAATCGAATCCAACAATATTTTGAGAGAATTTTATATCATGAATGAGAGGAAATAATCCCAGGTATGAAAGGCTGGTTCAACATTCTAGAATCAAATAATTATATCCATCATATCAACACCTTAAAGACAATCATTAGCATATCAATAGATTCAGAAGACCTTTGAAAAAATCTAACACCCATTCTTCATAAAAACTCTCAGTTAAAGAAATAGACTGGAGCTTTCTCAAGTTGATAACAAAGATTTACAGGAAACTTTTATCTTACATCATGATTAATGGTCAAAACCATGAAGCTTTTCCACTAAGTTCAGGTAAAAGCAAGGATGTCCCCTTTCATGACTCCTTTTCCATATTTTACTCCAAGTCCTTGTTAATGCAATAAGGCACGAAAATAAATAAAACAAATACAGATTGGGTAGAAAAAAATGAAAGCAACCTAAATAAAATGTGGACCAATATACTTTATGGACACCTCACCAAAGAAAATAGACACTATGCATATAAGTATACAGAAGAATAATCCAGATTACATGCTGCCATGAAAAAGCAAATTAAAAATACAATTACATACCACTATGTAACACTTAGAATGGCTAAAATGTGAACAATGACAAGAACAAATTCTGTAGGAGATGTGGAACAATAGGAAATGTCATTTGTCATTGGTGGAAATGAAAAATAATACAGCTACTTTGGTAGTCTGATTGACACTTGCTAGAATATTGAGCATTCCCTTACTGTACAATCCGTCAAGTGTTCTCATGGATATTTACTGAAAGTAGTTTAAAACATACTTCCAGAGGAAAACCTGCATATGGATATTTATAGCACCTAATTCAATATTGCCAAAATGTGAATGAAACTAAGGTGTCCTCCAATAGGTGAATGAAATGATATAGTATTAATATATTCTGGGAATGGGATAATATTGAGCACTAAATAAGTAAGCTATCAAGCCATATAAAGAGATGGGAATTCTTTTTATTTTCTTTTGAAATATAGGTGATTTTCTTTATTTTGAAATTTAAATTTTATTGGAGTATAGTTGATTTACAATGTTGTGTTCATTTCAGCTGCACAGCAAGTGATTCAGTTACACATATGCATATATTCATTCTTTTTCAGATTCTTTTCTGATAACGGTATTCCCAGAATACTGAGTAGAGCTCCCTGTGCTATACAGTAGGTCCTTGTTGCTTATCTGTTATATATAGTAGTATTCGTATATTTACCCCAAGCTCCTGATTTATCCCTACCCCCCACCTCTCCCCTTTGGTAACCATAAGTTTGTTTTCCAAGTCTGTGAGTCTGCCTCTCTTTTGTAAGTTAGTTCATTTGTATCAATTTTTAGCTTCCACCTAGAAGTGATATCATCCAATATTTGTCTTACTCTGTCTGACTTACTTCACTTAGTACAATCATCTCTAGGTCCATCCATGTTACTGCAACTGGCATTATTTTCTTCTATTTTATGGCTGAGTCATATTCCATTATATGTATGTATCACATATTCTTTACCTATATTCATATGTTGATGGACATTTTGGTTGCTTCCATGTCTTCGCTATTGTAAAGCGTGTTGCAGTGAACATTGGGGAAGATGTGTCTTTTCGATTTATGCTTTCCTCCAGATATGCACACAGGAGTGAACTTGCTGGATCATCTGGTAGCTCTATTTTATTTGATTTTACTTCATTTCATTTCAATTTCAATTTTTTTGGAATAGAGTTGATTTACAATGTTGTGTTACTTTCTGCTGCACAGCACAGTGAAGCAGTTATACATATATCCAATCCTTTTTGGATTCCTTTCCCATACAGGTCATTACAGAGTATTGAGTAGAGTTCCCTGTGCTATACAGTAAGCCCTTATTTGTTATCTCTTTTATATATAGTGGTGTGTATATGTCAATCCCAATTTCCAATTTATCCCTCCCACCTCCCCTTACTCTGGTAACCTCCATTCTGTGCTCCATAGTGGCTGTTACCAATTGGCATTGCCACCGATAGCATAGAATTGGTGGCGCAGTGGTTAAGAATCTGCCTGCCAGTTCAGGGGACACAGGTTCGAGCCCTGGCCCGGGAAGATCCCACATGCCACAGAACAAGTAAGCCCATGCACAACTACTCAGTCTGCGCTCTAGAGCCCACGAGCCACAACTACTGAAGCCTGTGTGCCTACAGCTTGTGCTCCACAACAAGAGAAGCCACCACAAAGAGAAGGCTTCGTACCACAACGATGAGTAGCCCCCGCTTGCTGCAACTATAGAAAAGCCGTGCGCAGCAACGAAGACCCAAGGCAGATTAAAAAAAAAATAAGTAGTAGGTTTCTCTTTTTTCCACACCCTCTGAAGCATTTCTTGTTTGTAGACATTGTGATGATGGCTATTCTGAGTGGTTCCAGGTGATACTTCTTTGTACATCTGATTTGCATTTGTCTAACATAAAGCAATGGTGAGTATCTTCATATGTGCTTTTTTTTTTTGAACAGTGTCAGTAAGATTTATCCCTTGAAAAAGGGTTATTGAAAGGTTGCCTTGTTTTGAAGTCTACTTCGATTACCTACCCCAAGACATTTTTTGAGGGCTGTTGTCATTTACAGCTCCCCAGGCATTGTGAATATGAAGTGCGTATAAGGTCCAGTTTTAGAATTGTTGTTATGGGAAACAGAAGGTGGCAGGATTTCTACTGTCCCTCTCTGGTTACTGACACAACCTTAGATGTAGGGCAAGTCCTGTTCTTGGGTATTAAATTAGAGTGGAATGTGCCTGACCAAACATGTAACGGCTTCTGTTCCATTCCTTCTTCCCCCTTACCCTTCATCCCCCGAACAAGTATAAACCCCTGCAAAATCACCTGTTGAGGGTGCTGTCTTGTAGAGTGGGATGACCCTTACGAAGGAGTCAGGAGGTCGGAACCCAAACACCAGGATATGTTGAGAGCAGGTGATTTTCCAAATGTCATCCAGCCCAGAGAGTCCACCATCCTTTGGGTGTCAGAGGGTTGGTTTAGTAGTATGAGGGCACACTTAGATCTGGAGATAGTGATCCCATGCAGAGGGGACCAGGTACTACATGTTCAAGGGGGGCGAATTAGCTGGCATATCCTCCCGAGGTCCTCAGGCCCACAACAGTCCAGCCTTGGGACCAAATTGTGTCTGTGTCCAGGGATGTGACACTAGTACGTTCACTGCGACTAAACAAATTTAGTGATCATTTTTCTTTTCTTTAATTTAATTTTAAATTTATAATGGAGTATATAGTTGATTTATCATGTTGTGTTCATTTTTGTCATACACCAACATGATTCATTTATACAGAGATAACTATATATTCTTTTTAGAATTATTTTCCCATTGAGGTTACTAAAGGGTGTTGAGAAGAGCTCCAAGTGCTCTACAGCAGGTCCATGTTGATTACAAGTTTTCTCTCTGTAAATATGTATATACTAACTCCAACCTCATGATTTATGCCTCCAACACACCTTTCCAGTTTGGTAACCATAAGTTTGTGTTCTAAGCCTGGGACTCTGTTTCTGTGTTGTAAGATAGTACCTTTCTATCAATTTTTAGATTCCACCGATAAGTAATATCATATGATATTTTTCATTGCCTGATTTATGACACTTAGTATGAATGTATGTAGGTCCTTCTGAGTGGCCCTAAATGGCCTTATTTCATTCACTTCATAGCTGAGTAATATTCCATTGTACATATCTACCATAATTTCTTTATCCATTCTTCCTTCCAAGGACTTTTAGGTAGCTTCCGAGTAGAGGCTCTTGTAAACAGGGCTGCATAAATTTTAGAGTGCCTGGGTCCTGTCAATTTACGTTTTTTCCAAGATACAGGCCCAGGAGTGGAAGCGCCATATGCTCTGAAGCTCTGGTTTTTAGATTTTTAAGGAATCACCACCCACTTCTCCAGAGTGGCTGTTAGCAATTTACATTCCCACCATCAGCTTGTCAGGGTTCCCTTTTCTCCACGCCCTGTCCTGCATTTCAGGTTTTACAGTTTGTGAGGTTGGCCATTCTGACTGGTGCGAAGTGATATCTCTTTGTAATATTAATTTACATTCCCCGCCTGTTTTGTTGGCCAAAAATGGAGTAAGGGTTTTTCCTGAATAGATTAAGGAATAACGCATACGGCCTTTTTGGCAAACTGCATCATTGGCGATGTTCAGCAGCTTTGCATGTGCTTTAATGACGAGTGCAAACTACCCCTTGAAATCCCTTTCCTGCAATTCTGCCTTGCTTACAAGGCCTTTACGAATACTTGGCTCAAGAAATGACTCCATTAGAGGTGTCAATTACAACCCTGCATGTTTGTGAATCGCAGTGCCCCTGAGCACCGGTTTTCAACTTGTTTAGGGAAGCAGACACAAAGGGGCAGGATTTCTACAGACCCATTCCAGTTACTGGGGCACCTGAAGGATAGGGAAATTCTTCTTCCAGGTAGGAAACTAGAGTAGCATATGCCTGTCCAAACATCTAAGGCTTGTGTCTCATTCCATCCCGCCATTCCCCTTCTTCACCGGAAAATTCCAAGCCGTGCAAAACCGGCTGTTGAGTGTGCTGCCTTCCCAAAGTGGGGAGACTCTAAGGAAAGGAGCTGGGGAACCCGAATACCAGGAGACGTGGAGATGAGGTGACTTTTCCAAACTCTTCCCGATCAGACGGTGTACCATCCTCTGGATGTGCCATGCATGTTTTAGCTGTAGGAAGGGTCCCCTGCACCTGGAGGTATGGGACCCATGGAATGGGGCCAGGCAGTATTACTCTAAAAGTGATGCATTTGCTGTCCCATCCTCACGAAGCCTCTCAGACCAACGAGTGTAGAGCCTTAGATCCCATCCAGCTCTGTGTCTACATATGGTCAGTCCAGGTTGCATCACAGCCCTTGGACAAATTTTGTAAGAATTTCTCTCTCTCTCACTGTCTTTATTTTGTTCTTGTTATTTAATTTTATAATGGGGTATAGCTGATTTTCAATACTGTGTTTCTTCCTGCTCTACATCTATCCACTTGATTCACTTAAAGAGAGACATCAATAAATTCTTTTACAGATTCTTACCAGTCTTATATATCCTTTTCTGGTGACAACAGGGTGCTGAGTCCAGCTCTTTGAGCTATAGAGTAGGTCCTGTCGAATACCTATTTTGTTTATGGAACCGTATCTGTGCTAATTTCAACCTCCTGGTTTATGCATCACCCCGCCCCACCTTTCTCCTTTAGCAGCCATAAGTGTGTTTTCTAAATGTGCGACTCCGTTTCTGTTTTGTAATTGCGTTCATGTGAAGGCATTTTTAGATACTATCTATAAGTGATACCTTATGATAAGTCTCTTTTTATGTCTGACTTATGTCACTTAGAATGATCGTACCTCAGTCTCCACGAGTTGCTGCCACTGGCCTTATTTCATTGATTTAAATGCTGAGTAATATTCCATTGTACATAAGTACCACATCTTCTTTATCCACTTTTTCCTTCCAAGGACATGTAAGTTGTACCCAAATCGAGGCATTTCTAAACAGAGCAGCCCTAAACTTTGGGGTGCCTGTGTCTTGTCGATTTTTTGGTTTTCCCAAGATATACGCCCATGAGGGGAAGTGCTGTATGCTCTGTAGCTCTCTTTTTTAGAAGTTTTAAGTTACAGCATACACTTCTCAAGAGTGGCCGGAGGCAATTGACATCCCGCCGATCAGCATAACAAGGCTCCCTTTACTCCATGGCCTGTCCTGCATTTCTGGGTTTTACACTTTTTCAGCAGGGGCCTTTTGACCAATGCGAAGTGAGACATTTTTGTAATGCTGATTTGCATTGCCCGCTTGTTTAGTTGGCCAAAAAGAGCATCTGCGTTTTTTCCAAAATTTATTCAGGAAAGAACGCAGACGCCCTTTTTGGCCAAGGGCATCATTGTCGAGGTTTTGCCACTTTTCCTGTGCTTTAAAGGCGATTCGAATCTACCTCCTGAAATCTGTTTCCTGCAATTCTGCCTTGCTTTCAAATCCTCTTCGTTGCCTTCCCTCCATATAATTGTGGACGAGAGTTATCATTTCTAACTCTGCAGGTTTGTGAATTGCAGTGCCCCTGAGCTCCATTTTTCAACTCGGTTTCTTGGGAGCTGGCCGCAAAAGCGCAGGATTCCTTCAGGCCCTATTCTGGCTCGGGGCGGCAGGCTGAGCCTGTGGTTAATTCTTCTTCCTGATGGGAAAATAGAGTGACCTGTGCCTGTCCCAACACCTAGAGCTAGTCTCTCATTGCTTCCCCCTCTTCCCGTTCATCCTCAGGACAAATTGCAACCTGTACGGAACAGGAGGTTAAAGGTGCTGATTCTCCAAGGAGGGAGATTGCTAGTAAAGCGGCTGGAATGGCGAACCAGAGCACAATGAGATGAGAAATGAGGTGCGTTTTAGAAACCTTTCCCGATCACACGGTGTACCATCTTCTGGGTTTCTCATGCATGTTTTCGATGTAGGAAGATGCCCTTGAACCTGGAGATTTGGGACCCATGGGATGGGTACCATGCCGTATTACTTTAAAGGGTCTGCGTTAGCTCACCCCACCTCCCCAAACCTCTTAGCCCCAAGAGTGTCCACCCTTATGTCTCAATCAGCTGTGGGTCTAGATATGGTCAATCCAGGTGGCATCGCAGCCCCTGAACGAATTTTGTAAGCATTTCTCTCTCTTTCACTGTCTTTGTTTCACGGGTTTTTAAAAGTAATTGATTTTTAGAATGGGGTTTAGCTGCTTTTCACTGCTGTGTTTATGCCGCTTTACACCCACTAGACTCACTTACAGAGAGATATCAATACATAGGTTTTAAGATTCTTACTAGGCAGATATATTCTTGGCCGGTGAATAGGGGGTGTTGAGTCCAGTTCACTGAGCAAGGAGTAGGTCTTGTCTATTACATATTGTGTTTATGGAACGGTATCTGAGCTAATTTGAAACCCTTGTTTTATGCATCACCCCACCTCACCTTTCCCGTTAAGCAGCCATAGTGCGTTTTCTAAACGTGTGACTCTGTTCTGTTTTGTAATTCATTTCAAGGGTAGCGGTTTTTACATTCCCTCTATAATTGATATCTTATGATAAGTGTCTTTTTCTGTGTGACTTATTTCACTTAGAATCGTCGTACCTAAATCCACTCATCATGCTGCTACTAGCCTTATGACGTTGATTTCATGGCTGAGTAATATTCCATTGTACATAAAGACCACAACTTCTTTATCCATTCTTCTCTTTCCTGGGATATTTAAGGTGTAACGAAGTGGAGGTTCTTGTCAACAGAGCAGCCCTAAACTTTGGGGTGCCTGTTTCTTGCTGAGTTTTAATTTTCCCAATGTATACGCCCATGAGTGGAAGTGCCCTATGCTCTCTAAGCTGAGTTTTTTAGATGTTTCAGGACACACCGTACACGTCTCCAGAGTGGCTGTTGGCAATTTACATCCCGCCCATCAGCGTAGCAAGTCTCCCATTTCTCCATGTCCTGTCCTGCATTTCTGGTTTTGACACTTTATTCAGCATGGCCCTTTTGACCGATGGGAAGCGAGGCTTCTTTGTAGCGCTGATTTGCCTTTCCAGGTTGCTTGGTTGGCCAAAAAGGGCGTATGCGTTTTTTCCTGAATATATTCAGGAAAAAACGCATACGCCCTTTTTGGCCAAGGGCATCATTGTCGAGGTTTTGCCGCTTCTCCTGTGCTTTAAAGGCGATTCGAATCTACCTCCTGAAATCTGTTTCCTGCAATTCTGCCTTGCTTTCAAATCCTCTTCGTTGCCTTCCCTCAATATATTTGTGGACGAGAGTTATCATTTCTTACTCTGCAGGTTTGTGAATTGCAGTGCCCCTGAGCTCCATTTTTCAACTCGCTTTCTTGGGAGCTGGCCGCAAAAGCGCAGGATTGCTTCAGGCCCTATTCTGGCTCGGGGCGGCAGGCTGAGCCTGTGGTTAATTCCTCTTCCTGATGGGAAAATAGAGTGACCTGTGCCTGTCCCAACACCTAGAGCTAGTCTCTCATTGGCTCCCCCTCTTCCCGTTCATCCTCAGGACAAATTGCAACCTGTACGGAACAGGAGGTTAAAGGTGCTGATTCTCCAAGGAGGGAGATTGCTAGTAAAGCGGCTGGAATGGCGAACCGGAGCACAAGGAGATGAGAAATGAGGTGCGTTTTAGAAACCTTTCCCGGTCACACGGTGTACCATCTTCGGGGTTTCTCATGCATGTTTTCAATGTAGGAAGATGCCCTTGAACCTGGAGATTTGGGACCCATGGGATGGGTACCACGCCGTATTACTTTAAAGGGTCTGCGTTAGCTCACCCCACCTCCCCAAACCTCTTAGCCCCAAGAGTGTCCACCCTTATGTCTCAATCAGCTGTGGGTCTAGATATGGTCAATCCAGGTGGCATCACAGCCCCTGAACGAATTTTGTAAGCATTTCTCTCTCTTTCACTGTCTTTGTTTCACGGATTTTTAAAAGTAATTGATTTTTATAATGGGGTTTAGCTGCTTTTCACTGCTGCGTTTATGCCGCTTTACACCCACTAGACTCACTTACAGAGAGATATCAATACATAGGTTTTAAGATTCTTACTAGTCAGATATATTCTTGGCCGGTGAATAGGGGGTGTTGAGTCCAGTTCACTGAGCAAGGAGTAGGTCTTGTCTATTACATATTGGGTTTATGGTACGGTATCTGAGCTAATTTGAAACCCTTGTTTTATGCATCACCCCACCTCACCTTTCCCGTTAAGCAGCCATAGTGTGTTTTCTAAACGTGTGACTCTGTTCTGTTTTGTAATTCAGTTCAAGGGTAGCGGTTTTTACATTCCCTCTATAAGAGATATCTTATGATAAGTGTCTTTTTCTGTGTGACTTATTTCACTTAGAATCGTCGTACCTAAATCCACTCATCATGCTGCTACTAGCCTTATGACGTTGATTTCATGGCTGAGTGATATTCCATTGTACATAAGAACCACAACTTCTTTATCCATTCTTCTCTTTCCTGGGATATTTAAGGTGTAACGAAGTGGAGGTTCTTGTCAACAGAGCAGCCCTACGTTTTGGGGTGCCTGTGTCTTGCTGATTTTTAGTTTTCTCAATTTATACGCCCATGAGTGGAAGTGCCCTATGCTCTCTAAGCTGAGTTTTTTAGATGTTTCAGGACACACCGTACACTTCTCCAGAGTGGCTGTTGGCAATTTACATCCCGCCCATCAGCGTAGCAAGTCTCCCATTTCTCCATGGCCTGTCCTGCATTTCTGGTTTTGACACTTTATTCAGCATGGCCCTTTTGACCGATGGGACGCGAGGCTTCTTTGTAGCACTGATTTGCCTTTCCAGGTTGCTTGCTTGGCCAAAAAGGGCGTATGCGTTTTTTCCTGAATATATTCAGGAAAAAACGCATACGCCCTTTTTGGCCAAGACCATCATTGTCGAGGTTTTGCCGCTTTTCCTGTGCTTTAAAGGCGATTCGAATCTACCTCCTGAAATCTGTTTCCTGCAATTCTGCCTTGCTTTCAAATCCTCTTCGTTGCCTTCCCTCCATATATTTGTGGACGAGAGTTATCATTCCTAAATCTTCAGGTTTGTGAATTGCAGTGCCCCTGAGCTCCATTTTTCAACTCGCTTTCTTGGGAGCTGGCCGCAAAAGGGCTGGATTGCTTCAGGCTCTATTCTGGCTCCGGGCGGCACGCTGAGCCTGTGGTTAATTCTTCTTCCTGATGGGAAAATAGAGTGACCTGTGCCTGTTCCAACACCTAGAGCTAGTCTCTCATTGGCTCCCCCTCTTCCCGTTCATCCTCAGGACAAATTGCAACCTGTACGGAACAGGAGGTTAAAGGTGCTGATTTTCCAAGGAGGGAGATTGCTAGTATAGCGGCTGGAATGGCGAACCGGAGTACAAGGAGATGAGAAATGAGGTGTGTTTTACAAACCTTTCCCGATCACACGGTATACCATCTTCTGTGTTTCTTATGCATGTTTTCGATGTAGGAAGATGCCCTTGAACCTGGAGATTTGGGACCCATGGGATGGGTACCACGCCGTATTACTTTAAAGAGTCTGCGTTAGCTCACCCAACCTCCCCAAACCTCTCAGCCCCAAGAGTGTCCACCCTTATGTCTCAATCAGCTGTGGGTCTAGATATGGTCAATCCAGGTGGCATCACAGCCCCTGAATGAATTTTGTAAGAATTTCTCTCTCTTTCACTGTCTTTGTTTCACGGGTTTTTAAAAGTAATTGTTTTTTATAATGGGGTTTAGCTGCTTTTCACTGGTGTGTTTATGCCGCTTTACACCCACTTGACTCACTTACAGAGAGATATCAATACATAGGTTTTAAGATTCTTACTAGTCAGATATATTCTTGGGCGGTGAATAGGGGGTGTTGAGTCCAGTTCACTGAGCAAGGAGTAGGTCTTGTCTATTACATATTGGGTTTATGGTACGGTATCTGAGCTAATTTGAAACACTTGTTTTATGCATCACCCCACCTCACCTTTCCAGTTAAGCAGCCATAGTGTGTTTTCTAAATGTGTGACTCTGTTCTGTTTTGTAATTCAGTTCAAGGGTAGCGGTTTTTACATTCCCTCTATAAGTGATATCTTATGATAAGTGTCTTTTTCTGTGTGACTTATTTCACTTAGAATCGTCGTACCTAAATCCACTCATCAGGCTGCTACTAGCCTTATGACGTTGATTTCATGGCTGAGTGATATTCCATTGTACATAAGAACCACAACTTCTTTATCCATTCTTCTCTTTCCTGGGATATTTAAGGTGTAACGAAGTGGAGGTTCTTGTCAACAGAGCAGCCCTACGTTTTGGGGTGCCTGTGTCTTGCTGATTTTTAGTTTTCTCAATTTATACGCCCATGAGTGGAAGTGCCCTATGCTCTCTAAGCTGAGTTTTTTAGATGTTTCAGGACACACCGTACACTTCTCCAGAGTGGCTGTTGGCAATTTACATCCCGCCCATCAGCGTAGCAAGGCTCCCATTTCTCCATGGCCTGTCCTGCATTTCTGGTTTTGACACTTTATTCAGCATGGCCCTTTTGACCGATGGGAAGCGAGGCTTCTTTGTAGCGCTGATTTGCCTTTCCAGGTTGCTTGGTTGGCCAAAAAGGGCGTATGCGTTTTTTCCTGAATATATTCAGGAAAAAATGCATACGCCCTTTTTGGCCAAGGGCATCATTGTCGAGGTTTTGCCGCTTCTCCTGTGCTTTAAAGGCGATTCGAATCTACCTCCTGAAATCTGTTTCCTGCAATTCTGCCTTGCTTTCAAATCCTCTTCGTTGCCTTCCCTCAATCTATTTGTGGACGAGAGTTATCATTTCTTACTCTGCAGGTTTGTGAATTGCAGTGCCCCTGAGATGCATTTTTCAACTCGCTTTCTTGGGAGCTGGCCGCAAAAGCGCAGGATTGCTTCAGGCCCTATTCTGGCTCTGGGCGGCAGGCTGAGCCTGTGGTTAATTCTTCTTCCTGATGGGAAAATAGAGTGACCTGTGCCTGTCCCAACACCTAGAGCTAGTCTCTCATTGGCTCCCCCTCTTCCCGTTCATCCTCAGGACAAATTGCAACCTGTACGGAACAGGAGGTTAAAGGTGCTGATTTTCCAAGGAGGGAGATTGCCAATAATGCGGCTGGAATGGCGAACCGGAGTACAAGGAGATGAGAAATGAGGTGTGTTTTAGAAACCTTTCCGGATCACACGGTGTACCATCTTCTGGGTTCCTTATGCATGTTTTCGATGTAGGAAGATGCCCTTGAACCTGGAGATTTGGGACCCATGGGATGGGTACCACGCCGTATTACTTTAAAGGGCCTGGGTTAGCTCACCCAACTTCACCAAACCTCTCAGCCCCAAGAGTGTCCACCCTTATGTCTCAATCAGCTGTGGGTCTAGATATGGTCAATCCAGGTGGCATCGCAGCCCCTGAACGAATTTTGTAAGAATTTCTCTCTCTTTCACTGTCTTTGTTTCACGGGTTTTTAAAAGTAATTGTTTTTTATAATGGGGTTTAGCTGCTTTTCACTGGTGTGTTTATGCCGCTTTACACCCACTTGACTCACTTACAGAGAGATATCAATACATAGGTTTTAAGATTCTTACTAGTCAGATATATTCTTGGGCGGTGAATAGGGGGTGTTGAGTCCAGTTCACTGAGCAAGGAGTAGGTCTTGTCTATTACATATTGGGTTTATGGTACGGTATCTGAGCTAATTTGAAACCCTTGTTTTATGCATCACCCCACCTCACCTTTCCAGTTAAGCAGCCATAGTGTGTTTTCTAAATGTGTGACTCTGTTCTGTTTTGTAATTCAGTTCAAGGGTAGCGGTTTTTACATTCCCTCTATAAGTGATATCTTATGATAAGTGTCTTTTTCTGTGTGACTTATTTCACTTAGAATCATCGTACCTAAATCCACTCATCATGCTGCTACTAGCCTTATGACGTTGATTTCATGGCTGAGTGATATTCCATTGTACATAAGAACCACAACTTCTTTATCCATTCTTCTCTTTCCTGGGATATTTAAGGTGTAACGAAGTGGAGGTTCTTGTCAACAGAGCAGCCCTACGTTTTGTGGTGCCTGTGTCTTGCTGATTTTTAGTTTTCCCAATTTATACGCCCATGAGTGGAAGTGCCCTATGCTCTCTAAGCTGAGTTTTTTAGATGTTTCAGGACACACCGTACACTTCTCCAGAGTGGCTGTTGGCAATTTACATCCCGCCCATCAGCGTAGCAAGTCTCCCATTTCTCCATGGCCTGTCCTGCATTTCTGGTTTTGACACTTTATTCAGCATGGCCCTTTTGACCGATGGGAAGCGAGGCTTCTTTGTAGCGCTGATTTGCCTTTCCAGTTTTCTTGGTTGGCCAAAAAGGGCGTATGCGTTTTTTCCTGAATATATTCAGGAAAAAATGCATACGCCCTTTTTGGCCAAGGGCATCATTGTCGAGGTTTTGCCGCTTCTCCTGTGCTTTAAAGGCGATTCGAATCTACCTCCTGAAATCTGTTTCCTGCAATTCTGCCTTGCTTTCAAATCCTCTTCGTTGCCTTCCCTCAATCTATTTGTGGACGAGAGTTATCATTTCTTACTCTGCAGGTTTGTGAATTGCAGTGCCCCTGAGATGCATTTTTCAACTCGCTTTCTTGGGAGCTGGCCGCAAAAGCGCAGGATTGCTTCAGGCCCTATTCTGGCTCTGGGCGGCAGGCTGAGCCTGTGGTTAATTCTTCTTCCTGATGGGAAAATAGAGTGACCTGTGCCTGTCCCAACACCTAGAGCTAGTCTCTCATTGGCTCCCCCTCTTCCCGTTCATCCTCAGGACAAATTGCAACCTGTACGGAACAGGAGGTTAAAGGTGCTGATTTTCCAAAGAGGGAGATTGCCAATAATGCGGCTGGAATGGCGAACCGGACGGAGTACAAGGAGATGAGAAATGAGGTGTGTTTTAGAAACCTTTCCGGATCACACGGTGTACCATCTTCTGGGTTCCTTATGCATGTTTTCGATGTAGGAAGATGCCCTTGAACCTGGAGATTTGGGACCCATGGGATGGGTACCACGCCGTATTACTTTAAAGGGCCTGGGTTAGCTCACCCAACTTCACCAAACCTCTCAGCCCCAAGAGTGTCCACCCTTATGTCCCAATCAGCTGTGGGTCTAGATATGGTCAATCCAGGTGGCATCACAGCCCCTGAACGAATTTTGTAAGCATTTCTCTCTCTTTCACTGTCTTTGTTTCACGGGTTTTTAAAAGTAATTGTTTTTTATAATGGGGTTTAGCTGCTTTTCACTGGTGTGTTTATGCCGCTTTACACCCACTTGACTCACTTACAGAGAGATATCAATACATAGGTTTTAAGATTCTTACTAGTCAGATATATTCTTGGGCGGTGAATAGGGGGTGTTGAGTCCAGTTCACTGAGCAAGGAGTAGGTCTTGTCTATTACATATTGGGTTTATGGTACGGTATCTGAGCTAATTTGAAACCCTTGTTTTATGCATCACCCCACCTCACCTTTCCAGTTAAGCAGCCATAGTGTGTTTTCTAAATGTGTGACTCTGTTCTGTTTTGTAATTCAGTTCAAGGGTAGCGGTTTTTACATTCCCTCTATAAGTGATATCTTATGATAAGTGTCTTTTTCTGTGTGACTTATTTCACTTAGAATCGTCGTACCTAAATCCACTCATCATGCTGCTACTAGCCTTATGACGTTGATTTCATGGCTGAGTGATATTCCATTGTACATAAGAACCACAACTTCTTTATCCATTCTTCTCTTTCCTGGGATATTTAAGGTGTAACGAAGTGGAGGTTCTTGTCAACAGAGCAGCCCTACGTTTTGGGGTGCCTGTGTCTTGCTGATTTTTAGTTTTCTCAATTTATACGCCCATGAGTGGAAGTGCCCTATGCTCTCTAAGCTGAGTTTTTTAGATGTTTCAGGACACACCGTACACTTCTCCAGAGTGGCTGTTGGCAATTTACATCCCGCCCATCAGCGTAGCAAGTCTCCCATTTCTCCATGGCCTGTCCTGCATTTCTGGTTTTGACACTTTATTCAGCATGGCCCTTTTGACCGATGGGAAGCGAGGCTTCTTTGTAGCGCTGATTTGCCTTTCCAGTTTGCTTGGTTGGCCAAAAAGGGCGTATGCGTTTTTTCCTGAATATATTCAGGAAAAAATGCATACGCCCTTTTTGGCCAAGGGCATCATTGTCGAGGTTTTGCCGCTTCTCCTGTGCTTTAAAGGCGATTCGAATCTACCTCCTGAAATCTGTTTCCTGCAATTCTGCCTTGCTTTCAAATCCTCTTCGTTGCCTTCCCTCAATCTATTTGTGGACGAGAGTTATCATTTCTTACTCTGCAGGTTTGTGAATTGCAGTGCCCCTGAGATGCATTTTTCAACTCGCTTTCTTGGGAGCTGGCCGCAAAAGCGCAGGATTGCTTCAGGCCCTATTCTGGCTCTGGGCGGCAGGCTGAGCCTGTGGTTAATTCTTCTTCCTGATGGGAAAATAGAGTGACCTGTGCCTGTCCCAACACCTAGAGCTAGTCTCTCATTGGCTCCCCCTCTTCCCGTTCATCCTCAGGACAAATTGCAACCTGTACGGAACAGGAGGTTAAAGGTGCTGATTTTCCAAGGAGGGAGATTGCCAATAATGCGGCTGGAATGGCGAACCGGAGTACAAGGAGATGAGAAATGAGGTGTGTTTTAGAAACCTTTCCGGATCACACGGTGTACCATCTTCTGGGTTCCTTATGCATGTTTTCGATGTAGGAAGATGCCCTTGAACCTGGAGATTTGGGACCCATGGGATGGGTACCACGCCGTATTACTTTAAAGGGCCTGGGTTAGCTCACCCAACTTCACCAAACCTCTCAGCCCCAAGAGTGTCCACCCTTATGTCTCAATCAGCTGTGGGTCTAGATATGGTCAATCCAGGTGGCATCGCAGCCCCTGAACGAATTTTGTAAGAATTTCTCTCTCTTTCACTGTCTTTGTTTCACGGGTTTTTAAAAGTAATTGATTTTTATAATGGGGTTTAGCTGCTTTTCACTGCTGTGTTTATGCCGCTTTACACCCACTTGACTCACTTACAGAGAGATATCAATACATAGGTTTTAAGATTCTTACTAGTCAGATATATTCCTGGGCGGTGAAACGGGGGTGTTGAGTCCAGTTCACTGAGCAAGGAGTAGGTCTTGTCTATTACATATTGGGTTTATGGAACGGTATCTGAGCTAATTTGAAACCCGTGTTTTATGCATCACCTCACATCACCTTTCCCGTTAAGCAGCCATAGTGTGTTTTCTAAACGTGCGACTTTGTTCTGTTTTGTAATTCAGTTCAAGGGTAGCGGTTTTTACATTCCCTCTATAAGTGATATCTTATGATAAGTGTCTTTTTCTGTGTGACTTATTTCACTTAGAATCGTCGTACCTAATTCCACTCATCATGCTGC
The DNA here is from genome assembly GCF_028023285.1 of Balaenoptera ricei. Classification (NCBI taxonomy): domain Eukaryota; kingdom Metazoa; phylum Chordata; class Mammalia; order Artiodactyla; family Balaenopteridae; genus Balaenoptera; species Balaenoptera ricei. The sequence goes on from NC_082654.1 coordinate 72,837,286, forward strand.
TCCTAGCCTTATGACGTTGATTTCATGGCTGAGTGATATTCCATTGTACATAAGGACCACAACTTCTTTATCCATTCTTCTCTTTCCTGGGATATTTCAGGTGTAACGAAGTGGAGGTTCTTGTCAACGGAGCAGCCCTAAACTTTGGGGTGCCTGTGTCTTGCTGATTTTTAGTTTCCCCAATTTATACGCCCATGAGTGGAAGTGCCCTATGCTCTCTAAGCGGAGTTTTTTAGATGTTTCAGGACACACCGTACACTTCTCCAGAGTGGCTGTTGGCAATTTACAGCCCGCCCATCAGCGTAGCAAGGCTCCCTTTTCTCCATGGCCTGTCCTGCATTTCTGGTTTTGACACTTTATTCAGCATGGCCCTTTTGACCGATGGGAAGCGAGACTTTCTTGTAGCGCTGTTTTGCCTTTCCAGGTTGCTTGGTTGGCCAAAAAGGGCGTATGCGTTTTTTCCTGAATATATTCAGGAAAAAACGCATACGCCCTTTTTGGCCAAGGGCATCATGGTCGAGGTTTTGCCGCTTTTCCTGTGCTTTAAAGGCGATTCGAATCTACCTCCTGAAATCTGTTTCCTGCAATTCTGCCTTGCTTTCAAATCCTCTTCGTTGCCTTCCCTCCATATATTTGTGGACGAGAGTTATCATTTCTAAGTCTGCAGGTTTGTGAATTGCAGTGCCCCTGAGCTCCATTTTTCAACTCGCTTTCTTGGGAGCTGGCCGCAAAAGCGCAGGATTGCTTCAGGCCCTATTCTGGCTCCGGGCGGCAGGCTGAGTCTGTGGTTGATTCTTCTTCCTGATGGGAAAATAGAGTGACCTGGGCCTGTCCCAACACCTAGAGCTAGTCTCTCATTGGTTCCCCCTCTTCCCGTTCATCCTCAGGACAAATTGCAACCTGTACGGAACAGGAGGTTAAAGGTGCTGATTCTCCAAGGAGGGAGATTGCTAGTAAAGCGGCTGGAATGGCGAACCGGAGCACAAGGAGATGAGAAATGAGGTGCGTTTTAGAAACCTTTCCCGATCACACGGTGTACCATCTTCTGGGTTTCTCATGCATGTTTTCAATGTAGGAAGATGCCCTTGAACCTGGAGATTTGGGACCCATGGGATGGTTACCGCGCCGTATTACTTTACAGGGCCTGGGTTAGCTCACCCAACCTCACCAAACCTCTCAGCCCCAAGAGTGTCCACCCTTATGTCTCAATCAGCTGTGGGTCTAGATATGGTCAATCCAGGTGGCATCACAGCCCCTGAATGAATTTTGTAAGAATTTCTCTCTCTTTCACTGTCTTTGTTTCACGGGTTTTTAAAAGTAATTGTTTTTTATAATGGGGTTTAGCTGCTTTTCACTGGTGTGTTTATGCCGCTTTACACCCACTTGACTCACTTACAGAGAGATATCAATACATAGGTTTTAAGATTCTTACTAGTCAGATATATTCTTGGGCGGTGAATAGGGGGTGTTGAGTCCAGTTCACTGAGCAAGGAGTAGGTCTTGTCTATTACATATTGGGTTTATGGTACGGTATCTGAGCTAATTTGAAACACTTGTTTTATGCATCACCCCACCTCACCTTTCCAGTTAAGCAGCCATAGTGTGTTTTCTAAATGTGTGACTCTGTTCTGTTTTGTAATTCAGTTCAAGGGTAGCGGTTTTTACATTCCCTCTATAAGTGATATCTTATGATAAGTGTCTTTTTCTGTGTGACTTATTTCACTTAGAATCGTCGTACCTAAATCCACTCATCATGCTGCTACTAGCCTTATGACGTTGATTTCATGGCTGAGTGATATTCCATTGTACATAAGAACCACAACTTCTTTATCCATTCTTCTCTTTCCTGGGATATTTAAGGTGTAACGAAGTGGAGGTTCTTGTCAACAGAGCAGCCCTACGTTTTGGGGTGCCTGTGTCTTGCTGATTTTTAGTTTTCTCAATTTATACGCCCATGAGTGGAAGTGCCCTATGCTCTCTAAGCTGAGTTTTTTAGATGTTTCAGGACACACCGTACACTTCTCCAGAGTGGCTGTTGGCAATTTACATCCCGCCCATCAGCGTAGCAAGGCTCCCATTTCTCCATGGCCTGTCCTGCATTTCTGGTTTTGACACTTTATTCAGCATGGCCCTTTTGACCGATGGGAAGCGAGGCTTCTTTGTAGCGCTGATTTGCCTTTCCAGTTTGCTTGGTTGGCCAAAAAGGGCGTATGCGTTTTTTCCTGAATATATTCAGGAAAAAATGCATACGCCCTTTTTGGCCAAGGGCATCATTGTCGAGGTTTTGCCGCTTCTCCTGTGCTTTAAAGGCGATTCGAATCTACCTCCTGAAATCTGTTTCCTGCAATTCTGCCTTGCTTTCAAATCCTCTTCGTTGCCTTCCCTCAATCTATTTGTGGACGAGAGTTATCATTTCTTACTCTGCAGGTTTGTGAATTGCAGTGCCCCTGAGATGCATTTTTCAACTCGCTTTCTTGGGAGCTGGCCGCAAAAGCGCAGGATTGCTTCAGGCCCTATTCTGGCTCTGGGCGGCAGGCTGAGCCTGTGGTTAATTCTTCTTCCTGATGGGAAAATAGAGTGACCTGTGCCTGTCCCAACACCTAGAGCTAGTCTCTCATTGGCTCCCCCTCTTCCCGTTCATCCTCAGGACAAATTGCAACCTGTACGGAACAGGAGGTTAAAGGTGCTGATTTTCCAAGGAGGGAGATTGCCAATAATGCGGCTGGAATGGCGAACCGGAGTACAAGGAGATGAGAAATGAGGTGTGTTTTAGAAACCTTTCCGGATCACACGGTGTACCATCTTCTGGGTTCCTTATGCATGTTTTCGATGTAGGAAGATGCCCTTGAACCTGGAGATTTGGGACCCATGGGATGGGTACCACGCCGTATTACTTTAAAGGGCCTGGGTTAGCTCACCCAACTTCACCAAACCTCTCAGCCCCAAGAGTGTCCACCCTTATGTCTCAATCAGCTGTGGGTCTAGATATGGTCAATCCAGGTGGCATCGCAGCCCCTGAACGAATTTTGTAAGAATTTCTCTCTCTTTCACTGTCTTTGTTTCACGGGTTTTTAAAAGTAATTGATTTTTATAATGGGGTTTAGCTGCTTTTCACTGCTGTGTTTATGCCGCTTTACACCCACTTGACTCACTTACAGAGAGATATCAATACATAGGTTTTAAGATTCTTACTAGTCAGATATATTCCTGGGCGGTGAAACGGGGGTGTTGAGTCCAGTTCACTGAGCAAGGAGTAGGTCTTGTCTATTACATATTGGGTTTATGGAACGGTATCTGAGCTAATTTGAAACCCGTGTTTTATGCATCACCTCACATCACCTTTCCCGTTAAGCAGCCATAGTGTGTTTTCTAAACGTGCGACTTTGTTCTGTTTTGTAATTCAGTTCAAGGGTAGCGGTTTTTACATTCCCTCTATAAGTGATATCTTATGATAAGTGTCTTTTTCTGTGTGACTTATTTCACTTAGAATCGTCGTACCTAATTCCACTCATCATGCTGCTCCTAGCCTTATGACGTTGATTTCATGGCTGAGTGATATTCCATTGTACATAAGGACCACAACTTCTTTATCCATTCTTCTCTTTCCTGGGATATTTCAGGTGTAACGAAGTGGAGGTTCTTGTCAACGGAGCAGCCCTAAACTTTGGGGTGCCTGTGTCTTGCTGATTTTTAGTTTCCCCAATTTATACGCCCATGAGTGGAAGTGCCCTATGCTCTCTAAGCGGAGTTTTTTAGATGTTTCAGGACACACCGTACACTTCTCCAGAGTGGCTGTTGGCAATTTACAGCCCGCCCATCAGCGTAGCAAGGCTCCCTTTTCTCCATGGCCTGTCCTGCATTTCTGGTTTTGACACTTTATTCAGCATGGCCCTTTTGACCGATGGGAAGCGAGACTTTCTTGTAGCGCTGTTTTGCCTTTCCAGGTTGCTTGGTTGGCCAAAAAGGGCGTATGCGTTTTTTCCTGAATATATTCAGGAAAAAACGCATACGCCCTTTTTGGCCAAGGGCATCATGGTCGAGGTTTTGCCGCTTTTCCTGTGCTTTAAAGGCGATTCGAATCTACCTCCTGAAATCTGTTTCCTGCAATTCTGCCTTGCTTTCAAATCCTCTTCGTTGCCTTCCCTCCATATATTTGTGGACGAGAGTTATCATTTCTAAGTCTGCAGGTTTGTGAATTGCAGTGCCCCTGAGCTCCATTTTTCAACTCGCTTTCTTGGGAGCTGGCCGCAAAAGCGCAGGATTGCTTCAGGCCCTATTCTGGCTCCGGGCGGCAGGCTGAGTCTGTGGTTGATTCTTCTTCCTGATGGGAAAATAGAGTGACCTGGGCCTGTCCCAACACCTAGAGCTAGTCTCTCATTGGTTCCCCCTCTTCCCGTTCATCCTCAGGACAAATTGCAACCTGTACGGAACAGGAGGTTAAAGGTGCTGATTCTCCAAGGAGGGAGATTGCTAGTAAAGCGGCTGGAATGGCGAACCGGAGCACAAGGAGATGAGAAATGAGGTGCGTTTTAGAAACCTTTCCCGATCACACGGTGTACCATCTTCTGGGTTTCTCATGCATGTTTTCAATGTAGGAAGATGCCCTTGAACCTGGAGATTTGGGACCCATGGGATGGTTACCGCGCCGTATTACTTTACAGGGCCTGGGTTAGCTCACCCAACCTCACCAAACCTCTCAGCCCCAAGAGTGTCCACCCTTATGTCTCAATCAGCTGTGGGTCTAGATATGGTCAATCCAGGTGGCATCGCAGCCCCTGAACGAATTTTGTAAGCATTTCTCTCTCTTTCACTGTCTTGGTTTCACGGGTTTTTAAAAGTAATTGATTTTTATAATGGGGTTTAGCGGCTTTGCACTGCTGTGTTTATGCCGCTTTACACCCACTTGACTCACTTACAGAGAGATAGCAATACATAGGTTTTAAGATTCTTACTAGTCAGATATATTCTTGGGCGGTGAATAGGGGGCGTTGAGTCCAGTTCACTGAGCAAGGAGTAGGTCTTGTCTATTACATATTGGATTTATGGAACGGTATCTGAGCTAATTTGAAACCCTTGTTTTATGCATCACCCCACCTCACCTTTTCCGTTAAGCAGCCATAGTGTGTTTTCTAAACGTGCGACTCTGTTCTGTTTTGTAATTCAGTTCAAGGGTAGCGGTTTTTACATTCCCTCTATAAGTGATATCTTATGATAAGTGTCTTTTTCTGTGTGACTTATTTCACTTAGAATCGTCGTACCTAAATCCACTCATCATGCTGCTCCTAGCCTTATGACGTTGATTTCATAGCTGAGTGATATTCCATTGTACATAAGGACCACAACTTCGTTATGCATTCTTCTTCAGTTTCTTGGGATGTTTCAGGTGTAACGAAGTGGAGATTCTTGTCAACAGAGCAGCCCTAAACTTTGGGGTGCCTGTGTCTTGCTGATTTTTAGATTTCCCAATTTATATGCCCATGAGTGGAAGTGCCCTATGCTCTCTAAGCTGAGTTTTTTAGATGTTTCAGGACACACCGTACAGTTCTCCAGAGTGGCTGTTGGCAATTTACAGCCCGCCCATCAGCGTAGCAAGGCTCCCATTTCTCTATGGCCTGTCCTGCATTTCTGCTTCTGACACTTTATTCAGCATGGCCCTTTTGACCAATGGGAAGCGAGAATTCTTTGTAGCGCTGATTTGCCTTTCCAGGTTGCTTGGTTGGCCAAAAAGGGCGTATGCGTTTTTTCCTGAATATATTCAGGAAAAAACCCATACGCCCTTTTTGGCCAAGGGCATCATTGTCGAGGTTTTGCTGCTTTTCCTGTACTTTAAAGGCGATTCGAATCTACCTCCTGAAATCTGTTTCCTGCAATTCTGCCTTGCTTTCAAATCCTCTGCGTTGCCTTCCCTCCATATATTTGTGGACGAGAGTTATCATTTCTAACTCTGCAGGTTTGTGAATTGCAGTGCCCCTGAGCTCCATTTTTCAACTCGCTTTCTTGGGAGCTGGCCGCAAAAGCGCAGGAGTGCTTCAGGCCCTATTCTGGTTCCGGGCGGCAGGCTGAGACTGTGGTTAATTCTTCTTCCTGATGGGAAAATAGAGTGACCTGTGCCTGTCCCAACACCTAGAGCTAGTCTCTCATTGGTTCCCCCTCTTCCCGTTCATCCTCAGGACAAATTGCAACCTGTACGGAACAGGAGGTTAAAGGTGCTGATTCTCCAAGGAGGGAGATTGCTAGTAAAGCGGCTGGAATGGCGAACCGGAGCACAAGGAGATGAGAAATGAGGTGCGTTTTAGAAACCTTTCCCGATCACACGGTGTACCATCTTCTGGGTTTCTCATGCATGTTTTCGATGTAGGAAGATGCCCTTGAACCTGGAGATTTGGGACCCATGGGATGGGTACCATGCCATATTACTGTAAAGGGTCTGCGTTAGCTCACCCAACCTTACCAAACCTCTCAGCCCCACGAGTGTCCACCCTTATGTCTCAATCAGCTGTGGGTCTAGATATGGTCAATTCAGGTGGCATCGCAGACCCTGAACGAATTTTGTTAGCATTTCTCTCTCTTTCACTGACTTTGTTTCACGGGTTTTTAAAAGTAATTGATTTTTAGAATGGGGTTTAGCTGCTTTGCACTGCTGTGTTTATGCCGCTTTACACCCACTTGACTCACTTACTGAGAGATAGCAATACATTGGTTTTAAGATTCTTACTAGTCAGATATATTCTTGGGCGGTGAATAGGGGGTGTTGAGTCCAGTTCACTGAGCAAGGAGTAGGTCTTGTCTATTACATATTGGGTTTATGGAACGGTATCTGAGCTAATTTGAAACCCTTGTTTTATGCATCACCCCACCTCACCTTTCCCGTTAAGCAGCCATAGTGTGTTTTCTAAATGTGCGACTCTGTTCTGTTTTGTAATTCAGTTCAAGGGTAGCGGTTTTTACATTCCCTCTATAAGTGATATCTTATGATAAGTGTCTTTTTCTGTGTGACTTATTTCACTTAGAATCGTCGTACCTAAATCCACTCATCATGCTGCTCCTAGCCTTATGACGTTGATTTCATGGCTGAGTGATATTCCATTGTACATAAGGACCACAACTTCTTTATCCATTCCTCTCTTTCCTGGGATATTTAAGGTGTAACCAAGTGGAGGTTCTTGTCAACAGAGCAGCCCTAAACTTTGGGGTGCCTGTGTCTTGCTGATTTTTAGTTTTCCCAATTTATCCGCCCATGAGTGGAAGTGCCCTATGCTCTCTCAGCTGAGTTTTTTAGATGTTTCAGGACACACCGTACACTTCTCCAGAGTGGCTGTTGGCAATTTACATCCCGCCCATCAGCGTAGCAAGGCTCCCATTTCTCCATGGCCTGTCCTGCATTTCTGGTTTTGACACTTTATTCAGCATGGCCCTTATGACCGATGGGAAGCGAGACTTCTTTGTAGCGCTGATTTGCCTTTCCAGGTTGCCTGGTTGGCCAAAAAGGGCGTATGCGTCTTTTCCTGAATATATTCAGGAAAAGACGCATACGCCCTTTTTGGCCAAGGGCATCATTGTCGAGGTTTTGCCGCTTTTCCTGTGCTTTAAAGGCGATTCGAATCTACCTCCTGAAATCTGTTTCCTGCAATTCTGCCTTGCTTTCAAATCCTCTGCGTTGCCTTCCCTCCATATATTTGTGGACGAGAGTTATCATTTCTAACTCTAAAGGTTTGTGAATTGCAGTGCCCCTGAGCTCCATTTTTCAACTCGCTTTCTTGGGAGCTGGCCGCAAAAGCGCAGGAGTGCTTCAGGCCCTATTCTGGTTCCGGGCGGCAGGCTGAGACTGTGGTTAATTCTTCTTCCTGATGGGAAAATAGAGTGACCTGTGCCTGTCCCAACACCTAGAGCTAGTCTCTCATTGGTTCCCCCTCTTCCCGTTCATCCTCAGGACAAATTGCAACCTGTACGGAACAGGAGGTTAAAGGTGCTGATTCTCCAAGGAGGGAGATTGCTAGTAAAGCTGCTGGAATGGCGAACCGGAGCACAAGGAGATGAGAAATGAGGTGCGTTTTAGAAACCTTTCCCGATCACACGGTGTACCATCTTCTGGATTTCTCATGCATGTTTTCGATGTAGGAAGATGCCCTTGAACCTGGAGATTTGGGACCCATGGGATGGGTACCATGCCATATTACTGTAAAGGGTCTGCGTTAGCTCACCCAACCTTACCAAACCTCTCAGCCCCACGAGTGTCCACCCTTATGTCTCAATCAGCTGTGGGTCTAGATATGGTCAATTCAGGTGGCATCGCAGCCCCTGAACGAATTTTGTAAGCATTTATCTCTCTTTCACTGTCTTTGTTTCACGGATTTTTAAAAGTAATTGATTTTTATAATGGGGTTTTGCTGCTTTTCACTGCTGTGTTTATGCCGCTTTACACCCACTAGACTCACTTACAGAGAGATATCAATACATAGGTTTTAAGATTCTTACTAGTCAGATATATTCTTGGGCGGTGAATAGGGGGTGTTGAGTCCAGTTCACTGAGCAAGGAGTAGGTCTTGTCTATTACATATTGGGTTTATGGTACGGTATCTGAGCTAATTTGAAACCCTTGTTTTATGCATCACCCCACCTCACCTTTCCCGTTAAGCAGCCATAGTGTGTTTTCTAAACGTGCGACTCTGTTCTGTTTTGTAATTCAGTTCAAGGGTAGCGGTTTTTACATTCCCTCTATAAGTGATATCTTATGATAAGTTTCTTTTTCTGTGTGACTTATTTCACTTAGAATCGTCGTACCTAAATCCACTCATCATGCTGCTACTAGCCTTATGACGTTGATTTCATGGCTGAGTGATATTCCATTGTACATAAGGACCACAACTTCTTTATCCATTCCTCTCTTTCCTGGGATATTTAAAGTGTAACGAAGTGGAGGTTCTTGTCAACAGAGCAGCCCTAAACTTTGGGGTGCCTGTGTCTTGCTGATTTTTAGTTTTCCCAATTTATACGCCCATGAGTGGAAGTTCCCTATGCTCTCTCAGCTGAGTTTTTTAGATGTTTCAGGACACACCGTACACTTCTCCAGAGTGGCTGTTGGCAATTTACATCCCGCCCATCAGCGTAGCAAGGCTCCCATTTCTCCATGGCCTGTCCTGCATTTCTGCTTTTGACACTTTATTCAGCATGGCCCTTTTGATCGATGGGAAGCGAGAGTTCTTTGTAGCGCTGATTTGCCTTTCCAAGTTGCTTGGTTGGCCAAAAAGGGCGTATGCGTTTTTTCCTGAATATATTCAGGAAAAATCGCATTCGCCCTTTTTGGCCAAGGGCATCATTGTCGAGGTTTTGCCGCTTTTCCTGTGCTTTAAATGCGATTCGAATCTACCTCCTGAAATCTGTTTCCTGCAATTCTGCCTTGCTTTCAAATCCTCTTCGTTGCCGTCCCTCCATATATTTGTGGACGAGAGTTATCATTTCTAAGTCTGCAGGTTTGTGAATTGCAGTGCCCCTGAGCTCCATTTTTCAACTCGCTTTCTTGGGAGCTGGCCGCAAAAGCGCAGGAATGCTTCAGGCTCTATTCTGGCTCCGGGCGGCAGGCTGAACCTGTGGTTATTTCTTCTTCCTGATGGGAAAATAGAGTGACCTGTGCCTGTCCCAACACCTAGAGCTAGTCTCTCATTGGCTCCCCCTCTTCCCGTTCATCCTCAGGACAAATTGCAACCTGTACGGAACAGGAGGTTAAAGGTGCTGATTCTCCAAGGAGGGAGATTGCTAGTAAAGCGGCTGGAATGGTGAACCGGAGCAGAAGGAGATGAGAAATGAGGTCCGTTTTAGAAACCTTTCCTGATCACACGGTGTACCATCTTCTGGGTTTCTCATGCATGTTTTCGATGTAGGAAGATGCCCTTGAACCTGGAGATTTGGGACCCATGGAATGGGTACCACGCCGTATTACTTTAAAGGGTCTTCGTTAGCTCACCCAACCTCACCAAACCTCTCAGCCCCAAGAGTGTCCACCCTTATGTCTCAGTCAGCTCTGGGTCTAGATATGGTCAATCCAGCTGGCATCGCAACCCCTGAACGAATTTGGTAAGCATTTCTCTCTCTTTCACTGTCTTTGTTTCACGGGTTTTTAAAAGTAAATGATTTTTATAATGGGGTTTAGCTGCTTTGCACTGCTGTGTTTGTGCCGCTTTACACCCACTTCACTCACTTACAGAGAGATATCAATACATAGGTTTTAAGATTCTTACTAGTCAGATATATTCTTGGGCGTTGAATAGGGGGTGTTGAGTCCAATTCACTGAGCAAGGAGTAGGTCTTGTCTATTACATATTGGGTTTATGGAACCGTATTTGAGCTTACATATTGGGTTTATAGAACGGTTTCTGAGCTAATTTGAAACCCTTGTTTTATGCATCACCCCACCTCACCTTTCCCGTTAAGCAGCCATGGTGTGTTTTCTAAGCGTGTGACTCTGTTCTGTTTTGTAATTCAGTTCAAGGGTAGCGGTTTTTACATTCCCTCTATAAGTGATATCTTATGATAAGAGTCTTTTTCTGTGTGACTTCTTTCACTTAGAATCGTCGTACCTAAATCCACTCATCATGCTGCTACTAGCCTTATGACGTTGATTTCATGGCTGAGTGATATTCCATTGTACATAAGGACCACAACTTCTTTATCCATTCTTCTCTTTCCTGGGATATTTAAGGTGTAACCAAGTGGAGGTTCTTGTCAACAGAGCAGCCCTAAACTTTGGGGTGCCTGTGTCTTGCTGATTTTTAGTTTTCCCAATTTATCCGCCCATGAGTGGAAGTGCCCTATGCTCTCTCAGCTGAGTTTTTTAGATGTTTCAGGACACACCGTACACTTCTCCAGAGTGGCTGTTGGCAATTTACATCCCGCCCATCAGCGTAGCAAGGCTCCCATTTCTCCATGGCCTGTCCTGCATTTCTGGTTTTGACACTTTATTCCGCATGGCCCTTTTGACCGATGGGAAGCGAGACTTCTTTGTAGCGCTGATTTGCCTTTCCAGGTTGCTTGGTTGGCCAAAAAGGGCGTATGCGTCTTTTCCTGAATATATTCAGGAAAAGACGTATACGCCCTTTCTGGCCAAGGGCATCATTGTCGAGGTTTTGCCGCTCTTCCTGTGCTTTAAAGGCGATTCGAATCTACCTCCTGAAATCTGTTTCCTGTAATTCTGCCTTGCTTTCAAATCCTCTTCGTTGCCTTCCCTCCATATATTTGTGGAAGAGAGTTATCATTTCTAACTCTGCAGGTTTGTGAATAGCAGTGCCCCTGAGCTCCATTTTTCAACTCGCTTTCTTGGGAGATGGCCGCAAATGCGCAGGAATGCTTCAGGCTCTATTCTGGCTCCGGGCGGAAGGCTGAGCCTGTGGTTAATTCTTCTTCCTGATGGGAAAATAGAGTGACCTGTGCCTGTCCCAACACCTAAAGCTAGTCTCTCATTGGTTCCCCCTCTTCCCGTTCATCCTCAGGACAAATTGCAACCTGTACGGAACAGGAGGTTAAACGTGCTGATTCTCCAAGGAGGGAGATTGCTAGTAAAGCGGCTGGAATGGCGAACCGGAGCACAAGGAGATGAGAAATGAGGTGCGTTTTAGAAACCTTTCCTGATCACATGGTGTACCTTCTTCTGGGTTTCTCATGCATGTTTTCGATGTAGGAAGATGCCCTTGAACCTGTAGATTTGCGACCCATGGGATGGGTACCACGCCGTATTACTTTAAAGGGTCTGCGTTAGCTCACCCAACCTCACCAAACCTCTCAGCCCTAAGAGTGTCCACCCTTATGTCTCAGTGAGCTGTGGGTCTAGAAATGGTCAATCCAGGTGGCATCACAGACCCTGAACGAATTTTGTTAGCATTTCTCTCTCTTTCACTGTCTTTGTTTCACGGGTTTTTAAAAGTAATTGATTTTTAGAATGGGGTTTAGCTGCTTTTCACTGCTGTGTTTATGCCGCTTTACACCCACTTGACTCACTTACTGAGAGATAGCAATACATAGGTTTTAAGATTCTTACTAGTCAGATATATTCTTGGGCGGTGAATAGGGGGTGTTGAGTCCAGTTCACTGAGCAAGGAGTAGGTCTTGTCTATTACATATTGGGTTTATGGAACGGTATCTGAGCTAATTTGAAACACTTGTTTTATGCATCACCCCACCTCACCTTTCCCGTTAAGCAGCCATAGTGTGTTTTCTAAACGTGCGACTCTGTTCTGTTTTGTAATTCAGTTCAAGGGTAGCGGTTTTTACATTCCCTCTATAAGTGATATCTTATGATAAGTGTCTTTTTCTGTGTGACTTATTTCACTTAGAATCGTCGTACCTAAATCCACTCATCATGCTGCTCCTAGCCTTATGACGTTGATTTCATGGCTGAGTGATATTCCATTGTACATAAGGACCACAACTTCTTTATCCATTCTTCTCTTTCGTGGGATATTTCATGTGTAACGAAGTGGAGGTTCTTGTCAACAGAGCAGCCCTAAACTTTGGGGTGCCTGTGTCTTGCTGAATTTTAGTTTTCCCAATTTATACGCCCATGAGTGGAAGTGCCCTATGCTCTCTAAGCTGAGTTTTTTAGATGTTTCAGGACACACCGTACACTTCTCCAGAGTGGCTGTTGGCAATTTACATCCCGCCCATCAGCGTAGCAAGGCTCCCATTTCTCCATGGCCTGTCCTGCATTTCTGGTTTTGACACTTTATTCAGCATGGCCCTTTTGACCGATGGGAAGCGAGACTTCTTTCTAGCGCTGATTTGCCTTTCCAGGTTGCTTGGTTGGCCAAAAAGGGCGTATGCGTTTTTTCCTGAATATATTCAGGAAAAGACGCATACGCCCTTTTTGGCCAAGGGCATCATTGTCGAGGTTTTGCCGCTTTTCCTGTGCTTTAAAGGCGATTCGAATCTACCTCCTGAAATCTGTTTCCTGCAATTCTGCCTTGCTTTCATATCCTCTTCATAGCCTTCCCTCCATATATTTGTGGACGAGGGTTATCATTTCTAACTCTGCAGGTTTGTGAATTGCAGTGCCCCTGAGCTCCATTTATCAACTCGCTTTCTGGGGAGCTGGCCGCAAAAGCGCAGGATTGCTTCAGGCCCTATTCTGGCTCCGGGCGGCAGGCTGAGCCTGTGGTTAATTCTTCTTCCTGATGGGAAAATAGAGTGACCTGTGCCTGTCCCAACACCTAGAGCTAATCTCTCATTGGTTCCCCCTCTTCCCGTTCATCCTCAGGACAAATTGCAACCTGTACGGAACAGGAGGTTAAAGGTGCTGATTCTCCAAGGAGGGAGATTGCTAGTAAAGCGGCTGGAATGGCGAACCGGAGCACAAGGAGATGAGAAATGAGGTGCGTTTTAGAAACCTTTCCCGATCACACGGTGTACCATCTTCTGGGTTTCTCATGCATGTTTTCGATGTAGGAAGATGCCCTTGAACCTGGAGATTTGGGACCCATGGGATGGGTACCACGCCGTATTACTTAAAAGGGTCTGCGTTAGCTCACCCAACCTCACCAAACCTCTGAGCCCCAAGAGTGTCCACCCTTATGTCTCAATCAGCTGTGGGTCGAGATATGGTCAATCCAGGTGGCATCACAGCCCTTGAGCGAATTTGGTAAGAATTTCTCTCTCTTTCACTGTCTTTGTTTCACGGATTTTTAAAAGTAATTGATTTTTAGAATGGTGTTTACCTGCTTTTCACTGCTGTGTTTATGCTGCTTTACACCCAGTTGACTCACTTACAGAGAGATATCAATACATAGGTTTTAACATTCTTACTTGTCAGATACATTCTGGGGCGATGAATAGGGGGCGTTGAGTCCAGTTCACTGAGCAAGGAGTAGGTCTTGTCTATTACATATTGGGTTTATGGAACGGTATCTGAGCTAATTTGAAACCCTTGTTTTATGCATCACCCCACCTCACCTTTCCCGTTAAGCAGCCATAGTGTGTTTTCTAATCGTGCGGCTCTGTTCTGTTTTGTAATTCAGTTCAAGTGTAGCGGTTTTTACATTCCCTCTATAAGTGATATCTTATGAGAAGTGTCTTTTTCTGTGTGACTTATTTCACTTAGAATCGTCGTACCTAAATCCACTCATCATGCTGCTCCTAGCCTTATGACATTGATTTCATGGCTGAGTGATATTCCATTGTACATAAGGACCACAACTTCTTTATCCATTCTTCTCTTTCCTGGGATATTTAAGGTGTAACCAAGTGGAGGTTCTTGTCAACAGAGCAGCCCTAAACTTTGGGGTGCCTGTGTCTTGCTGATTTTTAGTTTTCCCAATTTATCCGCCCATGAGTGGAAGTGCCCTATGCTCTGTCAGCTGAGTTTTTTAGATGTTTCAGGACACACCGTACACTTCTCCAGAGTGGCTGTTGGCAATTTACATCCCGCCCATCAGCGTAGCAAGGCTTCCATTTCTCCATGGCCTGTCCTGCATTTCTGGTTTTGACACTTTATTCAGCATGGCCCTTTTGACCGATGGGAAGCGAGACTTCTTTGTAGCGCTGATTTGCCTTTCCAGGTTGCCTGGTTGGCCAAAAAGGGCGTATGCGTCTTTCCCTGAATATATTCAGGAAAAGACGCATACGCCCTTTTTGGCCAAGGGCATCATTGTCGAGGTTTTGCCGCTTTTCCTGTGCTTTAAAGGCGATTCGAATCTACCTCCTGAAATCTGTTTCCTGCAATTCTGCCTTGCTTTCAAATCCTCTGCGTTGCCTACCCTCCATATATTTGTGGACGAGAGTTATCATTTCTAACTCTGCAGGTTTGTGAATTGCACTGCCCCTGAGCTCCATTTTTCAACTCGCTTTCTTGGGAGCTGGCCGCAAAAGCGCAGAATTGCTTCAGGCCCTCTTCTGGCTCCGGGCGGCAGGCTGAGCCTGTTGTTAATTCTTCTTCCTGATGGGAAATTAGAGTGACCTGTGCCTGTCCCAACACCTAGAGGTAGTCTGTCATTGGCTCCCCCTCTTCCCGTTCATCCTCAGGACAAGTTGCAACGTGTACGGAACAGGATTTTAAAGGTGCTGATTCTCCAAGGAGGGAGATTGCTAGTAAAGCGGCTGGAATGGCGAACCGGAGCACAAGGAGATGAGAAATGAGGTGCGTTTTAGAAACCTTTCCCGATCACACGGTGTACCATCTTCTGGGTTTCTCATGCATGTTTTCGATGTAGGAAGATGCCCTTGAACCTGGAGATTCGGGACCCATGGGATGGGTACCACGCCGTATTACTTTAAAGGGTCTGCGTTAGCTCACCCAACCTCACCAAACCTCTCAGCCCCAAGAGTGTCCACCCTTATGTCTCAATCAGCTGTGGGTCTAGATATGGTCAATCCAG
This sequence comes from Balaenoptera ricei, assembly GCF_028023285.1. Lineage (NCBI taxonomy): Eukaryota > Metazoa > Chordata > Mammalia > Artiodactyla > Balaenopteridae > Balaenoptera > Balaenoptera ricei. The sequence continues at coordinate 72,852,642 of NC_082654.1, forward strand.
GTGGCATCGCAGCCCCTGAATGAATTTTGTAAGCATTTCTCTGTCTTTCACTGTCTTTGTTTCACGGGGTTTTAAAAGTAATTGATTTTTAGAATGGGGTTTAGCTGCTTTTCACTGCTGTGTTCATGCCGCTTTACACCCACTTGACTCACTTACAGATAGATATCAATACATAGGTTTTAAGATTCTTACTAGTCAGATATATTCTTGGGTGGTGAATAGGGGGTGTTGAGTCCAGTTCACTGAGCAAGGAGTAGGTCTTGTCTATTACATATTGGGTTTATGGAACGGTATCTGAGCTAATTTGAAACCCTTGTTTTATGCATCACCCCACCTCACCTTTCCCGTTAAGCAGCCATAGTGTGTTTTCTAAACGTGTGACTCTGTTCTGTTTTGTAATTCAGTTCAAGGGTAGCGGTTTTTACATTCCCTCTATAAGTGATATCTTATGATAAGTGTCTTTTTCTGTGTGACTTATTTCACTTAGAATCGTCGTAGCTAAATCCACTCATCATGCTGCTCCTAGCCTTATGACGTTGATTTCATGGCTGAGTGATATTCCATTGTACATAAGGACCACAACTTCTTTATCCATTCTTCTCTTTCCTGGTATGTTTCAGGTGTAGCGAAGTGGAGGTTCTTGTCAACAGAGCAGCCCTAAACTTTGGGGTGCCTGTGTCTTGCTGACTTTTAGTTTTCCCAATTTATACGCCCATGAGTGGAAGTGCCCTATGCTCTCTAAGCTGAGTTTTTTAGATGTTTCAGGACACACCGTACACTTCTCCAGAGTGGCTGTTGGCCATTTACAGCCCGCCCTTCAGCGTAGCAAGGCTCCCATTTCTCCATGGCCTGTCCTGCATTTCTGGTTTTGACACTTTATTCAGCATGGCCCTTTTGACCGATGGGAAGCGAGACTTCTTTGTAGCGCTGATTTGCCTTTCCAGGTTGCTTGGTTGGCCAAAAAGGGCGTATGCGTTTTTTCCTGAATATATTCAGCAAAAAAGCATACGCCCTTTTTGGCCAAGAGCATCATTGTCGAGGTTTTGCCGCTTTTCCTGTGCTTTAAAGGCGATTCGAATCTACCTCCTGAAATCTGTTTCCTGCAATTCTGCCTTGCTTTCAAATCCTCTTCGTTGCCTTCCCTCCATATATTTGTGGACGAGAGTTATCATTTCTAACTCTGCAGGTTTGTGAATTGCAGTGCCCCTGAGCTCCATTTTTCAACTCGCTTTCTTGGGAGCTGGCCGCAAAAGCGCAGAATTGCTTCAGGCCCTATTCTGGCTCCGGGCGGCAGGCTGAGCCTGTGGTTAATTCTTCTTCCTGATGGGAAAATAGAGTGACCTGTGCTTGTCCCGACACCTAGAGCTAGTCTCTCATTGGTTCCCCCTCTTCCCGTTCATCCTCAGGACAAATTGCAACCTGTACGGAACAGGAGGTTAAAGGTGCTGATTCTCCAAGGAGGGAGATTGCTAGTAAAGCGGCTGGAATGGCGAACCGGAGCACAAGGAGATGAGAAATGAGGTGCGTTTTAGAAACCTTTCCCGATCACACGGTGTACCATCTTCTGGGTTTCTCATGCATGTTTTCGATGTAGGAAGATGCCCTTGAACCTGGAGATTTGGGACCCATGGGATGGGTACCACGCCGCATTACTTTAAAGGGTCTGCGTTAGCTCACCGAACCTCACCAAACCTCTCAGCCCCAAGAGTGACCACCCTTATGTCTCAATCAGCTGTGGGTCTAGATATGGTCTATCCAGGTGGCATCGCAACCCCTGAACGAATTTTGTAAGCATTTCTCTCTCTTTCACTGTCTTTGTTTCACGGGTTTTTAAAAGTAAATGATTTTTATAATGGGGTTTAGCTGCTTTGCACTGCTGTGTTTGTGCCGCTTTACACCCACTTGACTCACTTACAGAGAGATAGCAATACATAGGTTTTAAGATTCTTACTAGTCAGATATATTCTTGGGCGGTGAATAGGGGGTGTTGAGTCCAGTTCACTGAGCAAGAGTAGGTCTTGGCTATTACATATTGGGTTTATGGAACAGTATCTGAGCTAATTTGAAACCCTTGTTTTATGCATCACCCCACCTCACCTTTCCCGTTAAGCAGCCATAGTGTGTTTTCTAAACGTGTGACTCTGTTCTGTTTTGTAACTCAGTTCAAGGGTAGCGGTTTTTACATTCCCTCTATAAGTGATATCTTATGATAAGTGTCTTTTTCTGTGTGACTTCTTTCACTTAGAGTCGTCGTACCTAAATCCACTCATCATGCTGCTACTAGCCTTATGACGTTGATTTCATGGCTGAGTGATATTCCATTGTACATAAGGACCACAACTTTTTTATCCATTCTTCTTCAGTTTCTTGGGATATTTCAGGTGTAACGAAGTGGAGATTCTTGTCAACAGAGCAGCCCTAAACTTTGGGGTGCCTGTGTCTTGCTGATTTTTAGTTTTCCCAATTTATACGCCCATGAGTGGAAGTGCCCTATGCTCTCTAAGCTGAGTTTTTTAGATGTTTCAGGACACACCGTACACTTCTCCAGAGTGGCTGTTGGCCATTTACAGCCCGCCCATCAGCGTAGCAAGGCTCCCATTTCTCCATGGCCTGTCCTGCATTTCTGGTTTTGACACTTTATTCAGCATGGCCCTTTTGACCGATGGGAAGCGAGACTTCTTTGTAGCGCTGATTTGCCTTTCCAGGTTGCTTGGTTGGCCAAAAAGGGCGTATGCGTTTTTTCCTGAATATATTCAGGAAAAAACGCATACGCCCTTTTTGGCCAAGGGCATCATTGTCGAGGTTTTGCCGCTTTTCCTGTGCTTTAAAGGCGATTCAAATCTACCTCCTGAAATCTGTTTCCTGCAATTCTGCCTTGCTTTCAAATCCTCTTCGTAGCCTTCCCTCCATATATTTGTGGACGAGAGTTATCATTTCTAACTCTGCAGGTTTGTGAATTGCAGTGCCCCTGAGCTCCATTTTTCAACTCGCTTTCTTGGGAGCTGGCCGCAAAAGCGCAGGATTGCTTCAGGCCCTATTCTGGCTCGAGGCGGCAGGCTGAACCTGTGGTTAATTCTTCTTCCTGATGGGAAAATAGAGTGACCTGTGCCTGTCCGAACACCTAGAGCTAGTCTCTCATTGGTTCCCCCTCTTCCCGTTCATCCTCAGGACAAATTGCAACCTGTACGGAACAGGAGGTTAAAGGTGCTGATTCTCCAAGGAGGGAGATTGCTAGTAAAGCGGCTGGAATGGCGAACCGGAGCACAAGGAGATGAGAAATGAGGTGCGTTTTAGAAACCTTTCCCGGTCACACGGTGTACCATCTTCTGGGTTTCTCGTGCATGTTTTCGATGTAGGAAGATGCCCTTGAACCTGGAGATTTGGGACCCATGGGATGGGTACCACGCCGTATTACTTTAAAGGGTCTGCGTTAGCTCACCCAACCTCACCAAACCTCTCAGCCCCAAGAGTGTCCACCCTTATGTCTCAATCAGCTGTGGGTCTAGATATGGTCAATCCAGCTGGCATCGCAGCACCTGAACAAATTTTGTAAGAATTTCTCTCTCTTTCACTGTCTTTGTTTCACGGGTTTTTAAAAGTAATTGATTTTTTTAATGGGGTTTAGCTGCATTGCACTGCTGTGTTTATGCCGCTTTACACCCACTTGACTCACTTACAGAGAGATAGCAATACATAGGTTTTAAGATTCTTACTAGACAGATATATTCTTGGGCGGTGAATAGGGGGCGTTGAGTCCAGTTCACTGAGCAAGGAGTAGGTCTTGTCTATTACATATTGGGTTTATGGAACGGTATCTGAGCTAATTTGAAACCCTTGTTTTATGCATCACCCCACCTCCCCTTTCCCGTTAAGCAGCCATAGTGTGTTTTCTAAACGTGTGACTCTGTTCTGTTTTGTAATTCAGTTCAAGGGTAGCGGTTTTTACATTCCCTCTATAAGTGATATCTTATGATAAGTGTCTTTTTCTGTGTGACTTATTTCACTTAGAATCGTCGTACCTAAATCCACTCATCATGCTGCTCCTAGCCTTATGACGTTGATTTCATGGCTGAGTGATATTCCATTGTACATAAGGACCACAACTTCGTTATCCATTCTTCTTCAGTTTCTTGGGATATTTCAGGTGTAACCAAGTGGAGGTTCTTGTAAACAGAGCAGCCCTAAACTTTGGGGTGCCTGTGTCTTGCTGATTTTTAGTTTTCCCAATTTATACGCCCATGAGTGGAAGTGCCCTATGCTCTCTAAGCTGAGTTTTTTAGATGTTTCAGGACACACCGTACACTTCTCCAGAGTGGCTGTTGGCCAATTACAGCCCGCCCAACAGCGTAGCAAGGTTCCCATTTCTCCATGGCCTGTCCTGCATTTCTGGTTTTGACACTTTATTCAGCATGGCCCTTTTGACCGATGGGAAGCGAGACTTCTTTGTAGCGCTGATTTGCCTTTCCAGGTTGCCTGGTTGGCCAAAAAGGGCGTATGCGTCTTTTCCTGAATATATTCAGGAAAAGACGCATACGCCCTTTTTGGCCAAGGGCATCATTGTCGAGGTTTTGCCGCTTTTCCTGTGCTTTAAAGGCGATTCGAATCTACCTCCTGAAATCTGTTTCCTGCAATTCTGCCTTGCTTTCAAATCCTCTGCATTGCCTTCCCTCCATATATTTGTGGACGACAGTTATCATTTCTAACTCTGCAGGTTTGTGAATTGCACTGCCCCTGAGCTCCATTTTTCAACTCGCTTTCTTGGGAGCTGGCCGCAAAAGCGCAGAATTGCTTCAGGCCCTCTTCTGGCTCCGGGCGGCAGGCTGAGCCTGTTGTTAATTCTTCTTCCTGATGGGAAAATAGAGTGACCTGTGCCTGTCCCAACACCTAGAGGTAGTCTCTCATTTTCTCCCCCTCTTCCCGTTCATCCTCAGGACAAGTTGCAACGTGTACGGAACAGGATTTTAAAGGTGCTGATTCTCCAAGGAGGGAGATTGCTAGTAAAGCGGCTGGAATGGCGAACCGGAGCACAAGGAGATGAGAAATGAGGTGCGTTTTAGAAACCTTTCCCGATCACACGGTGTACCATCTTCTGGGTTTCTCATGCATGTTTTCGATGTAGGAAGATGCCCTTGAACCTGGAGATTCGGGACCCATGGGATGGGTACCACGCCGCATTACTTTAAAGGGTCTGCATTAGCTCACCCAACCTCAGCAAAACTCTCAGCCCCAAGAGTCTCCACCCTTATGTCTCAATCAGCTGTGGGTCTAGATATGGTCAATCCAGCTGGCATCGCAGCACCTGAACAAATTTTGTAAGAATTTCTCTCTCTTTCACTGTCTTTGTTTCACGGGGTTTTAAAAGTAATTGATTTTTAGAATGGGGTTTAGCTGCTTTGCACTGCTGTGTTTATGCCAGTTTACACCCACTTGACTCACTTACAGAGAGATATCAATACATAGGTTTTAAGATTCTTACTAGTCAGATATATTCTTGGGGGGTGAATAGGGGGTGTTGAGTCCAGTTCACTGAGCAAGGAGTAGGTCTTGTCTATTACATATTGGGTTTATGGAACGGTATCTGAGCTAATTTGAAACCCTTGTTTTATGCATCACCCCACCTCACCTTTCCCGTTAAGCAGCCATAGTGTGTTTTCTAAACGTGCGACTCTGTTCTGTTTTGTAATTCAGTTCAAGGGTAGCGGTTTTTACATTCCCTCTATAAGTGATATCTTATGATAAGTGTCTTTTTCTGTGTGACTTATTTCACTTAGAATCGTCGTACCTAAATCCACTCATCATGCTGCTCCTAGCCTTATGACGTTGATTTCATGGCTGAGTGATATTCCATTGTACATAAGGACCACAACTTCTTTATCCATTCTTCTCTTTCGTGGGATATTTCATGTGTAACGAAGTGGAGGTTCTTGTCAACAGAGCAGCCCTAAACTTTGGGGTGCCTGTGTCTTGCTGAATTTTAGTTTTCCCAATTTATACGCCCATGAGTGGAAGTGCCCTATGCTCTCTAAGCTGAGTTTTTTAGATGTTTCAGGACACACCGTACACTTCTCCAGAGTGGCTGTTGGCAATTTACATCCCGCCCATCAGCGTAGCAAGGCTCCCATTTCTCCATGGCCTGTCCTGCATTTCTGGTTTTGACACTTTATTCAGCATGGCCCTTTTGACCGATGGGAAGCGAGACTTCTTTGTAGCGCTGATTTGCCTTTCCAGGTTGCTTGGTTGGCCAAAAAGGGCGTATGCGTTTTTTCCTGAATATATTCAGGAAAAGACACATACGCCCTTTTTGGCCAAGGGCATCATTGTCGAGGTTTTGCCGCTTTTCCTGTGCTTTAAAGGCGATTCGAATCTACCTCCTGAAATCTGTTTCCTGCAATTCTGCCTTGCTTTCAAATCCTCTTCGTTGCCTTCCCTCCATATATTTGTGGACGAGGGTTATCATTTCTAACTCTGCAGGTTTGTGAATTGCAGTGCCCCTGAGCTCCATTTATCAACTCGCTTTCTGGGGAGCTGGCCGCAAAAGCGCAGGATTGCTTCAGGCCCTATTCTGGCTCCGGGCGGCAGGCTGAGCCTGTGGTTAATTCTTCTTCCTGATGGGAAAATAGAGTGACCTGTGCCTGTCCCAACACCTAGAGCTAGTCTCTCATTGGTTCCCCCTCTTCCCGTTCATCCTCAGGACAAATTGCAACCTGTACGGAACAGGAGGTTAAAGGTGCTGATTCTCCAAGGAGGGAGATTGCTAGTAAAGCGGCTGGAATGGCGAACCGGAGCACAAGGAGATGAGAAATGAGGTGCGTTTTAGAAACCTTTCCCGATCACACGGTGTACCATCTTCTGGGTTTCTCATGCATGTTTTCGATGTAGGAAGATGCCCTTGAACCTGGAGATTTGGGACCCATGGGATGGGTACCACGCCGTATTACTTAAAAGGGTCTGCGTTAGCTCACCCAACCTCACCAAACCTCTGAGCCCCAAGAGTGTCCACCCTTATGTCTCAATCAGCTGTGGGTCGAGATATGGTCAATCCAGGTGGCATCACAGCCCTTGAGCGAATTTGGTAAGAATTTCTCTCTCTTTCACTGTCTTTGTTTCACGGATTTTTAAAAGTAATTGATTTTTAGAATGGTGTTTACCTGCTTTTCACTGCTGTGTTTATGCTGCTTTACACCCAGTTGACTCACTTACAGAGAGATATCAATACATAGGTTTTAACATTCTTACTTGTCAGATACATTCTGGGGCGATGAATAGGGGGCGTTGAGTCCAGTTCACTGAGCAAGGAGTAGGTCTTGTCTATTACATATTGGGTTTATGGAACGGTATCTGAGCTAATTTGAAACCCTTGTTTTATGCATCACCCCACCTCACCTTTCCCGTTAAGCAGCCATAGTGTGTTTTCTAATCGTGCGGCTCTGTTCTGTTTTGTAATTCAGTTCAAGTGTAGCGGTTTTTACATTCCCTCTATAAGTGATATCTTATGAGAAGTGTCTTTTTCTGTGTGACTTATTTCACTTAGAATCGTCGTACCTAAATCCACTCATCATGCTGCTCCTAGCCTTATGACATTGATTTCATGGCTGAGTGATATTCCATTGTACATAAGGACCACAACTTCTTTATCCATTCTTCTCTTTCCTGGGATATTTAAGGTGTAACCAAGTGGAGTTTCTTGTCAACAGAGCAGCCCTAAACTTTGGGGTGCCTGTGTCTTGCTGATTTTTAGTTTTCCCAATTTATCCGCCCATGAGTGGAAGTGCCCTATGCTCTGTCAGCTGAGTTTTTTAGATGTTTCAGGACACACCGTACACTTCTCCAGAGTGGCTGTTGGCAATTTACATCCCGCCCATCAGCGTAGCAAGGCTCCCATTTCTCCATGGCCTGTCCTGCATTTCTGGTTTTGACACTTTATTCAGCATGGCCCTTTTGACCGATGGGAAGCGAGACTTCTTTGTAGCGCTGATTTGCCTTTCCAGGTTGCCTGGTTGGCCAAAAAGGGCGTATGCGTCTTTTCCTGAATATATTCAGGAAAAGACGCATACGCCCTTTTTGGCCAAGGGCATCATTGTCGAGGTTTTGCCGCTTTTCCTGTGCTTTAAAGGCGATTCGAATCTACCTCCTGAAATCTGTTTCCTGCAATTCTGCCTTGCTTTCAAATCCTCTGCGTTGCCTACCCTCCATATATTTGTGGACGAGAGTTATCATTTCTAACTCTGCAGGTTTGTGAATTGCACTGCCCCTGAGCTCCATTTTTCAACTCCCTTTCTTGGGAGCTGGCCGCAAAAGCGCAGAATTGCTTCAGGCCCTCTTCTGGCTCCGGGCGGCAGGCTGAGCCTGTTGTTAATTCTTCTTCCTGATGGGAAATTAGAGTGACCTGTGCCTGTCCCAACACCTAGAGGTAGTCTGTCATTGGCTCCCCCTCTTCCCGTTCATCCTCAGGACAAGTTGCAACGTGTACGGAACAGGATTTTAAAGGTGCTGATTCTCCAAGGAGGGAGATTGCTAGTAAAGCGGCTGGAATGGCGAACCGGAGCACAAGGAGATGAGAAATGAGGTGCGTTTTAGAAACCTTTCCCGATCACACGGTGTACCATCTTCTGGGTTTCTCATGCATGTTTTCGATGTAGGAAGATGCCCTTGAACCTGGAGATTCGGGACCCATGGGATGGGTACCACGCCGTATTACTTTAAAGGGTCTGCGTTAGCTCACCCAACCTCACCAAACCTCTCAGCCCCAAGAGTGTCCACCCTTATGTCTCAATCAGCTGTGGGTCTAGATATGGTCAATCCAGGTGGCATCGCAGCCCCTGAATGAATTTTGTAAGCATTTCTCTGTCTTTCACTGTCTTTGTTTCACGGGGTTTTAAAAGTAATTGATTTTTAGAATGGGGTTTAGCTGCTTTTCACTGCTGTGTTCATGCCGCTTTACACCCACTTGACTCACTTACAGATAGATATCAATACATAGGTTTTAAGATTCTTACTAGTCAGATATATTCTTGGGTGGTGAATAGGGGGTGTTGAGTCCAGTTCACTGAGCAAGGAGTAGGTCTTGTCTATTACATATTGGGTTTATGGAACGGTATCTGAGCTAATTTGAAACCCTTGTTTTATGCATCACCCCACCTCACCTTTCCCGTTAAGCAGCCATAGTGTGTTTTCTAAACGTGTGACTCTGTTCTGTTTTGTAATTCAGTTCAAGGGTAGCGGTTTTTACATTCCCTCTATAAGTGATATCTTATGATAAGTGTCTTTTTCTGTGTGACTTATTTCACTTAGAATCGTCGTAGCTAAATCCACTCATCATGCTGCTCCTAGCCTTATGACGTTGATTTCATGGCTGAGTGATATTCCATTGTACATAAGGACCACAACTTCTTTATCCATTCTTCTCTTTCCTGGTATGTTTCAGGTGTAGCGAAGTGGAGGTTCTTGTCAACAGAGCAGCCCTAAACTTTGGGGTGCCTGTGTCTTGCTGACTTTTAGTTTTCCCAATTTATACGCCCATGAGTGGAAGTGCCCTATGCTCTCTAAGCTGAGTTTTTTAGATGTTTCAGGACACACCGTACACTTCTCCAGAGTGGCTGTTGGCCATTTACAGCCCGCCCTTCAGCGTAGCAAGGCTCCCATTTCTCCATGGCCTGTCCTGCATTTCTGGTTTTGACACTTTATTCAGCATGGCCCTTTTGACCGATGGGAAGCGAGACTTCTTTGTAGCGCTGATTTGCCTTTCCAGGTTGCTTGGTTGGCCAAAAAGGGCGTATGCGTTTTTTCCTGAATATATTCAGCAAAAAAGCATACGCCCTTTTTGGCCAAGAGCATCATTGTCGAGGTTTTGCCGCTTTTCCTGTGCTTTAAAGGCGATTCGAATCTACCTCCTGAAATCTGTTTCCTGCAATTCTGCCTTGCTTTCAAATCCTCTTCGTTGCCTTCCCTCCATATATTTGTGGACGAGAGTTATCATTTCTAACTCTGCAGGTTTGTGAATTGCAGTGCCCCTGAGCTCCATTTTTCAACTCGCTTTCTTGGGAGCTGGCCGCAAAAGCGCAGAATTGCTTCAGGCCCTATTCTGGCTCCGGGCGGCAGGCTGAGCCTGTGGTTAATTCTTCTTCCTGATGGGAAAATAGAGTGACCTGTGCTTGTCCCGACACCTAGAGCTAGTCTCTCATTGGTTCCCCCTCTTCCCGTTCATCCTCAGGACAAATTGCAACATGTACGGAACAGGAGGTTAAAGGTGCTGATTCTACAAGGAGGGAGATTGCTAGTAAAGCGGCTGCAATGGCGAACCGGAGCACAAGGAGATGAGAAATGAGGTGCGTTTTAGAAACCTTTCCCGATCACACGGTGTACCATCTTCTGGGTTTCTCATGCATGTTTTCGATGTAGGAAGATGCCCTTGAACCTGGAGATTTGGGACCCATGGGATGGGTACCACGCCGCATTACTTTAAAGGGTCTGCGTTAGCTCACCCAACCTCACCAAACCTCTCAGCCCCAAGAGTGTCCACCCTTATGTCTCAATCAGCTGTGGGTCTAGATATGGTCAATCCAGCTGGCATCGCAGCACCTGAACAAATTTTGTAAGAATTTCTCTCTCTTTCACTGTCTTTGTTTCACGGGTTTTTAAAAGTAATTGATTTTTTTAATGGCGTTTAGCTGGTTTGCACTGCTGTGTTTATGCCGCTTTACACCCACTTGACTCACTTACAGAGAGATAGCAATACATAGGTTTTAAGATTCTTACTAGTCAGATAAATTCTTGGGCGGTGAATAGGGGGCGTTGAGTCCAGTTCACTGAGCAAGGAGTAGGTCTTGTTTATTACATATTGGGTTTATGGAACGGTATCTGAGCTAATTTGAAACCCTTGTTTTATGCATCACCCCACCTCACCTTTCCCGTTAAGCAGCCATAGTGTGTTTTCTAAACGTGCGACTCTGTTCTGTTTTGTAATTCAGTTCAAGGGTAGCGGTTTTTACATTCCCTCTATAAGTGATATCTTATGATAAGTGTCTTTTTCTGTGTGACTTATTTCACTTAGAATCGTCGTACCTAAATCCACTCATCATGCTGCTCCTAGCCTTATGACGTTGATTTCATGGCTGAGTGATATTCCATTGTACATAAGGACCACAACTTCGTTATCCATTCTTCTTCAGTTTCTTGGGATATTTCAGGTGTAACCAAGTGGAGGTTCTTGTAAACAGAGCAGCCCTAAACTTTGGGGTGCCTGTGTCTTGCTGATTTTTAGTTTTCCCAATTTATACGCCCATGAGTGGAAGTGCCCTATGCTCTCTAAGCTGAGTTTTTTAGATGTTTCAGGACACACCGTACACTTCTCCAGAGTGGCTGTTGGCCAATTACAGCCCGCCCATCAGCGTAGCAAGGCTCCCATTTCTCCATGGCCTGTCCTGCATTTCTGGTTTTGACACTTTATTCAGCATGGCCCTTTTGACCGATGGGAAGCGAGACTTCTTTGTAGCGCTGATTTGCCTTTCCAGGTTGCCTGGTTGGCCAAAAAGGGCGTATGCGTCTTTTCCTGAATATATTCAGGAAAAGACGCATACGCCCTTTTTGGCCAAGGGCATCATTGTCGAGGTTTTGCCGCTTTTCCTGTGCTTTAAAGGCGATTCGAATCTACCTCCTGAAATCTGTTTCCTGCAATTCTGCCTTGCTTTCAAATCCTCTGCATTGCCTTCCCTCCATATATTTGTGGACGACAGTTATCATTTCTAACTCTGCAGGTTTGTGAATTGCACTGCCCCTGAGCTCCATTTTTCAACTCGCTTTCTTGGGAGCTGGCCGCAAAAGCGCAGAATTGCTTCAGGCCCTCTTCTGGCTCCGGGCGGCAGGCTGAGCCTGTTGTTAATTCTTCTTCCTGATGGGAAAATAGAGTGACCTGTGCCTGTCCCAACACCTAGAGGTAGTCTCTCATTTTCTCCCCCTCTTCCCGTTCATCCTCAGGACAAGTTGCAACGTGTACGGAACAGGATTTTAAAGGTGCTGATTCTCCAAGGAGGGAGATTGCTAGTAAAGCGGCTGGAATGGCGAACCGGAGCACAAGGAGATGAGAAATGAGGTGCGTTTTAGAAACCTTTCCCGATCACACGGTGTACCATCTTCTGGGTTTCTCATGCATGTTTTCGATGTAGGAAGATGCCCTTGAACCTGGAGATTCGGGACCCATGGGATGGGTACCACGCCGCATTACTTTAAAGGGTCTGCGTTAGCTCACCCAACCTCAGCAAAACTCTCAGCCCCAAGAGTCTCCACCCTTATGTCTCAATCAGCTGTGGGTCTAGATATGGTCAATCCAGGTGGCATCGCAACCTCTGAACGAATTTTGTAAGAATTTCTCTCTCTTTCACTGTCTTTGTTTCACGGGGTTTTAAAAGTAATTGATTTTTAGAATGGGGTTTAGCTGCTTTGCACTGCTGTGTTTATGCCAGTTTACACCCACTTGACTCACTTACAGAGAGATATCAATACATAGGTTTTAAGATTCTTACTAGTCAGATATATTCTTGGGGGGTGAATAGGGGGTGTTGAGTCCAGTTCACTGAGCAAGGAGTAGGTCTTGTCTATTACATATTGGGTTTATGGAACGGTATCTGAGCTAATTTGAAACCCTTGTTTTATGCATCACCCCACCTCACCTTTCCCGTTAAGCAGCCATAGTGTGTTTTCTAAACGTGCGACTCTGTTCTGTTTTGTAATTCAGTTCAAGGGTAGCGGTTTTTACATTCCCTCTATAAGTGATATCTTATGATAAGTGTCTTTTTCTGTGTGACTTATTTCACTTAGAATCGTCGTACCTAAATCCACTCATCATGCTGCTCCTAGCCTTATGAGTTTGATTTCATGGCTGAGTGATATTCCATTGTACATAAGGACCACAACTTCTTTATCCATTCTTCTTTTTCCTGGGATGTTTCAGGTGTAACGAAGTGGAGGTTCTTGTCAACAGAGCAGCCCTAAACTTTGGGGTGCCTGTGTCTTGCTGATTTTTAGTTTTCCCAATTTATACGCCCATGAGTGGAAGTGCCCTATGCTCTCTAAGCTGAGTTTTTTAGATGTTTCAGGACACACCGTACACTTCTCCAGAGTGGCTGTTGGCCATTTACAGCCCGCCCATCAGCGTAGCAAGGCTCCCATTTCTCCATGGCCTGTCCTGCATTTCTGGTTTTGACACTTTATTCAGCATGGCCCTTTTGACCGATGGGAAGCGAGACTTCTTTGTAGCGCTGATTTGCCTTTCCAGGTTGCTTGGTTGGCTAAAAAGGGCGTATGCGTTTTTTCCTGAATATATTCAGGAAAAAACGCATACGCCCTTTTTGGCCAAGGGCATCATTGTCGAGGTTTTGCCGCTTTTCCTCTGCTTTAAAGGCGATTCGAATCTACCTCCTGAAATCTGTTTCCTGCAATTCTGCCTTGCTTTCAAATCCTCTTCGTAGCCTTCCCTCCATATATTTGTGGACGAGAGTTATCATTTCTAACTCTGCAGGTTTGTGAATTGCAGTGCCCCTGAGCTCCATTTTTCAACTGGCTTTCTTGGGAGCTGGCCGCAAAAGCGCAGGATTGCGTCAGGCCCTATTCTGGCTCCGGGCGGCAGGCTGAGCCTGTGGTTAATTCTTCTTCCTGATGGGAAAATAGAGTGACCTGTGCCTGTCCCAACACCTAGAGCTAGTCTCTCATTGGTTCCCCCTCTTCCCGTTCATCCTCAGGACAAATTTCAACCTGTACGGAACAGGAGGTTAAAGGTGCTGATTCTCCAAGGAGGGAGATTGCTAGTAAAGCGGCTGGAATGGCGAACCGGAGCACAAGGAGATGAGAAATGAGGTGCTTTTTAGAAACATTTCCCGGTCACACGGTGTACCATCTTCTGGGTTTCTCGTGCATGTTTTCGATGTAGGAAGATGCCCTTGAACCTGGAGATTTGGGACCCATGGGTTGGGTACCACGCCGTATTACTTTAAAGGGTCTGCGTTAGCTCACCCAACCTCACCAAACCTCTCAGCCCCAAGAGTGTCCACCCTTATGTCTCAATCAGCTGTGGGTCTAGATATGGTCAATCCAGCTGGCATCACAGCACCTGAACGAATTTTGTAAGAATTTCTCTCTCTTTCACTGTCTTTGTTTCACGGGTTTTTAAAAGTAATTGATTTTTTTAATGGGGTTTAGCTGCATTGCACTGCTGTGTTTATGCCGCTTTACACCCACTTGACTCACTTACAGAGAGATAGCAATACATAGGTTTTAAGATTCTTACTAGACAGATATATTCTTGGGCGGTGAATAGGGGGCGTTGAGTCCAGTTCACTGAGCAAGGAGTAGGTCTTGTCTATTACATATTGGGTTTATGGAACGGTATCTGAGCTAATTTGAAACCCTTGTTTTATGCATCACCCCACCTCACCTTTTCCGTTAAGCAGCCATAGTGTGTTTTCTAAACGTGCGACTCTGTTCTGTTTTGTAATTCAGTTCAAGGGTAGCGGTTTTTACATTCCCTCTATAAGTGATATCTTATGATAAGTGTCTTTTTCTGTGTGACTTATTTCACTTAGAATCGTCGTACCTAAATCCACTCATCATGCTGCTCCTAGCCTTATGACGTTGATTTCATGGCTGACTGATATTCCATTGTACATAAGGACCACAACTTCGTTATCCAGTCTTCTTCAGTTTCTTGGGATATTTCAGGTGTAACCAAGTGGAGGTTCTTGTAAACAGATCAGCCCTAAACTTTGGGGTGCCTGTGTCTTGCTGATTTTTAGTTTTCCCAATTTATACGCCCATGAGTGGAAGTGCCCTATGCTCTCTAAGCTGAGTTTTTTAGATGTTTCAGGACACACCGTACACTTCTCCAGAGTGGCTGTTGGCAATTTACATCCTGCCCATCAGCGTAGCAAGGCTCCCACTTCTCTATGGCCTGTCCTGCATTTCTGGTTTTGACACTTTTTTCAGCATGGCCCTTTTGACCGATGGGAACCGAGACTTCTTTGTAGCGCTGATTTGCCTTTCCAGGTTGCTTGGTTGGCCAAAAAGGGCGTATGCGTTTTCTCCTGAATATATTCAGGAGAAAACGCATACGCCCTTTTTGGCCAAGGGCATCATTTTCGAGGTTTTGCCGCTTTTCCTGTGCTTTAAAGGCGATTCGAATCTACCTCCTGAAATCTGTTTCCTGCAATTCTGCCTTGCTTTCAAATCCTCTTCGTTGCCTTCCCTCCATATATCTGTGGACGAGAGTTATCATTTCTAACTCTGCAGGTTTGTGAATTGCAGTGCCCCTGAGCTCCATTTTTCAACTCGCTTTCTTGGGAGCTGGCCGCAAAAGCGCAGAATTGCTTAGGCCCTCTTCTGGCTCCGGGCGGCAGGCTGAGCCTGTGGTTAATTCTTCTTCCTGATGGGAAAATAGAGTGACCTGTGCCTGTCCCAACACCTAGAGCTAGCCTCTCATTGGTTCCCCCTCTTCCCGTTCATCCTCAGGACAAATTGCAACCTATACGGAACAGGAGGTTAAAGGTGCTGATTCTCCAAGGAGGGACATTGCTAGTAAAGCGGCTGGAATGGCGAACCGGAGCACAAGGAGACGAGAAATGAGGTGCATTTTAGAAACCTTTCCCGATCACACGGTGTACCATCTTCTGGGTTTCTCATGCATGTTTTCGATGTAGGAACATGCCCTTGAACCTGGAGATTTGGGACCCATGGGATGGGTGCCACGCCGTATTACTTTAAAGGGTCTGCGTTAGCTCACCCAACCTCAGCAAAACTGTCAGCCCCAAGAGTCTCCACCCTTATGTCTCAATCAGCTGTGGGTCTAGATATGGTCAATCCAGGTGGCATCGCAACCCCTGAACGAATTTTGTAAGAATTTCTCTCTCTTTCACTGTCTTTGTTTCACGGGGTTTTAAAAGTAATTGATTTTTATAATGGGGTTTAGCTGCTTTGCACTGCTGTGTTTATGCCGCTTTACACCCACTTGACTCACTTACAGAGAGATATCAATACATAGGTTTTAAGATTCTTACTAGTCAGATATATTCTTGGGCGGTGAATAGGGGGTGTTGAGTCCAGTTCACTGAGCAAGGAGTAGGTCTTGTCTTTTACATATTGGGTTTATGGAACGGTATCTGAGCTAATTTGAAACCCTTGTTTTATGCATCACTCCACCTCACCTTTCCCGTTAAGCAGCCATAGTGTGTTTTCTAAACGTGCGACTCTGTTCTGTTTTGTAATTCAGTTCAAGGGTAGCGGTTTTTACATTCCCTCTATAAGTGATATCTTATGATAAGTGTCTTTTTCTGTGTGACTTATTTCACTTAGAATCGTCGTACCTAAATCCACTCATCATGCTGCTCCTAGCCTTATGAGTTTGATTTCATGGCTGATTGATATTCCATTGTACATAAGGACCACAACTTCTTTATCCATTCTTCTTTTTCCTGGGATGTTTCAGGTGTAACGAAGTGGAGGTTCTTGTCAACAGAGCAGCCCTAAACTTTGGGGTGCCTGTGTCTTGCTGATTTTTACTTTTCCCAATTTATACGCCCATGAGTGGAAGTGCCGTATGCTCTCTAAGCTGAGTTTTTTAGATGTTTCAGGACACACCGTACACTTCTCCAGAGTGGCTGTTGGCCATTTACAGCCCGCCCATCAGCGTAGCAAGGCTCCCATTTCTCCATGGCCTGTCCTGCATTTCTGGTTTTGACACTTTATTCAGCATGGCCCTTTTGACCGATGGGAAGCGAGACTTCTTTGTAGCGCTGATTGGCCTTTCCAGGTTGCTCGGTTGGCCAAAAAGGGCGTATGCGTTTTTTCCTGAATATATTCAGGAAAAAACGCATACGCCCTTTTTGGCCAAGGGCATCATTGTCGAGGTTTTGCCGCTTCTCCTGTGCTTTAAAGGCGATTCAAATCTACCTCCTGAAATCTGTTTCCTGCAATTCTGCCTTGCTTTCAAATCCTCTTCGTAGCCTTCCCTCCATATATTTGGGGACGAGAGTTATCATTTCTAACTCTGCAGGTTTGTGAATTGCAGTGCCCCTGAGCTCCATTTTTCAACTGGCTTTCTTGGGAGCTGGCCGTAAAAGCGCAGGATTGCTTCAGGCCCTATTCTGGCTCCGGGCGTCAGGCTGAGACTGTGGTTAATTCTTCTTCCTGATGGGAAAATAGAGTGACCTGTGCCTGTCCCAACACCTAGAGCTAGTCTCTCATTGGTTCCCCATCTTCCCGTTCATCCTCAGGACAAATTGCAACCTGTACGGAACAGGAGGTTAAAGGTGCTGATTCTCCAAGGAGGGAGATTGCTAGTAAAGCGGCTGGAATGGCGAACCGGAGCACAAGGAGATGAGAAATGAGGTGCGTTTTAGAAACCTTTCCCAGTCACACGGTGTACCATCTTCTGGGTTTCTCGTGCATGTTTTCGATGTAGGAAGATGCCCTTGAACCTGGAGATTTGGGACCCATGGGATGGGTACCACGCCATATTACTTTAAAGGGTCTGCGTTAGCTCACCCAACCTCACCAAACCTCTCAGCCCCAAGAGTGTCCACCCTTATGTCTCAATCAGCTGTGGGTCTAGATATGGTCAATCCAGGTGGCATCGCAGCCCCTGAACGAATTTTGTAAGAATTTCTCTCTCTTTCACTGTCTTTGTTTCACGGGTTTTTAAAAGTAATTGATTTTTATAATGGGGTTTAGCTGCTTTGCACTGCTGTGTTTATGCCGCTTTACACCCACTTGACTCACTTACAGAGAGGTATCAATACATAGGTTTTAAGATTCTTACTAGTCAGATATATTCTTGGGCGGTGAAGAGGGGGTGTTGAGTCCAGTTCACTGAGCAAGGAGTAGGTCTTGTCTATTACGTATTGGGTTTATGGAACGGTATCTCAGCTAATTTGAAACCCTTGTTTTATGCATCACCCCACCTCCCCTTTCCCGTTAAGCAGCCATAGTGTGTTTTCTAAACGTGTGACTCTGTTCCGTTTTGTAATTCAGTTCAAGGGTAGCGATTTTACATTCCCTCTATAAGTGATATCTTATGATCAGTGTCTTTTTCTGTGTGACTTATTTCACTTAGAATCGTCGTACCTAAATCCACTCATCATGCTGCTCCTAGCCTTATGACGTTGATTTCATGGCTGAGTGATATTCCATTGTACATAAGGACCACAACTTCTTTATCCATTCTTCTCTTTCCTGGGATATTTCAGGTGTAGCAAAGTGGAGATTCTTGTCAACGGAGCAGCCCTAAACTTTGGGGTGCCTGTGTCTTGCTGATTTTTAGTTTTCCCAATTTATACGCCCATGAGTGGAAGTGCCCTATGCTCTCTAAGCTGAGATTTTTAGATGTTTCAGGACACACCGTACACTTCTCCAGAGTGGCTGTTGGCAATTTACAGCCCGCCCATCAGCGTAGCAAGGCTCCCTTTTCTCCATGGCCTGTCCTGCATTTCTGGTTTTGACACTTTATTCAGCATGGCCCTTTTGACCGATGGGAAGCGAGATTTCTTTGTAGCGCTGATTGGCCTTTCTAGGTTGCTTGGTTGGCCAGAAAGGGCGTATGCGTTTTTTCCTGAATATATTCAGGAAAAAACGCATACGCCCTTTTTGGCCAAGGGCATCATTGTCGAGGTTTTGCCGCTTTTCCTGTGCTTTAAAGGCGATTCGAATCTACCTCCTGAAATCTGTTTCCTGCAATTCTGCCTTGCTTTCAAATCCTCCTCGTTGCCTTCCCTCAATATATTTGTGGACGAGAGTTATCATTTCTAAGTCTGCAGGTTTGTGAATTGCAGTGCCCCTGAGCTCCATTATTCAACTCGCTTTCTTGGGAGCTGGCCGCAAAAGCGCAGGATTGCTTCAGGCCCTATTCTGGTTCCTGGTGGCAGGCTGAGCCTGTGGTGAATTCTTCTTCCTGATGGGAAAATAGTGTGACCTGTGCCTGTCCCAACACCTAGAGCTAGTCTCTCATTGGTTCCCCCTCTTCCCGTTCATCCTCAGGACAAATTGCAACCTGTACGGAACAGGAGGATAAAGGTGCTGATTCTCCAAGGAGGGAGATTGCTAGTAAAGCGGCTGGAATGGCGAACCGGAGCACAAGGAGATGAGAAATGAGGTTCGTTTTAGAAACCTTTCCCGGTCACACGGTGTACCATCTTCGGGGTTTCTCATGCATGTTTTCAATCTAGGACGATGCCCTTGAACCTGGAGATTTGGGACCCATGGGATGGGTACCACGCCGTATTAATTTAAAGGGTCTGCGTTTGCTCACCCAACCTCACCAAATCTCTCAGCCCAAAGAGTGTCCACCCATGTGTCTCAATCAGCTGTGGGTCTAAATAAGGTAAATCCAGGTGGCATCACAGCCCCTGAACGAATTTTGTAAGAATTTCTCTCTCTTTCACTGTCTTTGTTTCACGGGTTTTTAAAAGTAATTGATTTTTAGAATGGGATTTAGCTGCTTTTCACTGCTGTGTTTATGCCGCTTTATACCCACTTGACTCACTTACAGAGAGGTATCAATACATAGGTTTTAAGATTCTTACTAGTCAGATATATTCTTGGGCGGTGAAGAGGGGGTGTTGAGTCCAGTTCACTGAGCAAGGAGTAGGTCTTGTCTATTACGTATTGGGTTTATGGAACGGTATCTCAGCTAATTTGAAACCCTTGTTTTATGCATCACCCCACCTCCCCTTTCCCGTTAAGCAGCCATAGTGTGTTTTCTAAACGTGTGACTCTGTTCTGTTTTGTAATTCAGTTCAAGGGTAGCGATTTTACATTCCCTCTATAAGTGATATCTTATGATCAGTGTCTTTTTCTGTGTGACTTATTTCACTTAGAATCGTCGTACCTAAATCCACTCATCATGCTGCTCCTAGCCTTATGACGTTGATTTCATGGCTGAGTGATATTCCATTGTACATAAGGACCACAACTTCTTTATCCATTCTTCTCTTTCCTGGGATATTTCAGGTGTAGCAAAGTGGAGATTCTTGTCAACGGAGCAGCCCTAAACTTTGGGGTGCCTGTGTCTTGCTGATTTTTAGTTTTCCCAATTTATACGCCCATGAGTGGAAGTGCCCTATGCTCTCTAAGCTGAGATTTTTAGATGTTTCAGGACACACCGTACACTTCTCCAGAGTGGCTGTTGGCAATTTACAGCCCGCCCATCAGCGTAGCAAGGCTCCCTTTTCTCCATGGCCTGTCCTGCATTTCTGGTTTTGACACTTTATTCAGCATGGCCCTTTAGACCGATGGGAAGCGAGATTTCTTTGTAGCGCTGATTGGCCTTTCTAGGTTGCTTGGTTGGCCAGAAAGGGCGTATGCGTTTTTTCCTGAATATATTCAGGAAAAAACGCATACGCCCTTTTTGGCCAAGGGCATCATTGTCGAGGTTTTGCCGCTTTTCCTGTGCTTTAAAGGCGATTCGAATCTACCTCCTGAAATCTGTTTCCTGCAATTCTGCCTTGCTTTCAAATCCTCCTCGTTGCCTTCCCTCAATATATTTGTGGACGAGAGTTATCATTTCTAAGTCTGCAGGTTTGTGAATTGCAGTGCCCCTGAGCTCCATTATTCAACTCGCTTTCTTGGGAGCTGGCCGCAAAAGCGCAGGATTGCTTCAGGCCCTATTCTGGTTCCTGGTGGCAGGCTGAGCCTGTGGTGAATTCTTCTTCCTGATGGGAAAATAGAGTGACCTGTGCCTGTCCCAACACCTAGAGCTAGTCTCTCATTGGTTCCCCCTCTTCCCGTTCATCCTCAGGACAAATTGCAACCTGTACGGAACAGGAGGATAAAGGTGCTGATTCTCCAAGGAGGGAGATTGCTAGTAAAGCGGCTGGAATGGCGAACCGGAGCACAAGGAGATGAGAAATGAGGTTCGTTTTAGAAACCTTTCCCGATCACACGGTGTACCATCTTCTGGGTTTCTCATGCATGTTTTCGATGTAGGAACATGCCCTTGAACCTGGAGATTTGGGACCCATGGGATTGGTGCCACGCCGTATTACTTTAAAGGGTCTGTGTTAGCTCACCCAACCTCACCAAATTTCTCAGCCCCAAGAGTGTCCACCCTTATGTCTCAATCAGCTGTGGGTCTAGATATGGTCAATCCAGGTGGCATCTCATTCCCTGAACGAATTTTGTAAGAATTTCTCTCTCTTTCACTGTCTTTGTTTCACGGGGTTTTAAAAGTAATTGATTTTTATAATGGGGTTTAGCTGCTTTGCACTGCTGTGTTTATGCCGCTTTACACCCACTTGACTCACTTACAGAGAGATATCAATACATAGGTTTTAAGATTCTTACTAGTCAGATATATTCTTGGGGGGTGAATAGGGGGTGTTGAGTCCAGTTCACTGAGCAAGGAGTAGGTCTTGTCTATTACATATTGGGTTTATGGAACGGTATCTGAGCTAATTTGAAACCCTTGTTTTATGCATCACCCCACCTCACCTTTCCCGTTAAGCAGCCATAGTGTGTTTTCTAAACGTGCGACTCTGTTCTGTTTTGTAATTCAGTTCAAGGGTAGCGGTTTTTACATTCCCTCTATAAGTGATATCTTATGATAAGTGTCTTTTTCTGTGTGACTTATTTCACTTAGAATCGTCGTACCTAAATCCACTCATCATGCTGCTCCTAGCCTTATGACGTTGATTTCATGGCTGAGTGATATTCCATTGTACATGAGGACCACAACTTCGTTATCCATTCTTCTCTTTCCTGGGATATTTCAGGTGTAACGAAGTGGAGGTTCTTGTCAACAGAGCAGCCCTAAACTTTGGGGTGCCTGTGTCTTGCTGATTTTTACTTTTCCCAATTTATACACCCATGAGTGGAAGTGCCCTATGCTCTCTCAGCTGAGTTTTTTAGATGTTTCAGGACACACCGTACACTTCTCCAGAGTGGCTGTTGGCAATTTACATCCTGCCCATCAGCGTAGCAAGGCTCCCACTTCTCCATGGCCTGTCCTGCATTTCTGGTTTTGTCACTTTATTCAGCATGGCCCTTTTGACCGATGGGAAGCGAGACTTCTTTGTAGCGCTGATTTGCCTTTCCAGGTTGCTTGGTTGGCCAAAAAGGGCGTATGCGTTTTTTCCTGAATATATTCAGGAAAAAACGCATACGCCCTTTTTGGCCAAGGGCATCATTGTCGAGGTTTTGCCGCTTTTCCTGTGCTTTAAAGGCGATTCGAATCTACCTCCTGAAATCTGTTTCCTGCAATTCTGCCTTGCTTTCAAATCCTCTTCGTTGCCTTCCCTCCATATATTTGTGGACGAGAGTTATCATTTCTAACCCTGCAGTTTTGTCAATTGCACTGCCCCTGAGCTCCATTTTTCAACTCGCTTTCTTGGGAGCTGCCCGCAAAAGCGCAGGATTGCTTCAGGCCCTATTCTGGCTCCGGACGGCACGCTGAGCCTGTGGTTGATTCTTCTTCCTGATGGGAAAATAGAGTGACCTGTGCCTGTCCCAACACCTAGAGCTAGTCTCTCATTGGTTCCCCCTCTTCCCGTTCATCCTCAGGACAAATTGCAACCTGTACGGAACAGGAGGTTAAAGGTGCTGATTCTCCAAGGAGGGAGATTGCTAGTAAAGCGGCTGGAATGGCGAACCGGAGCACAAGGAGATGAGAAATGAGGTGCTTTTTAGAAACATTTCCCGGTCACACGGTGTACCATCTTCTGGGTTTCTCGTGCATGTTTTCGATGTAGGAAGATGCCCTTGAACCTGGAGATTTGGGACCCATGGGTTGGGTACCACGCCGTATTACTTTAAAGGGTCTGCGTTAGCTCACCCAACCTCACCAAACCTCTCAGCCCCAAGAGTGTCCACCCTTATGTCTCAATCAGCTGTGGGTCTAGATATGGTCAATCCAGCTGGCATCACAGCACCTGAACGAATTTTGTAAGAATTTCTCTCTCTTTCACTGTCTTTGTTTCACGGGTTTTTAAAAGTAATTGATTTTTTTAATGGGGTTTAGCTGCATTGCACTGCTGTGTTTATGCCGCTTTACACCCACTTGACTCACTTACAGAGAGATAGCAATACATAGGTTTTAAGATTCTTACTAGACAGATATATTCTTGGGCGGTGAATAGGGGGCGTTGAGTCCAGTTCACTGAGCAAGGAGTAGGTCTTGTCTATTACATATTGGGTTTATGGAACGGTATCTGAGCTAATTTGAAACCCTTGTTTTATGCATCACCCCACCTCACCTTTCCCGTTAAGCAGCCATAGTGTGTTTTCTAAACGTGCGACTCTGTTCTGTTTTGTAATTCAGTTCAAGGGTAGCGGTTTTTACATTCCCTCTATAAGTGATATCTTATGATAAGTGTCTTTTTCTGTGTGACTTATTTCACTTAGAATCGTCGTACCTAAATCCACTCATCATGCTGCTCCTAGCCTTATGACGTTGATTTCATGGCTGACTGATATTCCATTGTACATAAGGACCACAACTTCGTTATCCAGTCTTCTTCAGTTTCTTGGGATATTTCAGGTGTAACCAAGTGGAGGTTCTTGTAAACAGAGCAGCCCTAAACTTTGGGGTGCCTGTGTCTTGCTGATTTTTAGTTTTCCCAATTTATACGCCCATGAGTGGAAGTGCCCTATGCTCTCTAAGCTGAGTTTTTTAGATGTTTCAGGACACACCGTACACTTCTCCAGAGTGGCTGTTGGCAATTTACATCCTGCCCATCAGCGTAGCAAGGCTCCCACTTCTCTATGGCCTGTCCTGCATTTCTGGTTTTGACACTTTTTTCAGCATGGCCCTTTTGACCGATGGGAACCGAGACTTCTTTGTAGCGCTGATTTGCCTTTCCAGGTTGCTTGGTTGGCCAAAAAGGGCGTATGCGTTTTCTCCTGAATATATTCAGGAGAAAACGCATACGCCCTTTTTGGCCAAGGGCATCATTTTCGAGGTTTTGCCGCTTTTCCTGTGCTTTAAAGGCGATTCGAATCTACCTCCTGAAATCTGTTTCCTGCAATTCTGCCTTGCTTTCAAATCCTCTTCGTTGCCTTCCCTCCATATATCTGTGGACGAGAGTTATCATTTCTAACTCTGCAGGTTTGTGAATTGCAGTGCCCCTGAGCTCCATTTTTCAACTCGCTTTCTTGGGAGCTGGCCGCAAAAGCGCAGAATTGCTTAGGCCCTCTTCTGGCTCCGGGCGGCAGGCTGAGCCTGTGGTTAATTCTTCTTCCTGATGGGAAAATAGAGTGACCTGTGCCTGTCCCAACACCTAGAGCTAGCCTCTCATTGGTTCCCCCTCTTCCCGTTCATCCTCAGGACAAATTGCAACCTATACGGAACAGGAGGTTAAAGGTGCTGATTCTCCAAGGAGGGACATTGCTAGTAAAGCGGCTGGAATGGCGAACCGGAGCACAAGGAGACGAGAAATGAGGTGCATTTTAGAAACCTTTCCCGATCACACGGTGTACCATCTTCTGGGTTTCTCATGCATGTTTTCGATGTAGGAACATGCCCTTGAACCTGGAGATTTGGGACCCATGGGATGGGTGCCACGCCGTATTACTTTAAAGGGTCTGCGTTAGCTCACCCAACCTCAGCAAAACTGTCAGCCCCAAGAGTCTCCACCCTTATGTCTCAATCAGCTGTGGGTCTAGATATGGTCAATCCAGGTGGCATCGCAACCCCTGAACGAATTTTGTAAGAATTTCTCTCTCTTTCACTGTCTTTGTTTCACGGGGTTTTAAAAGTAATTGATTTTTATAATGGGGTTTAGCTGCTTTGCACTGCTGTGTTTATGCCGCTTTACACCCACTTGACTCACTTACAGAGAGATATCAATACATAGGTTTTAAGATTCTTACTAGTCAGATATATTCTTGGGCGGTGAATAGGGGGTGTTGAGTCCAGTTCACTGAGCAAGGAGTAGGTCTTGTCTTTTACATATTGGGTTTATGGAACGGTATCTGAGCTAATTTGAAACCCTTGTTTTATGCATCACTCCACCTCACCTTTCCCGTTAAGCAGCCATAGTGTGTTTTCTAAACGTGCGACTCTGTTCTGTTTTGTAATTCAGTTCAAGGGTAGCGGTTTTTACATTCCCTCTATAAGTGATATCTTATGATAAGTGTCTTTTTCTGTGTGACTTATTTCACTTAGAATCGTCGTACCTAAATCCACTCATCATGCTGCTCCTAGCCTTATGAGTTTGATTTCATGGCTGATTGATATTCCATTGTACATAAGGACCACAACTTCTTTATCCATTCTTCTTTTTCCTGGGATGTTTCAGGTGTAACGAAGTGGAGGTTCTTGTCAACAGAGCAGCCCTAAACTTTGGGGTGCCTGTGTCTTGCTGATTTTTACTTTTCCCAATTTATACGCCCATGAGTGGAAGTGCCGTATGCTCTCTAAGCTGAGTTTTTTAGATGTTTCAGGACACACCGTACACTTCTCCAGAGTGGCTGTTGGCCATTTACAGCCCGCCCATCAGCGTAGCAAGGCTCCCATTTCTCCATGGCCTGTCCTGCATTTCTGGTTTTGACACTTTATTCAGCATGGCCCTTTTGACCGATGGGAAGCGAGACTTCTTTGTAGCGCTGATTGGCCTTTCCAGGTTGCTCGGTTGGCCAAAAAGGGCGTATGCGTTTTTTCCTGAATATATTCAGGAAAAAACGCATACGCCCTTTTTGGCCAAGGGCATCATTGTCGAGGTTTTGCCGCTTCTCCTGTGCTTTAAAGGCGATTCAAATCTACCTCCTGAAATCTGTTTCCTGCAATTCTGCCTTGCTTTCAAATCCTCTTCGTAGCCTTCCCTCCATATATTTGGGGACGAGAGTTATCATTTCTAACTCTGCAGGTTTGTGAATTGCAGTGCCCCTGAGCTCCATTTTTCAACTGGCTTTCTTGGGAGCTGGCCGTAAAAGCGCAGGATTGCTTCAGGCCCTATTCTGGCTCCGGGCGTCAGGCTGAGACTGTGGTTAATTCTTCTTCCTGATGGGAAAATAGAGTGACCTGTGCCTGTCCCAACACCTAGAGCTAGTCTCTCATTGGTTCCCCATCTTCCCGTTCATCCTCAGGACAAATTGCAACCTGTACGGAACAGGAGGTTAAAGGTGCTGATTCTCCAAGGAGGGAGATTGCTAGTAAAGCGGCTGGAATGGCGAACCGGAGCACAAGGAGATGAGAAATGAGGTGCGTTTTAGAAACCTTTCCCAGTCACACGGTGTACCATCTTCTGGGTTTCTCGTGCATGTTTTCGATGTAGGAAGATGCCCTTGAACCTGGAGATTTGGGACCCATGGGATGGGTACCACGCCATATTACTTTAAAGGGTCTGCGTTAGCTCACCCAACCTCACCAAACCTCTCAGCCCCAAGAGTGTCCACCCTTATGTCTCAATCAGCTGTGGGTCTAGATATGGTCAATCCAGGTGGCATCGCAGCCCCTGAACGAATTTTGTAAGAATTTCTCTCTCTTTCACTGTCTTTGTTTCACGGGTTTTTAAAAGTAATTGATTTTTATAATGGGGTTTAGCTGCTTTGCACTGCTGTGTTTATGCCGCTTTACACCCACTTGACTCACTTACAGAGAGGTATCAATACATAGGTTTTAAGATTCTTACTAGTCAGATATATTCTTGGGCGGTGAAGAGGGGGTGTTGAGTCCAGTTCACTGAGCAAGGAGTAGGTCTTGTCTATTACGTATTGGGTTTATGGAACGGTATCTCAGCTAATTTGAAACCCTTGTTTTATGCATCACCCCACCTCCCCTTTCCCGTTAAGCAGCCATAGTGTGTTTTCTAAACGTGTGACTCTGTTCCGTTTTGTAATTCAGTTCAAGGGTAGCGATTTTACATTCCCTCTATAAGTGATATCTTATGATCAGTGTCTTTTTCTGTGTGACTTATTTCACTTAGAATCGTCGTACCTAAATCCACTCATCATGCTGCTCCTAGCCTTATGACGTTGATTTCATGGCTGAGTGATATTCCATTGTACATAAGGACCACAACTTCTTTATCCATTCTTCTCTTTCCTGGGATATTTCAGGTGTAGCAAAGTGGAGATTCTTGTCAACGGAGCAGCCCTAAACTTTGGGGTGCCTGTGTCTTGCTGATTTTTAGTTTTCCCAATTTATACGCCCATGAGTGGAAGTGCCCCATGCTCTCTAAGCTGAGATTTTTAGATGTTTCAGGACACACCGTACACTTCTCCAGAGTGGCTGTTGGCAATTTACAGCCCGCCCATCAGCGTAGCAAGGCTCCCTTTTCTCCATGGCCTGTCCTGCATTTCTGGTTTTGACACTTTATTCAGCATGGCCCTTTTGACCGATGGGAAGCGAGATTTCTTTGTAGCGCTGATTGGCCTTTCTAGGTTGCTTGGTTGGCCAGAAAGGGCGTATGCGTTTTTTCCTGAATATATTCAGGAAAAAACGCATACGCCCTTTTTGGCCAAGGGCATCATTGTCGAGGTTTTGCCGCTTTTCCTGTGCTTTAAAGGCGATTCGAATCTACCTCCTGAAATCTGTTTCCTGCAATTCTGCCTTGCTTTCAAATCCTCCTCGTTGCCTTCCCTCAATATATTTGTGGACGAGAGTTATCATTTCTAAGTCTGCAGGTTTGTGAATTGCAGTGCCCCTGAGCTCCATTATTCAACTCGCTTTCTTGGGAGCTGGCCGCAAAAGCGCAGGATTGCTTCAGGCCCTATTCTGGTTCCTGGTGGCAGGCTGAGCCTGTGGTGAATTCTTCTTCCTGATGGGAAAATAGTGTGACCTGTGCCTGTCCCAACACCTAGAGCTAGTCTCTCATTGGTTCCCCCTCTTCCCGTTCATCCTCAGGACAAATTGCAACCTGTACGGAACAGGAGGATAAAGGTGCTGATTCTCCAAGGAGGGAGATTGCTAGTAAAGCGGCTGGAATGGCGAACCGGAGCACAAGGAGATGAGAAATGAGGTTCGTTTTAGAAACCTTTCCCGGTCACACGGTGTACCATCTTCGGGGTTTCTCATGCATGTTTTCAATCTAGGACGATGCCCTTGAACCTGGAGATTTGGGACCCATGGGATGGGTACCACGCCGTATTACTTTAAAGGGTCTGCGTTTGCTCACCCAACCTCACCAAATCTCTCAGCCCAAAGAGTGTCCACCCATGTGTCTCAATCAGCTGTGGGTCTAAATAAGGTAAATCCAGGTGGCATCACAGCCCCTGAACGAATTTTGTAAGAATTTCTCTCTCTTTCACTGTCTTTGTTTCACGGGTTTTTAAAAGTAATTGATTTTTAGAATGGGATTTAGCTGCTTTTCACTGCTGTGTTTATGCCGCTTTATACCCACTTGACTCACTTACAGAGAGGTATCAATACATAGGTTTTAAGATTCTTACTAGTCAGATATATTCTTGGGCGGTGAAGAGGGGGTGTTGAGTCCAGTTCACTGAGCAAGGAGTAGGTCTTGTCTATTACGTATTGGGTTTATGGAACGGTATCTCAGCTAATTTGAAACCCTTGTTTTATGCATCACCCCACCTCCCCTTTCCCGTTAAGCAGCCATAGTGTGTTTTCTAAACGTGTGACTCTGTTCTGTTTTGTAATTCAGTTCAAGGGTAGCGATTTTACATTCCCTCTATAAGTGATATCTTATGATCAGTGTCTTTTTCTGTGTGACTTATTTCACTTAGAATCGTCGTACCTAAATCCACTCATCATGCTGCTCCTAGCCTTATGACGTTGATTTCATGGCTGAGTGATATTCCATTGTACATAAGGACCACAACTTCTTTATCCATTCTTCTCTTTCCTGGGATATTTCAGGTGTAGCAAAGTGGAGATTCTTGTCAACGGAGCAGCCCTAAACTTTGGGGTGCCTGTGTCTTGCTGATTTTTAGTTTTCCCAATTTATACGCCCATGAGTGGAAGTGCCCTATGCTCTCTAAGCTGAGATTTTTAGATGTTTCAGGACACACCGTACACTTCTCCAGAGTGGCTGTTGGCAATTTACAGCCCGCCCATCAGCGTAGCAAGGCTCCCTTTTCTCCATGGCCTGTCCTGCATTTCTGGTTTTGACACTTTATTCAGCATGGCCCTTTAGACCGATGGGAAGCGAGATTTCTTTGTAGCGCTGTTGGCCTTTCTAGGTTGCTTGGTTGGCCAGAAAGGGCGTATGCGTTTTTTCCTGAATATATTCAGGAAAAAACGCATACGCCCTTTTTGGCCAAGGGCATCATTGTCGAGGTTTTGCCGCTTTTCCTGTGCTTTAAAGGCGATTCGAATCTACCTCCTGAAATCTGTTTCCTGCAATTCTGCCTTGCTTTCAAATCCTCCTCGTTGCCTTCCCTCAATATATTTGTGGACGAGAGTTATCATTTCTAAGTCTGCAGGTTTGTGAATTGCAGTGCCCCTGAGCTCCATTATTCAACTCGCTTTCTTGGGAGCTGGCCGCAAAAGCGCAGGATTGCTTCAGGCCCTATTCTGGTTCCTGGTGGCAGGCTGAGCCTGTGGTGAATTCTTCTTCCTGATGGGAAAATAGAGTGACCTGTGCCTGTCCCAACACCTAGAGCTAGTCTCTCATTGGTTCCCCCTCTTCCCGTTCATCCTCAGGACAAATTGCAACCTGTACGGAACAGGAGGATAAAGGTGCTGATTCTCCAAGGAGGGAGATTGCTAGTAAAGCGGCTGGAATGGCGAACCGGAGCACAAGGAGATGAGAAATGAGGTTCGTTTTAGAAACCTTTCCCGATCACACGGTGTACCATCTTCTGGGTTTCTCATGCATGTTTTCGATGTAGGAACATGCCCTTGAACCTGGAGATTTGGGACCCATGGGATTGGTGCCACGCCGTATTACTTTAAAGGGTCTGTGTTAGCTCACCCAACCTCACCAAATTTCTCAGCCCCAAGAGTGTCCACCCTTATGTCTCAATCAGCTGTGGGTCTAGATATGGTCAATCCAGGTGGCATCTCATTCCCTGAACGAATTTTGTAAGAATTTCTCTCTCTTTCACTGTCTTTGTTTCACGGGGTTTTAAAAGTAATTGATTTTTATAATGGGGTTTAGCTGCTTTGCACTGCTGTGTTTATGCCGCTTTACACCCACTTGACTCACTTACAGAGAGATATCAATACATAGGTTTTAAGATTCTTACTAGTCAGATATATTCTTGGGGGGTGAATAGGGGGTGTTGAGTCCAGTTCACTGAGCAAGGAGTAGGTCTTGTCTATTACATATTGGGTTTATGGAACGGTATCTGAGCTAATTTGAAACCCTTGTTTTATGCATCACCCCACCTCACCTTTCCCGTTAAGCAGCCATAGTGTGTTTTCTAAACGTGCGACTCTGTTCTGTTTTGTAATTCAGTTCAAGGGTAGCGGTTTTTACATTCCCTCTATAAGTGATATCTTATGATAAGTGTCTTTTTCTGTGTGACTTATTTCACTTAGAATCGTCGTACCTAAATCCACTCATCATGCTGCTCCTAGCCTTATGACGTTGATTTCATGGCTGAGTGATATTCCATTGTACATGAGGACCACAACTTCGTTATCCATTCTTCTCTTTCCTGGGATATTTCAGGTGTAACGAAGTGGAGGTTCTTGTCAACAGAGCAGCCCTAAACTTTGGGGTGCCTGTGTCTTGCTGATTTTTACTTTTCCCAATTTATACACCCATGAGTGGAAGTGCCCTATGCTCTCTCAGCTGAGTTTTTTAGATGTT
Organism: Balaenoptera ricei; assembly: GCF_028023285.1. Taxonomy (NCBI): domain Eukaryota; kingdom Metazoa; phylum Chordata; class Mammalia; order Artiodactyla; family Balaenopteridae; genus Balaenoptera; species Balaenoptera ricei. The sequence goes on from NC_082654.1 coordinate 72,883,328, forward strand.
TCAGGACACACCGTACACTTCTCCAGAGTGGCTGTTGGCAATTTACATCCTGCCCATCAGCGTAGCAAGGCTCCCACTTCTCCATGGCCTGTCCTGCATTTCTGGTTTTGTCACTTTATTCAGCATGGCCCTTTTGACCGATGGGAAGCGAGACTTCTTTGTAGCGCTGATTTGCCTTTCCAGGTTGCTTGGTTGGCCAAAAAGGGCGTATGCGTTTTTTCCTGAATATATTCAGGAAAAAACGCATACGCCCTTTTTGGCCAAGGGCATCATTGTCGAGGTTTTGCCGCTTTTCCTGTGCTTTAAAGGCGATTCGAATCTACCTCCTGAAATCTGTTTCCTGCAATTCTGCCTTGCTTTCAAATCCTCTTCGTTGCCTTCCCTCCATATATTTGTGGACGAGAGTTATCATTTCTAACCCTGCAGTTTTGTCAATTGCACTGCCCCTGAGCTCCATTTTTCAACTCGCTTTCTTGGGAGCTGCCCGCAAAAGCGCAGGATTGCTTCAGGCCCTATTCTGGCTCCGGACGGCACGCTGAGCCTGTGGTTGATTCTTCTTCCTGATGGGAAAATAGAGTGACCTGTGCCTGTCCCAACACCTAGAGCTAGTCTCTCATTGGTTCCCCCTCTTCCCGTTCATCCTCAGGACAAATTGCAACCTGTACGGAACAGGAGGTTAAAGGTGCTGATTCTCCAAGGAGGGAGATTGCTAGTAAAGCGGCTGGAATGGCGAACCGGAGCACAAGGAGATGAGAAATGAGGTGCGTTTTAGAAACCTTTCCCGGTCACACGGTGTACCATCTTGTGGGTTTCTCGTGCATGTTTTCGATGTAGGAAGATGCCCTTGATCCTGGAGATTTGGGACCCATGGGATGGTTACCGCGCCGTATTACTTTAAATGGTCTGCGTTAGCTAACCCCACCTCACCAAACCTCTCAGCCCCAAGAGTGTCCACCCTTATTTCTCAATCAGCTGTGGGTCTAGATATGGTCAATCCAGGTGGCATCGCAGCCCCTGAACGAATTTTGTAAGCATTTCTCTCTCTTTCACTGTCTTGGTTTCACGGGTTTTTAAAAGTAATTGATTTTTATAATGGGGTTTAGCGGCTTTGCACTGCTGTGTTTATGCCGCTTTACACCCACTTGACTCACTTACAGAGAGATAGCAATACATAGGTTTTAAGATTCTTACTAGTCAGATATATTCTTGGGCGGTGAATAGGGGGCGTTGAGTCCAGTTCACTGAGCAAGGAGTAGGTCTTGTCTATTACATATTGGATTTATGGAACGGTATCTGAGCTAATTTGAAACCCTTGTTTTATGCATCACCCCACCTCACCTTTTCCGTTAAGCAGCCATAGTGTGTTTTCTAAACGTGCGACTCTGTTCTGTTTTGTAATTCAGTTCAAGGGTAGCGGTTTTTACATTCCCTCTATAAGTGATATCTTATGATAAGTGTCTTTTTCTGTGTGACTTATTTCACTTAGAATCGTCGTACCTAAATCCACTCATCATGCTGCTCCTAGCCTTATGACGTTGATTTCATGGCTGAGTGATATTCCATTGTACATAAGGACCACAACTTCGTTATCCATTCTTCTTCAGTTTCTTGGGATATTTCAGGTGTAACCAAGTGGAGGTTCTTGTAAACAGAGCAGCCCTAAACTTTGGGGTGCCTGTGTCTTGCTGATTTTTAGTTTTCCCAATTTATACGCCCATGAGTGGAAGTGCCCTATGCTCTCTAAGCTGAGTTTTTTAGATGTTTCAGGACACACCGTACACTTCTCCAGAGTGGCTGCTGGCAATTTACATCCTGCCCATCAGCGTAGCAAGGCTCCCACTTCTCCATGGCCTGTCCTGCATTTCTGGTTTTGACACTTTATTCAGCATGTCCCTTTTGACCGATGGGAAGCGAGACTTCTTTGTAGCGCTGATTTGCCTTTCCAGGTTGCTTGGTTGGCCAAAAAGGGCGTATGCGTTTTTTCCTGAATATATTCAGGAAAAAACGCATACGCCCTTTTTGGCCAAGGGCATCATTGTCGAGGTTTTGCCGCTTTTCCTGTGCTTTAAAGGCGATTCGAATCTACCTCCTGAAATCTGTTTCCTGCAATTCTGCCTTGCTTTCAAATCCTCTTCGTTGCCTTCCCTCCATATATTTGTGGACGAGAGTTATCATTTCTAACTCTGTAGGTTTGTGAATTGCACTGCCCCTGAGCTCCATTTTTCAACTCGCTTTCTTGGGAGCTGGCCGCAAAAGCGCAGGATTGCTTCAGGCCCTATTCTGGCTCCGGACGGCAGGCTGAGCCTGTGGTTGATTCTTCTTCCTGATGGGAAAATAGAGTGACCTGTGCCTGTCCCAACACCTAGAGCTAGTCTCTCATTGGTTCCCCCTCTTCCTGTTCATCCTCAGGACAAATTGCAACCTGTACAGAACAGGAGGTTAAAGGTGCTGTTTCTCCAAGAAGGGCGATTGCTAGTAAAGTGGCTGGAATGGCGAACCGGAGCACAAGGAGATGAGAAATGAGGTGCGTTTTAGAAACCTTTCCCGATCACACGGTGTACCATCTTCTGGGTTTCTCATGCATGTTTTCGATGTAGGAAGATGCCCTTGAACCTGGAGATTTGGGACCCATGAGATGGGTACCACGCCGCATTACTTTAAAGGGTCTGCGTTAGCTCACCCAACCTCAGCAAACCTCTCAGCCCCAAGAGTCTCCACCCTTATGTCTCAATCAGCTGTGGGTCTAGATATGGTCAATCCAGGTGGCATCGCAACCCCTGAACGAATTTTGTAAGAATTTCTCTCTCTTTCACTGTCTTTGTTTCACGGGGTTTTAAAAGTAATTGATTTTTAGAATGGGGTTTAGCTGCTTTGCACTGCTGTGTTTGTGTCGCTTTACACCCACTTCACTCACTTACAGAGAGATATCAATACATAGGTTTTAAGATTCTTACTTGTCAGATACATTCTGGGGAGGTGAATAGGGGGCGTTGAGTCCAGTTCACTGAGCAAGGAGTAGGTCTTGTATATTACATATTGGGTTTATGGAACGGTATCTGAGCTAATTTGAAACCCTTCTTTTATGGATCACCCCACCTAACCTTTCCCGTTAAGCAGCCATAGTGTGTTTTCTAAACGTGCGACTCTGTTCTGTTTTGTAATTCAGTTCAAGGGTAGCGGTTTTTACATTTCCTCTATAAGTGATATCTTATGATAAGTGTCTTTTTCTGTGTGACGTATTTCACTTAGAATCGTCGTACCTAAATCCACTCATCATGCTGCTCCTAGCCTTATGACGTTGATTTCATGGCTGAGTGATATTCCATTGTACATAAGGACCACAACTTCTTTATCCATTCTTCTCTTTCCTGGGATATTTCAGGTGTAACGAAGTGGAGGTTCTTGTCAACAGAGCAGCCCTAAACTTTGGGGTGCCTGTGTCTTGCTGATTTTTAGTTTTCCCAATTTATACGCCCATGAGTGGAAGTGCCCTATGCTCTCTAAGCTGAGTTTTTTAGATGTTTCAGGACACACCGTACACTTCTCCAGAGTGGCTGTTGGTCATTTACAGCCCGCCCATCAGCGTAGCAAGGCTCCCATTTCTCCATGGCCTGTCCTGCATTTCTGGTTTTGACACTTTATTCAGCATGGCCCTTTTGACCGATGGGAAGCGAGACTTCTTTGTAGCGCTGATTTGCCTTTCCAGGTTGCTTGGTTGGCCAAAAAGGGCGTATGCGTTTTTTCCTGAATATATTCAGGGAAAAACGCATACGCCCTTTTTGGCCAAGGGCATCATTGTCGAGGTTTTGCCGCTTTTCCTGTGCTTTAAAGGCGATTCGAATCTACCTCCTGAAATCTGTTTCCTGCAATTCTGCCTTGCTTTCAAATCCTCTTCGTAGCCTTCCCTCCATATATTTGTGGACGAGAGTTATCATTTCTAACTCTGCAGGTTTGTGAATTGCAGTGCCCCTGAGCTCCATTTTTCAACTCGCTTTCTTGGGAGCTGGCCGCAAAAGCGCAGGATTGCTTCAAGCACTATTCTGGCTCCAGGTGGCAGGCTGAACCTGTGGTTAATTCTTCTTCCTGATGGGAAAATAGAGTGACCTGTGCCTGTCCCAACACCTAGAGCTAGTCTCTCATTGGTTCCCCCTCTTCCCGTTCATCCTCAGGACAAATTGCAACCTGTACGGAACAGGAGGTTAAAGGTGCTGATTCTCCAAGGAGGGAGATTGCTAGTAAAGCGGCTGGAATGGCGAACCGCAGCACAAGGAGATGAGAAATGAGGTGCGTTTTAGAAACATTTCCCGGTCACACGGTGTACCATCTTCTGGGTTTCTCGTGCATGTTTTCGATGTAGGAAGATGCCCTTGAACCTGCAGATTTGGGACCCATGGGTTGGGTACCACGCCGTATTACTTTAAAGGGTCTGCGTTAGCTCACCCAACCTCACCAAACCTCTCAGCCCCAAGAGTGTCCACCCTTATGTCTCAATCAGCTGTGGGTCTAGATATGGTCAATCCAGCTGGCATCACAGCACCTGAACGAATTTTGTAAGAATTTCTCTCTCTTTCACTGTCTTTGTTTCACGGGTTTTTAAAAGTAATTGATTTTTTTAATGGGGTTTAGCTGCATTGCACTGCTGTGTTTATGCCGCTTTACACCCACTTGACTCACTTACAGAGAGATAGCAATACATAGGTTTTAAGATTCTTACTAGACAGATATATTCTTGGGCGGTGAATAGGGGGCGTTGAGTCCAGTTCACTGAGCAAGGAGTAGGTCTTGTCTATTACATATTGGGTTTATGGAACGGTATCTGAGCTAATTTGAAACCCTTGTTTTATGCATCACCCCACCTCACCTTTCCCGTTAAGCAGCCATAGTGTGTTTTCTAAACGTGCGACTCTGTTCTGTTTTGTAATTCAGTTCAAGGGTAGCGGTTTTTACATTCCCTCTATAAGTGATATCTTATGATAAGTGTCTTTTTCTGTGTGACTTATTTCACTTAGAATCGTCGTACCTAAATCCACTCATCATGCTGCTCCTAGCCTTATGACGTTGATTTCATGGCTGACTGATATTCCATTGTACATAAGGACCACAACTTCGTTATCCAGTCTTCTTCAGTTTCTTGGGATATTTCAGGTGTAACCAAGTGGAGGTTCTTGTAAACAGAGCAGCCCTAAACTTTGGGGTGCCTGTGTCTTGCTGATTTTTAGTTTTCCCAATTTATACGCCCATGAGTGGAAGTGCCCTATGCTCTCTAAGCTGAGTTTTTTAGATGTTTCAGGACACACCGTACACTTCTCCAGAGTGGCTGTTGGCAATTTACATCCTGCCCATCAGCGTAGCAAGGCTCCCACTTCTCTATGGCCTGTCCTGCATTTCTGGTTTTGACACTTTTTTCAGCATGGCCCTTTTGACCGATGGGAACCGAGACTTCTTTGTAGCGCTGATTTGCCTTTCCAGGTTGCTTGGTTGGCCAAAAAGGGCGTATGCGTTTTCTCCTGAATATATTCAGGAGAAAACGCATACGCCCTTTTTGGCCAAGGGCATCATTGTCGAGGTTTTGCCGCTTTTCCTGTGCTTTAAAGGCGATTCGAATCTACCTCCTGAAATCTGTTTCCTGCAATTCTGCCTTGCTTTCAAATCCTCTTCGTTGCCTTCCCTCCATATATCTGTGGACGAGAGTTATCATTTCTAACTCTGCAGGTTTGTGAATTGCAGTGCCCCTGAGCTCCATTTTTCAACTCGCTTTCTTGGGAGCTGGCCGCAAAAGCGCAGAATTGCTTAGGCCCTCTTCTGGCTCCGGGCGGCAGGCTGAGCCTGTGGTTAATTCTTCTTCCTGATGGGAAAATAGAGTGACCTGTGCCTGTCCCAACACCTAGAGCTAGCCTCTCATTGGTTCCCCCTCTTCCCGTTCATCCTCAGGACAAATTGCCACCTATACGGAACAGGAGGTTAAAGGTGCTGATTCTCCAAGGAGGGACATTGCTAGTAAAGCGGCTGGAATGGCGAACCGGAGCACAAGGAGACGAGAAATGAGGTGCATTTTAGAAACCTTTCCCGATCACACGGTGTACCATCTTCTGGGTTTCTCATGCATGTTTTCGATGTAGGAACATGCCCTTGAACCTGGAGATTTGGGACCCATGGGATGGGTGCCACGCCGTATTACTTTAAAGGGTCTGCGTTAGCTCACCCAACCTCAGCAAAACTGTCAGCCCCAAGAGTCTCCACCCTTATGTCTCAATCAGCTGTGGGTCTAGATATGGTCAATCCAGGTGGCATCGCAACCCCTGAACGAATTTTGTAAGAATTTCTCTCTCTTTCACTGTCTTTGTTTCACGGGGTTTTAAAAGTAATTGATTTTTATAATGGGGTTTAGCTGCTTTGCACTGCTGTGTTTATGCCGCTTTACACCCACTTGACTCACTTACAGAGAGATATCAATACATAGGTTTTAAGATTCTTACTAGTCAGATATATTCTTGGGCGGTGAATAGGGGGTGTTGAGTCCAGTTCACTGAGCAAGGAGTAGGTCTTGTCTTTTACATATTGGGTTTATGGAACGGTATCTGAGCTAATTTGAAACCCTTGTTTTATGCATCACTCCACCTCACCTTTCCCGTTAAGCAGCCATAGTGTGTTTTCTAAACGTGCGACTCTGTTCTGTTTTGTAATTCAGTTCAAGGGTAGCGGTTTTTACATTCCCTCTATAAGTGATATCTTATGATAAGTGTCTTTTTCTGTGTGACTTATTTCACTTAGAATCGTCGTACCTAAATCCACTCATCATGCTGCTCCTAGCCTTATGAGTTTGATTTCATGGCTGATTGATATTCCATTGTACATAAGGACCACAACTTCTTTATCCATTCTTCTTTTTCCTGGGATGTTTCAGGTGTAACGAAGTGGAGGTTCTTGTCAACAGAGCAGCCCTAAACTTTGGGGTGCCTGTGTCTTGCTGATTTTTACTTTTCCCAATTTATACGCCCATGAGTGGAAGTGCCGTATGCTCTCTAAGCTGAGTTTTTTAGATGTTTCAGGACACACCGTACACTTCTCCAGAGTGGCTGTTGGCCATTTACAGCCCGCCCATCAGCGTAGCAAGGCTCCCATTTCTCCATGGCCTGTCCTGCATTTCTGGTTTTGACACTTTATTCAGCATGGCCCTTTTGACCGATGGGAAGCGAGATTTCTTTGTAGCGCTGATTGGCCTTTCTAGGTTGCTTGGTTGGCCAGAAAGGGCGTATGCGTTTTTTCCTGAATATATTCAGGAAAAAACGCATACGCCCTTTTTGGCCAAGGGCATCATTGTCGAGGTTTTGCCGCTTCTCCTGTGCTTTAAAGGCGATTCAAATCTACCTCCTGAAATCTGTTTCCTGCAATTCTGCCTTGCTTTCAAATCCTCCTCGTTGCCTTCCCTCAATATATTTGTGGACGAGAGTTATCATTTCTAACTCTGCAGGTTTGTGAATTGCAGTGCCCCTGAGCTCCATTATTCAACTCGCTTTCTTGGGAGCTGGCCGCAGAAGCGCAGGATTGCTTCAGGCCCTATTCTGGTTCCTGGTGGCAGGCTGAGCCTGTGGTGAATTCTTCTTCCTGATGGGAAAATAGAGTGACCTGTGCCTGTCCCAACACCTAGAGCTAGTCTCTCATTGGTTCCCCCTCTTCCCGTTCATCCTCAGGACAAATTGCAACCTGTACGGAACAGGAGGATAAAGGTGCTGATTCTCCAAGGAGGGAGATTGCTAGTAAAGCGGCTGGAATGGCGAACCGGAGCACAAGGAGATGAGAAATGAGGTTCGTTTTAGAAACCTTTCCCGGTCACACGGTGTACCATCTTCGGGGTTTCTCATGCATGTTTTCAATCTAGGACGATGCCCTTGAACCTGGAGATTTGGGACCCATGGGATGGGTACCACGCCGTATTACTTTAAAGGGTCTGCGTTTGCTCACCCAACCTCACCAAATCTCTCAGCCCAAAGAGTGTCCACCCATGTGTCTCAATCAGCTGTGGGTCTAAATAAGGTAAATCCAGGTGGCATCACAGCCCCTGAACGAATTTTGTAAGAATTTCTCTCTCTTTCACTGTCTTTGTTTCACGGGTTTTTAAAAGTAATTGATTTTTAGAATGGGATTTAGCTGCTTTTCACTGCTGTGTTTATGCCGCTTTATACCCACTTGACTCACTTACAGAGAGGTATCAATACATAGGTTTTAAGATTCTTACTAGTCAGATATATTCTTGGGCGGTGAAGAGGGGGTGTTGAGTCCAGTTCACTGAGCAAGGAGTAGGTCTTGTCTATTACGTATTGGGTTTATGGAACGGTATCTCAGCTAATTTGAAACCCTTGTTTTATGCATCACCCCACCTCCCCTTTCCCGTTAAGCAGCCATAGTGTGTTTTCTAAACGTGTGACTCTGTTCCGTTTTGTAAATCAGTTCAAGGGTAGCGATTTTACATTCCCTCTATAAGTGATATCTTATGATCAGTGTCTTTTTCTGTGTGACTTATTTCACTTAGAATCGTCGTACCTAAATCCACTCATCATGCTGCTCCTAGCCTTATGACGTTGATTTCATGGCTGAGTGATATTCCATTGTACATAAGGACCACAACTTCTTTATCCATTCTTCTCTTTCCTGGGATATTTCAGGTGTAGCAAAGTGGAGATTCTTGTCAACGGAGCAGCCCTAAACTTTGGGGTGCCTGTGTCTTGCTGATTTTTAGTTTTCCCAATTTATACGCCCATGAGTGGAAGTGCCCTATGCTCTCTAAGCTGAGATTTTTAGATGTTTCAGGACACACCGTACACTTCTCCAGAGTGGCTGTTGGCAATTTACAGCCCGCCCATCAGCGTAGCAAGGCTCCCTTTTCTCCATGGCCTGTCCTGCATTTCTGGTTTTGACACTTTATTCAGCATGGCCCTTTAGACCGATGGGAAGCGAGATTTCTTTGTAGCGCTGATTGGCCTTTCTAGGTTGCTTGGTTGGCCAGAAAGGGCGTATGCGTTTTTTCCTGAATATATTCAGGAAAAAACGCATACGCCCTTTTTGGCCAAGGGCATCATTGTCGAGGTTTTGCCGCTTTTCCTGTGCTTTAAAGGCGATTCGAATCTACCTCCTGAAATCTGTTTCCTGCAATTCTGCCTTGCTTTCAAATCCTCCTCGTTGCCTTCCCTCAATATATTTGTGGACGAGAGTTATCATTTCTAAGTCTGCAGGTTTGTGAATTGCAGTGCCCCTGAGCTCCATTATTCAACTCGCTTTCTTGGGAGCTGGCCGCAAAAGCGCAGGATTGCTTCAGGCCCTATTCTGGTTCCTGGTGGCAGGCTGAGCCTGTGGTGAATTCTTCTTCCTGATGGGAAAATAGAGTGACCTGTGCCTGTCCCAACACCTAGAGCTAGTCTCTCATTGGTTCCCCCTCTTCCCGTTCATCCTCAGGACAAATTGCAACCTGTACGGAACAGGAGGATAAAGGTGCTGATTCTCCAAGGAGGGAGATTGCTAGTAAAGCGGCTGGAATGGCGAACCGGAGCACAAGGAGATGAGAAATGAGGTTCGTTTTAGAAACCTTTCCCGGTCACACGGTGTACCATCTTCGGGGTTTCTCATGCATGTTTTCAATCTAGGACGATGCCCTTGAACCTGGAGATTTGGGACCCATGGGATGGGTACCACGCCGTATTACTTTAAAGGGTCTGCGTTTGCTCACCCAACCTCACCAAATCTCTCAGCCCAAAGAGTGTCCACCCATGTGTCTCAATCAGCTGTGGGTCTAAATAAGGTAAATCCAGGTGGCATCACAGCCCCTGAACGAATTTTGTAAGAATTTCTCTCTCTTTCACTGTCTTTGTTTCACGGGTTTTTAAAAGTAATTGATTTTTAGAATGGGATTTAGCTGCTTTTCACTGCTGTGTTTATGCCGCTTTATACCCACTTGACTCACTTACAGAGAGGTATCAATACATAGGTTTTAAGATTCTTACTAGTCAGATATATTCTTGGGCGGTGAAGAGGGGGTGTTGAGTCCAGTTCACTGAGCAAGGAGTAGGTCTTGTCTATTACGTATTGGGTTTATGGAACGGTATCTCAGCTAATTTGAAACCCTTGTTTTATGCATCACCCCACCTCCCCTTTCCCGTTAAGCAGCCATAGTGTGTTTTCTAAACGTGTGACTCTGTTCTGTTTTGTAATTCAGTTCAAGGGTAGCGATTTTACATTCCCTCTATAAGTGATATCTTATGATCAGTGTCTTTTTCTGTGTGACTTATTTCACTTAGAATCGTCGTACCTAAATCCACTCATCATGCTGCTCCTAGCCTTATGACGTTGATTTCATGGCTGAGTGATATTCCATTGTACATAAGGACCACAACTTCTTTATCCATTCTTCTCTTTCCTGGGATATTTCAGGTGTAGCAAAGTGGAGATTCTTGTCAACGGAGCAGCCCTAAACTTTGGGGTGCCTGTGTCTTGCTGATTTTTAGTTTTCCCAATTTATACGCCCATGAGTGGAAGTGCCCTATGCTCTCTAAGCTGAGATTTTTAGATGTTTCAGGACACACCGTACACTTCTCCAGAGTGGCTGTTGGCAATTTACAGCCCGCCCATCAGCGTAGCAAGGCTCCCTTTTCTCCATGGCCTGTCCTGCATTTCTGGTTTTGACACTTTATTCAGCATGGCCCTTTTGACCGATGGGAAGCGAGATTTCTTTGTAGCGCTGATTGGCCTTTCTAGGTTGCTTGGTTGGCCAGAAAGGGCGTATGCGTTTTTTCCTGAATATATTCAGGAAAAAACGCATACGCCCTTTTTGGCCAAGGGCATCATTGTCGAGGTTTTGCCGCTTTTCCTGTGCTTTAAAGGCGATTCGAATCTACCTCCTGAAATCTGTTTCCTGCAATTCTGCCTTGCTTTCAAATCCTCCTCGTTGCCTTCCCTCCATATATTTGTGGACGAGAGTTATCATTTCTAAGTCTGCAGGTTTGTGAATTGCAGTGCCCCTGAGCTCCATTATTCAACTCGCTTTCTTGGGAGCTGGCCGCAAAAGCGCAGGATTGCTTCAGGCCCTATTCTGGTTCCTGGTGGCAGGCTGAGCCTGTGGTGAATTCTTCTTCCTGATGGGAAAATAGAGTGACCTGTGCCTGTCCCAACACCTAGAGCTAGTCTCTCATTGGTTCCCCCTCTTCCCGTTCAACCTCAGGACAAATTGCACCCTGTACGTAACAGGAGGATAAAGGTGCTGATTCTCCAAGGAGGGAGATTGCTAGTAAAGCGGCTGGAATGGCGAACCGGAGCACAAGGAGATGAGAAATGAGGTTCGTTTTAGAAACCTTTCCCGGTCACACGGTGTACCATCTTCGGGGTTTCTCATGCATGTTTTCAATCTAGGACGATGCCCTTGAACCTGGAGATTTGGGACCCATGGGATGGGTACCACGCCGTATTACTTTAAAGGGTCTGCGTTTGCTCACCCAACCTCACCAAATCTCTCAGCCCAAAGAGTGTCCACCCATGTGTCTCAATCAGCTGTGGGTCTAAATAAGGTAAATCCAGGTGGCATCACAGCCCCTGAACGAATTTTGTAAGAATTTCTCTCTCTTTCACTGTCTTTGTTTCACGGGTTTTTAAAAGTAATTGATTTTTAGAATGGGATTTAGCTGCTTTGCACTGCTGTGTTTATGCCGCTTTATACCCACTTGACTCACTTACAGAGAGGTATCAATACATAGGTTTTAAGATTCTTACTAGTCAGATATATTCTTGGGCGGTGAAGAGGGGGTGTTGAGTCCAGTTCACTGAGCAAGGAGTAGGTCTTGTCTATTACGTATTGGGTTTATGGAACGGTATCTCAGCTAATTTGAAACCCTTGTTTTATGCATCACCCCACCTCCCCTTTCCCGTTAAGCAGCCATAGTGTGTTTTCTAAACGTGTGACTCTGTTCCGTTTTGTAATTCAGTTCAAGGGTAGCGATTTTACATTCCCTCTATAAGTGATATCTTATGATCAGTGTCTTTTTCTGTGTGACTTATTTCACTTAGAATCGTCGTACCTAAATCCACTCATCATGCTGCTCCTAGGCTTATGACGTTGATTTCATGGCTGAGTGATATTCCATTGTACATAAGGACCACAACTTCTTTATCCATTCTTCTCTTTCCTGGGATATTTCAGGTGTAGCAAAGTGGAGATTCTTGTCAACGGAGCAGCCCTAAACTTTGGGGTGCCTGTGTCTTGCTGATTTTTAGTTTTCCCAATTTATACGCCCATGAGTGGAAGTGCCCTATGCTCTCTAAGCTGAGATTTTTAGATGTTTCAGGACACACCGTACACTTCTCCAGAGTGGCTGTTGGCAATTTACAGCCCGCCCATCAGCGTAGCAAGGCTCCCTTTTCTCCATGGCCTGTCCTGCATTTCTGGTTTTGACACTTTATTCAGCATGGCCCTTTAGACCGATGGGAAGCGAGATTTCTTTGTAGCGCTGATTGGCCTTTCTAGGTTGCTTGGTTGGCCAGAAAGGGCGTATGCGTTTTTTCCTGAATATATTCAGGAAAAAACGCATACGCCCTTTTTGGCCAAGGGCATCATTGTCGAGGTTTTGCCGCTTTTCCTGTGCTTTAAAGGCGATTCGAATCTACCTCCTGAAATCTGTTTCCTGCAATTCTGCCTTGCTTTCAAATCCTCCTCGTTGCCTTCCCTCAATATATTTGTGGACGAGAGTTATCATTTCTAAGTCTGCAGGTTTGTGAATTGCAGTGCCCCTGAGCTCCATTATTCAACTCGCTTTCTTGGGAGCTGGCCGCAAAAGCGCAGGATTGCTTCAGGCCCTATTCTGGTTCCTGGTGGCAGGCTGAGCCTGTGGTGAATTCTTCTTCCTGATGGGAAAATAGAGTGACCTGTGCCTGTCCCAACACCTAGAGCTAGTCTCTCATTGGTTCCCCCTCTTCCCGTTCATCCTCAGGACAAATTGCAACCTGTACGGAACAGGAGGATAAAGGTGCTGATTCTCCAAGGAGGGAGATTGCTAGTAAAGCGGCTGGAATGGCGAACCGGAGCACAAGGAGATGAGAAATGAGGTTCGTTTTAGAAACCTTTCCCGGTCACACGGTGTACCATCTTCGGGGTTTCTCATGCATGTTTTCAATCTAGGACGATGCCCTTGAACCTGGAGATTTGGGACCCATGGGATGGGTACCACGCCGTATTACTTTAAAGGGTCTGCGTTTGCTCACCCAACCTCACCAAATCTCTCAGCCCAAAGAGTGTCCACCCATGTGTCTCAATCAGCTGTGGGTCTAAATAAGGTAAATCCAGGTGGCATCACAGCCCCTGAACGAATTTTGTAAGAATTTCTCTCTCTTTCACTGTCTTTGTTTCACGGGTTTTTAAAAGTAACTGATTTTTAGAATGGGATTTAGCTGCTTTTCACTGCTGTGTTTATGCCGCTTTATACCCACTTGACTCACTTACAGAGAGGTATCAATACATAGGTTTTAAGATTCTTACTAGTCAGATATATTCTTGGGCGGTGAAGAGGGGGTGTTGAGTCCAGTTCACTGAGCAAGGAGTAGGTCTTGTCTATTACGTATTGGGTTTATGGAACGGTATCTCAGCTAATTTGAAACCCTTGTTTTATGCATCACCCCACCTCCCCTTTCCCGTTAAGCAGCCATAGTGTGTTTTCTAAACGTGTGACTCTGTTCTGTTATGTAATTCAGTTCAAGGGTAGCGATTTTACATTCCCTCTATAAGTGATATCTTATGATCAGTGTCTTTTTCTGTGTGACTTATTTCACTTAGAATCGTCGTACCTAAATCCACTCATCATGCTGCTCCTAGCCTTATGACGTTGATTTCATGGCTGAGTGATATTCCATTGTACATAAGGACCACAACTTCTTTATCCATTCTTCTCTTTCCTGGGATATTTCAGGTGTAGCAAAGTGGAGATTCTTGTCAACGGAGCAGCCCTAAACTTTGGGGTGCCTGTGTCTTGCTGATTTTTAGTTTTCCCAATTTATACGCCCATGAGTGGAAGTGCCCTATGCTCTCTAAGCTGAGATTTTTAGATGTTTCAGGACACACCGTACACTTCTCCAGAGTGGCTGTTGGCAATTTACAGCCCGCCCATCAGCGTAGCAAGGCTCCCTTTTCTCCATGGCCTGTCCTGCATTTCTGGTTTTGACACTTTATTCAGCATGGCCCTTTTGACCGATGGGAAGCGAGATTTCTTTGTAGCGCTGATTGGCCTTTCTAGGTTGCTTGGTTGGCCAGAAAGGGCGTATGCGTTTTTTCCTGAATATATTCAGGAAAAAACGCATACGCCCTTTTTGGCCAAGGGCATCATTGTCGAGGTTTTGCCGCTTTTCCTGTGCTTTAAAGGCGATTCGAATCTACCTCCTGAAATCTGTTTCCTGCAATTCTGCCTTGCTTTCAAATCCTCCTCGTTGCCTTCCCTCCATATATTTGTGGACGAGAGTTATCATTTCTAAGTCTGCAGGTTTGTGAATTGCAGTGCCCCTGAGCTCCATTATTCAACTCGCTTTCTTGGGAGCTGGCCGCAAAAGCGCAGGATTGCTTCAGGCCCTATTCTGGTTCCTGGTGGCAGGCTGAGCCTGTGGTGAATTCTTCTTCCTGATGGGAAAATAGAGTGACCTGTGCCTGTCCCAACACCTAGAGCTAGTCTCTCATTGGTTCCCCCTCTTCCCGTTCAACCTCAGGACAAATTGCACCCTGTACGTAACAGGAGGATAAAGGTGCTGATTCTCCAAGGAGGGAGATTGCTAGTAAAGCGGCTGGAATGGCGAACCGGAGCACAAGGAGATGAGAAATGAGGTTCGTTTTAGAAACCTTTCCCGGTCACACGGTGTACCATCTTCGGGGTTTCTCATGCATGTTTTCAATCTAGGACGATGCCCTTGAACCTGGAGATTTGGGACCCATGGGATGGGTACCACGCCGTATTACTTTAAAGGGTCTGCGTTTGCTCACCCAACCTCACCAAATCTCTCAGCCCAAAGAGTGTCCACCCATGTGTCTCAATCAGCTGTGGGTCTAAATAAGGTAAATCCAGGTGGCATCACAGCCCCTGAACGAATTTTGTAAGAATTTCTCTCTCTTTCACTGTCTTTGTTTCACGGGTTTTTAAAAGTAACTGATTTTTAGAATGGGATTTAGCTGCTTTTCACTGCTGTGTTTATGCCGCTTTATACCCACTTGACTCACTTACAGAGAGGTATCAATACATAGGTTTTAAGATTCTTACTAGTCAGATATATTCTTGGGCGGTGAAGAGGGGGTGTTGAGTCCAGTTCACTGAGCAAGGAGTAGGTCTTGTCTATTACGTATTGGGTTTATGGAACGGTATCTCAGCTAATTTGAAACCCTTGTTTTATGCATCACCCCACCTCCCCTTTCCCGTTAAGCAGCCATAGTGTGTTTTCTAAACGTGTGACTCTGTTCTGTTATGTAATTCAGTTCAAGGGTAGCGATTTTACATTCCCTCTATAAGTGATATCTTATGATCAGTGTCTTTTTCTGTGTGACTTATTTCACTTAGAATCGTCGTACCTAAATCCACTCATCATGCTGCTCCTAGCCTTATGACGTTGATTTCATGGCTGAGTGATATTCCATTGTACATAAGGACCACAACTTCTTTATCCATTCTTCTCTTTCCTGGGATATTTCAGGTGTAGCAAAGTGGAGATTCTTGTCAACGGAGCAGCCCTAAACTTTGGGGTGCCTGTGTCTTGCTGATTTTTAGTTTTCCCAATTTATACGCCCATGAGTGGAAGTGCCCTATGCTCTCTAAGCTGAGATTTTTAGATGTTTCAGGACACACCGTACACTTCTCCAGAGTGGCTGTTGGCAATTTACAGCCCGCCCATCAGCGTAGCAAGGCTCCCTTTTCTCCATGGCCTGTCCTGCATTTCTGGTTTTGACACTTTATTCAGCATGGCCCTTTAGACCGATGGGAAGCGAGATTTCTTTGTAGCGCTGATTGGCCTTTCTAGGTTGCTTGGTTGGCCAGAAAGGGCGTATGCGTTTTTTCCTGAATATATTCAGGAAAAAACGCATACGCCCTTTTTGGCCAAGGGCATCATTGTCGAGGTTTTGCCGCTTTTCCTGTGCTTTAAAGGTGATTCGAATCTACCTCCTGAAATCTGTTTCCTGCAATTCTGCCTTGCTTTCAAATCCTCCTCGTTGCCTTCCCTCAATATATTTGTGGACGAGAGTTATCATTTCTAAGTCTGCAGGTTTGTGAATTGCAGTGCCCCTGAGCTCCATTATTCAACTCGCTTTCTTGGGAGCTGGCCGCAAAAGCGCAGGATTGCTTCAGGCCCTATTCTGGTTCCTGGTGGCAGGCTGAGCCTGTGGTGAATTCTTCTTCCTGATGGGAAAATAGAGTGACCTGTGCCTGTCCCAACACCTAGAGCTAGTCTCTCATTGGTTCCCCCTCTTCCCGTTCATCCTCAGGACAAATTGCAACCTGTACGGAACAGGAGGATAAAGGTGCTGATTCTCCAAGGAGGGAGATTGCTAGTAAAGCGGCTGGAATGGCGAACCGGAGCACAAGGAGATGAGAAATGAGGTTCGTTTTAGAAACCTTTCCCGGTCACACGGTGTACCATCTTCGGGGTTTCTCATGCATGTTTTCAATCTAGGACGATGCCCTTGAAGCTGGAGATTTGGGACCCATGGGATGGGTACCACGCCGTATTACTTTAAAGGGTCTGCGTTTGCTCACCCAACCTCACCAAATCTCTCAGCCCAAAGAGTGTCCACCCATGTGTCTCAATCAGCTGTGGGTCTAAATAAGGTAAATCCAGGTGGCATCACAGCCCCTGAACGAATTTTGTAAGAATTTCTCTCTCTTTCACTGTCTTTGTTTCACGGGTTTTTAAAAGTAATTGATTTTTAGAATGGGATTTAGCTGCTTTTCACTGCTGTGTTTATGCCGCTTTATACCCACTTGACTCACTTACAGAGAGGTATCAATACATAGGTTTTAAGATTCTTACTAGTCAGATATATTCTTGGGCGGTGAAGAGGGGGTGTTGAGTCCAGTTCACTGAGCAAGGAGTAGGTCTTGTCTATTACGTATTGGGTTTATGGAACGGTATCTCAGCTAATTTGAAACCCTTGTTTTATGCATCACCCCACCTCCCCTTTCCCGTTAAGCAGCCATAGTGTGTTTTCTAAACGTGTGACTCTGTTCTGTTTTGTAATTCAGTTCAAGGGTAGCGATTTTACATTCCCTCTATAAGTGATATCTTATGATCAGTGTCTTTTTCTGTGTGACTTATTTCACTTAGAATCGTCGTACCTAAATCCACTCATCATGCTGCTCCTAGCCTTATGACGTTGATTTCATGGCTGAGTGATATTCCATTGTACATAAGGACCACAACTTCTTTATCCATTCTTCTCTTTCCTGGGATATTTCAGGTGTAGCAAAGTGGAGATTCTTGTCAACGGAGCAGCCCTAAACTTTGGGGTGCCTGTGTCTTGCTGATTTTTAGTTTTCCCAATTTATACGCCCATGAGTGGAAGTGCCCTATGCTCTCTAAGCTGAGATTTTTAGATGTTTCAGGACACACCGTACACTTCTCCAGAGTGGCTGTTGGCAATTTACAGCCCGCCCATCAGCGTAGCAAGGCTCCCATTTCTCCATGGCCTGTCCTGCATTTCTGGTTTTGACACTTTATTCAGCATGGCCCTTTTGACCGATGGGAAGCGAGACTTCTTTGTAGCGCTGATTTGCCTTTCCAGGTTGCTTGGTTGGCCAAAAAGGGCGTATGCGTTTTTTCCTGAATATATTCAGGAAAAAACGCATACGCCCTTTTTGGCCAAGGGCATCATTGTCGAGGTTTTGCCGCTTTTCCTGTGCTTTAAAGGCGATTCGAATCTACCTCCTGAAATCTGTTTCCTGCAATTCTGCCTTGCTTTCAAATCCTCTTCGTTGCCTTCCCTCCATATATTTGTGGACGAGAGTTATCATTTCTAAGTCTGCAGGTTTGTGAATTGCAGTGCCCCTGAGCTCCATTTTTCAACTCGCTTTCTTGGGAGCTGGCCGCAAAAGCGCAGGATTGCTTCAGGCCCTATTCTGGCTCCGGGCGGCAGGCTGAGCCTGTGGTTGATTCTTCTTCCTGATGGGAAAATAGAGTGACCTGGGCCTGTCCCAACACCTAGAGCTAGTCTCTCATTGGTTCCCCCTCTTCCCGTTCATCCTCAGGACAAATTGCAACCTGTACGGAACAGGAGGTTAAAGGTGCTGATTCTCCAAGGAGGGAGATTGCTAGTAAAGCGGCTGGAATGGCGAACCGGAGCACAAGGAGATGAGAAATGAGGTGCGTTTTAGAAACCTTTCCCGATCACACGGTGTACCATTTTCGGGGTTTCTCATGCATGTTTTCAATGTAGGACGATGCCCTTGAACCTGGAGATTTGGGACCCATGGGATGGGTACCGCGCCGTATTACTTTACAGGGCCTGGGTTAGCTCACCCAACCTCACCAAACCTCTCAGACCCAAGAGTGTCCACCCTTATGTCTCAATCAGCTGTGGGTCTAGATATGGTCAATCCAGGTGGCATCGCAGCCCCTGAACGAATTTTGTAAGAATTTCTCTCTCTTTCACTGTCTTTGTTTCACGGGTTTTTAAAAGTAATTGATTTTTATAATGGGGTTTAGCTGCTTTGCACTGCTGTGTTTATGCCGCTTTACACCCACTTGACTCACTTACAGAGAGATATCAATACATAGGTTTTAAGATTCTTACTAGGCAGATATATTCTTGGGCGGTGAATAGGGGATGTTGAGTCCAGTTCACTGAGCAAGGAGTGGGTCTTGTCTATTACATATTGGGTTTATGGAACGGTATCTGAGCTAATTTGAAACCCTTGTTTTATGCATCACCCCACCTCCCCTTTCCCGTTAAGCAGCCATAGTGTGTTTTCTAAACGTGCGACTCTGTTCCGTTTTGTAATTCAGTTCAAGGGTAGCGGTTTTTACATTCCCTCTCTAAGTGATATCTTATGATCAGTGTCTTTTTCTGTGTGACTTATTTCACTTAGAATCGTCGTACCTAAATCCACTCATCATGCTGCTCCTAGCCTTATGACGTTGATTTCATGGCTGAGTGATATTCCATTGTACATAAGGACCACAACTTCTTTATCCATTCTTCTCTTTCCTGGGATATTTCAGGTGTAGCAAAGTGGAGATTCTTGTCAACGGAGCAGCCCTAAACTTTGGGGTGCCTGTGTCTTGCTGATTTTTAGTTTTCCCTATTTATACGCCCATGAGTGGAAGTGCCCTATGCTCTCTAAGCTGAGTTTTTTTAGATGTTTCAGGACACACCGTACACTTCTCCAGAGTGGCTGTTGGCAATTTACAGCCAGCCCATCAGCGTAGCAAGGCTCCCATTTCTCCATGGCCTGTCCTGCATTTATGGTTTTGACACTTTATTCAGCATGGCCCTTTTGACCGATGGGAAGCGAGACTTCTTTGTAGCGCTGATTTGCCTTTCCAGGTTGCTTGGTTGGACAAAAAGGGCGTAGGCGTTTTTTCCTGAATATATTCAGGAAAAAACGCCTACGCCCTTTTTGGCCAAGGGCATCATTGTCGAGGTTTTGCCGCTTTTCCTGTGCTTTAAAGGCGATTCGAATCTACCTCCTGAAATCTGTTTCCTGCAATTCTGCCTTGCTTTCAAATCCTCTTCGTTGCCTTCCCTCCATATATTTGTGGACGAGAGTTATCATTTCTAAGTCTGAAGGTTTGTGAATTGCAGTGCCCCTGATCTCCATTATTCAACTCGCTTTCTTGGGAGCTGGCCGCAAAAGCGCAGGATTGCTTCAGGCCCTATTCTGGTTCCTGGTGGCAGGCTGAGCCTGTGGTTGATTCTTCTTCCTGATGGGAAAATAGAGTGACCTGGGCCTGTCCCAACACCTAGAGCTAGTCTCTCATTGGTTCCCCCTCTTCCCGTTCATCCTCAGGACAAATTGCAACCTGTACGGAACAGGAGGTTAAAGGTGCTGATTCTCCAAGGAGGGAGATTGCTAGTAAAGCGGCTGGAATGGCGAACCGGAGCACAAGGAGATGAGAAATGAGGTGCGTTTTAGAAACCTTTCCCGATCACACGGTGTACCATCTTCTGGGTTTCTCATGCATGTTTTCGATGTAGGAAGATGCCCTTGAACCTGGAGATTTGGGACCCATGGGATGGGTAACACGCCGTATAACTTTACAGGGTCTGTGTTAGCTCACCCAACCTCACTACACCTCTCAGCCCCAAGAGTGTCCACCCTTATGTCTCAATCAGCTGTGGGTCTAGATA
Organism: Balaenoptera ricei; assembly: GCF_028023285.1. Taxonomy (NCBI): domain Eukaryota; kingdom Metazoa; phylum Chordata; class Mammalia; order Artiodactyla; family Balaenopteridae; genus Balaenoptera; species Balaenoptera ricei. Next base: position 72,903,675 of record NC_082654.1, read on the forward strand.
TGGTCAATCCAGGTGGCATCGCAGCCCCTGAACGAATTTTGTAAGAATTTCTCTCTCTTTCACTGTCTTTGTTTCACGGGTTTTTAAAAGTAATTGATTTTTAGAATGGGGTTTAGCTGCTTTGCACTGCTGTGTTTATGCCGCTTTACACCCACTTGACTCACTTACAGAGAGATAGCAATACATAGGTTTTAAGATTCTTACTAGTCAGATATATTCCTGGGCGGTGAATAGGGGGTGTTGAGTCCAGTTCACTGAGCAAGGAGTAGGTCTTGTCTATTACATATTGGGTTTATGGAACGGTATCTGAGCTTATTTGAAACCCTTGTTTTATGCATCACCTCACCTCACCTTTCCCGTTAAGCAGCCATAGTGTGTTTTCTAAACGTGCGACTCTGTTCCGTTTTGTAATTCAGTTCAAGGGTAGCGGTTTTTACATTCCCTCTCTAAGTGATATCTTATGATAAGTGTCTTTTTCTGTGTGACTTATTTCACTTAGAATCGTCGTACCTAAATCCACTCATCATGCTGCTCCTAGGCTTATGACGTTGATTTCATGGCTGAGTGATATTCCATTGTACATAAGGACCACAACTTCTTTATCCGTTCTTCTCTTTCCTGGGATATTTCAGGTGTAACGAAGTGGAGGTTCTTGTCAACGGAGCAGCCCTAAACTTTGGGGTGCCTGTGTCTTGCTGATTTTTAGTCTTTCTAATTTATACGCCCATGAGTGGAAGTGCCCTATGCTCTCTAAGCTGAGATTTTTAGATGTTTCAGGACACACCGTACACTTCTCCAGAGTGGCTGTTGGCAATTTACAGCCCGCCCATCAGCGTAGCAAGGCTCCCTTTTCTCCATGGCCTGTCCTGCATTTCTGGTTTTGACACTTTATTCAGCATGGCCCTTTAGACCGATGGGAAGCGAGATTTCTTTGTAGCGCTGATTGGCCTTTCTAGGTTGCTTGGTTGGCCAGAAAGGGCGTATGCGTTTTTTCCTGAATATATTCAGGAAAAAACGCATACGCCCTTTTTGGCCAAGGGCATCATTGTCGAGGTTTTGCCGCTTTTCCTGTGCTTTAAATGCGATTCGAATCTACCTCCTGAAATCTGTTTCCTGCAATTCTGCCTTGCTTTCAAATCCTCCTCGTTGCCTTCCCTCAATATATTTGTGGACGAGAGTTATCATTTCTAAGTCTGCAGGTTTGTGAATTGCAGTGCCCCTGAGCTCCATTATTCAACTCGCTTTCTTGGGAGCTGGCCGCAAAAGCGCAGGATTGCTTCAGGCCCTATTCTGGTTCCTGGTGGCAGGCTGAGCCTGTGGTGAATTCTTCTTCCTGATGGGAAAATAGAGTGACCTGTGCCTGTCCCAACACCTAGAGCTAGTCTCTCATTGGTTCCCCCTCTTCCCGTTCAACCTCAGGACAAATTGCACCCTGTACGTAACAGGAGGATAAAGGTGCTGATTCTCCAAGGAGGGAGATTGCTAGTAAAGCGGCTGGAATGGCGAACCGGAGCACAAGGAGATGAGAAATGAGGTTCGTTTTAGAAACCTTTCCCGGTCACACGGTGTACCATCTTCGGGGTTTCTCATGCATGTTTTCAATCTAGGACGATGCCCTTGAACCTGGATATTTGGGACCCATGGGATGGGTACCACGCCGTATTACTTTAAAGGGTCTGCGTTTGCTCACCCAACCTCACCAAATCTCTCAGCCCAAAGAGTGTCCACCCATGTGTCTCAATCAGCTGTGGGTCTAAATAAGGTAAATCCAGGTGGCATCACAGCCCCTGAACGAATTTTGTAAGAATTTCTCTCTCTTTCACTGTCTTTGTTTCACGGGTTTTTAAAAGTAATTGATTTTTAGAATGGGATTTAGCTGCTTTTCACTGCTGTGTTTATGCCGCTTTATACCCACTTGACTCACTTACAGAGAGGTATCAATACATAGGTTTTAAGATTCTTACTAGTCAGATATATTCTTGGGCGGTGAAGAGGGGGTGTTGAGTCCAGTTCACTGAGCAAGGAGTAGGTCTTGTCTATTACGTATTGGGTTTATGGAACGGTATCTCAGCTAATTTGAAACCCTTGTTTTATGCATCACCCCACCTCCCCTTTCCCGTTAAGCAGCCATAGTGTGTTTTCTAAACGTGTGACTCTGTTCCGTTTTGTAATTCAGTTCAAGGGTAGCGATTTTACATTCCCTCTATAAGTGATATCTTATGATCAGTGTCTTTTTCTGTGTGACTTATTTCACTTAGAATCGTCGTACCTAAATCCACTCATCATGCTGCTCCTAGCCTTATGACGTTGATTTCATGGCTGAGTGATATTCCATTGTACATAAGGACCACAACTTCTTTATCCATTCTTCTCTTTCCTGGGATATTTCAGGTGTAGCAAAGTGGAGATTCTTGTCAACGGAGCAGCCCTAAACTTTGGGGTGCCTGTGTCTTGCTGATTTTTAGTTTTCCCAATTTATACGCCCATGAGTGGAAGTGCCCTATGCTCTCTAAGCTGAGATTTTTAGATGTTTCAGGACACACCGTACACTTCTCCAGAGTGGCTGTTGGCAATTTACAGCCCGCCCATCAGCGTAGCAAGGCTCCCTTTTCTCCATGGCCTGTCCTGCATTTCTGGTTTTGACACTTTATTCAGCATGGCCCTTTAGACCGATGGGAAGCGAGATTTCTTTGTAGCGCTGATTGGCCTTTCTAGGTTGCTTGGTTGGCCAGAAAGGGCGTATGCGTTTTTTCCTGAATATATTCAGGAAAAAACGCATACGCCCTTTTTGGCCAAGGGCATCATTGTCGAGGTTTTGCCGCTTTTCCTGTGCTTTAAAGGCGATTCGAATCTACCTCCTGAAATCTGTTTCCTGCAATTCTGCCTTGCTTTCAAATCCTCCTCGTTGCCTTCCCTCAATATATTTGTGGACGAGAGTTATCATTTCTAAGTCTGCAGGTTTGTGAATTGCAGTGCCCCTGAGCTCCATTATTCAACTCGCTTTCTTGGGAGCTGGCCGCAAAAGCGCAGGATTGCTTCAGGCCCTATTCTGGTTCCTGGTGGCAGGCTGAGCCTGTGGTGAATTCTTCTTCCTGATGGGAAAATAGAGTGACCTGTGCCTGTCCCAACACCTAGAGCTAGTCTCTCATTGGTTCCCCCTCTTCCCGTTCATCCTCAGGACAAATTGCAACCTGTACGGAACAGGAGGATAAAGGTGCTGATTCTCCAAGGAGGGAGATTGCTAGTAAAGCGGCTGGAATGGCGAACCGGAGCACAAGGAGATGAGAAATGAGGTTCGTTTTAGAAACCTTTCCCGGTCACACGGTGTACCATCTTCGGGGTTTCTCATGCATGTTTTCAATCTAGGACGATGCCCTTGAACCTGGAGATTTGGGACCCATGGGATGGGTACCACGCCGTATTACTTTAAAGGGTCTGCGTTTGCTCACCCAACCTCACCAAATCTCTCAGCCCAGAGTGTCCACCCATGTGTCTCAATCAGCTGTGGGTCTAAATAAGGTAAATCCAGGTGGCATCACAGCCCCTGAACGAATTTTGTAAGACTTTCTCTCTCTTTCACTGTCTTTGTTTCACGGGTTTTTAAAAGTAATTGATTTTTAGAATGGGATTTAGCTGCTTTTCACTGCTGTGTTTATGCCGCTTTATACCCACTTGACTCACTTACAGAGAGGTATCAATACATAGGTTTTAAGATTCTTACTAGTCAGATATATTCTTGGGCGGTGAAGAGGGGGTGTTGAGTCCAGTTCACTGAGCAAGGAGTAGGTCTTGTCTATTACATATTGGGTTTATGGAACGGTATCTGAGCTTATTTGAAACCCTTGTTTTATGCATCACGTCACCTCACCTTTCCCGTTAAGCAGCCATAGTGTGTTTTCTAAACGTGCGACTCTGTTCCGTTTTGTAATTCAGTTCAAGGGTAGCGGTTTTTACATTCCCTCTCTAAGTGATATCTTATGATAAGTGTCTTTTTCTGTGTGACTTATTTCACTTAGAATCGTCGTACCTAAATCCACTCATCATGCTGCTCCTAGGCTTATGACGTTGATTTCATGGCTGAGTGATATTCCATTGTACATAAGGACCACAACTTCTTTATCCATTCTTCTCTTTCCTGGGATATTTCAGGTGTAACGAAGTGGAGGTTCTTGTCAACGGAGAAGCCCTAAACTTTGGGGTGCCTGTGTCTTGCTGATTTTTAGTTTTCCCAATTTATACGCCCATGAGTGGAAGTGCCCTATGCTCTCTAAGCTGAGATTTTTAGATGTTTCAGGACACACCGTACACTTCTCCAGAGTGGCTGTTGGCAATTTACAGCCCGCCCATCAGCGTAGCAAGGCTCCCTTTTCTCCATGGCCTGTCCTGCATTTCTGGTTTTGACACTTTATTCAGCATGGCCCTTTTGACCGATGGGAAGCGAGATTTCTTTGTAGCGCTGATTGGCCTTTCTAGGTTGCTTGGTTGGCCAGAAAGGGCGTATGCGTTTTTTCCTGAATATATTCAGGAAAAAACGCATACGCCCTTTTTGGCCAAGGGCATCATTGTCGAGGTTTTGCCGCTTTTCCTGTGCTTTAAAGGCGATTCGAATCTACCTCCTGAAATCTGTTTCCTGCAATTCTGCCTTGCTTTCAAATCCTCCTCGTTGCCTTCCCTCAATATATTTGTGGACGAGAGTTATCATTTCTAAGTCTGCAGGTTTGTGAATTGCAGTGCCCCTCAGCTCCATTATTCAACTCGCTTTCTTGGGAGCTGGCCGCAAAAGCGCAGGATTGCTTCAGGCCCTATTCTGGTTCCTGGTGGCAGGCTGAGCCTGTGGTGAATTCTTCTTCCTGATGGGAAAATAGAGTGACCTGTGCCTGTCCCAACACCTAGACCTAGTCTCTCATTGGTTCCCCCTCTTCCCGTTCATCCTCAGGACAAATTGCACCCTGTACGTAACAGGAGGATAAAGGTGCTGATTCTCCAAGGAGGGAGATTGCTAGTAAAGCGGCTGGAATGGCGAACCGGAGCACAAGGAGATGAGAAATGAGGTTCGTTTTAGAAACCTTTCCCGGTCACACGGTGTACCATCTTCGGGGTTTCTCATGCATGTTTTCAATCTAGGACGATGCCCTTGAACCTGGAGATTTGGGACCCATGGGATGGGTACCACGCCGTATTACTTTAAAGGGTCTTCGTTTGCTCACCCAACCTCACCAAATCTCTCAGCCCAAAGAGTGTCCACCCATGTGTCTCAATCAGCTGTGGGTCTAAATAAGGTAAATCCAGGTGGCATCACAGCCCCTGAACGAATTTTGTAAGAATTTCTCTCTCTTTCACTGTCTTTGTTTCACGGGTTTTTAAAAGTAATTGATTTTTAGAATGGGATTTAGCTGCTTTTCACTGCTGTGTTTATGCCGCTTTATACCCACTTGACTCACTTACAGAGAGGTATCAATACATAGGTTTTAAGATTCTTACTAGTCAGATATATTCTTGGGCGGTGAAGAGGGGGTGTTGAGTCCAGTTCACTGAGCAAGGAGTAGGTCTTGTCTATTACGTATTGGGTTTATGGAACGGTATCTCAGCTAATTTGAAACCCTTGTTTTATGCATCACCCCACCTCCCCTTTCCCGTTAAGCAGCCATAGTGTGTTTTCTAAACGTGTGACTCTGTTCTGTTTTGTAATTCAGTTCAAGGGTAGCGATTTTACATTCCCTCTATAAGTGATATCTTATGATCAGTGTCTTTTTCTGTGTGACTTATTTCACTTAGAATCGTCGTACCTAAATCCACTCATCATGCTGCTCCTAGCCTTATGACGTTGATTTCATGGCTGAGTGATATTCCATTGTACATAAGGACCACAACTTCTTTATCCATTCTTCTCTTTCCTGGGATATTTCAGGTGTAGCAAAGTGGAGATTCTTGTCAACGGAGCAGCCCTAAACTTTGGGGTGCCTGTGTCTTGCTGATTTTTAGTTTTCCCAATTTATACGCCCATGAGTGGAAGTGCCCTATGCTCTCTAAGCTGAGATTTTTAGATGTTTCAGGACACACCGTACACTTCTCCAGAGTGGCTGTTGGCAATTTACAGCCCGCCCATCAGCGTAGCAAGGCTCCCATTTCTCCATGGCCTGTCCTGCATTTATGGTTTTGACACTTTATTCAGCATGGCCCTTTTGACCGATGGGAAGCGAGACTTCTTTGTAGCGCTGATTTGCCTTTCCAGGTTGCTTGGTTGGCCAAAAAGGGCGTATGCGTTTTTTCCTGAATATATTCAGGAAAAAACGCATACGCCCTTTTTGGCCAAGGGCATCATTGTCGAGGTTTTGCCGCTTTTCCTGTGCTTTAAAGGCGATTCGAATCTACCTCCTGAAATCTGTTTCCTGCAATTCTGCCTTGCTTTCAAATCCTCTTCGTTGCCTTCCCTCCATATATTTGTGGACGAGAGTTATCATTTCTAAGTCTGCAGGTTTGTGAATTGCAGTGCCCCTGAGCTCCATTTTTCAACTCGCTTTCTTGGGAGCTGGCCGCAAAAGCGCAGGATTGCTTCAGGCCCTATTCTGGCTCCGGGCGGCAGGCTGAGCCTGTGGTTGATTCTTCTTCCTGATGGGAAAATAGAGTGACCTGGGCCTGTCCCAACACCTAGAGCTAGTCTCTCATTGGTTCCCCCTCTTCCCGTTCATCCTCAGGACAAATTGCAACCTGTACGGAACAGGAGGTTAAAGGTGCTGATTCTCCAAGGAGGGAGATTGCTAGTAAAGCGGCTGGAATGGCGAACCGGAGCACAAGGAGATGAGAAATGAGGTGCGTTTTAGAAACCTTTCCCGATCACACGGTGTACCATTTTCTGGGTTTCTCATGCATGTTTTCGATGTAGGAAGATGCCCTTGAACCTGGAGATTTGGGACCCATGGGATGGGTAACACGCCGTATAACTTTACAGGGTCTGTGTTAGCTCACCCAACCTCACTACACCTCTCAGCCCGAAGAATGTCCACCCTTATGTCTCAATCAGCTGTGGGTCTAGATATGGTCAATCCAGGTGGCATCGCAGCCCCTGAACGAATTTTGTAAGAATTTCTCTCTCTTTCACTGTCTTTGTTTCACGGGTTTTTAAAAGTAATTGATTTTTAGAATGGGGTTTAGCTGCTTTGCACTGCTGTGTTTATGCCGCTTTACACCCACTTGACTCACTTACAGAGAGATAGCAATACATAGGTTTTAAGGTTCTTACTAGTCAGATATATTCCTGGGCGGTGAATAGGGGGTGTTGAGTCCAGTTCACTGAGCAAGGAGTAGGTCTTGTCTATTACATATTGGGTTTATGGAACGGTATCTGAGCTTATTTGAAACCCTTGTTTTATGCATCACCTCACCTCACCTTTCCCGTTAAGCAGCCATAGTGTGTTTTCTAAACGTGCGACTCTGTTCCGTTTTGTAATTCAGTTCAAGGGTAGCGGTTTTTACATTCCCTCTATAAGTGATATCTTATGATAAGTGTCTTTTTCTGTGTGACTTATTTCACTTAGAATCGTCGTACCTAAATCCACTCATCATGCTGCTCCTAGGCTTATGACGTTGATTTCATGGCTGAGTGATATTCCATTGTACATAAGGACCACAACTTCTTTATCCATTCTTCTCTTTCCTGGGATATTTCAGGTGTAATAAAGTGGAGGTTCTTGTCAACGGAGCAGCCCTAAACTTTGGGGTGCCTGTGTCTTGCTGATTTTTAGTTTTCCCAATTTATACGCCCATGAGTGGAAGTGCCCTATGCTCTCTAAGCTGAGATTTTTAGATGTTTCAGGACACACCGTACACTTCTCCAGAGTGGCTGTTGGCAATTTACAGCCCGCCCATCAGCGTAGCAAGGCTCCCTTTTCTCCATGGCCTGTCCTGCATTTCTGGTTTTGACACTTTATTCAGCATGGCCCTTTTGACCGATGGGAAGCGAGATTTCTTTGTAGCGCTGATTGGCCTTTCTAGGTTGCTTGGTTGGCCAGAAAGGGCGTATGCGTTTTTTCCTGAATATATTCAGGAAAAAACGCATACGCCCTTTTTGGCCAAGGGCATCATTGTCGAGGTTTTGCCGCTTTTCCTGTGCTTTAAAGGCGATTCGAATCTACCTCCTGAAATCTGTTTCCTGCAATTCTGCCTTGCTTTCAAATCCTCTTCGTTGCCTTCCCTCCATATATTTGTGGACGAGAGTTATCATTTCTAACTCTGCAGGTCTGTGAATTGCAGTGCCCCTGAGCTCCATTTTTCAACTCGCTTTCTTGGGAGCTGGCCGCAAAAGCGCAGGATTGCTTCAGGCCCTATTCTGGCTCCGGGCGGCAGGCTGAGCCTGTGGTTGATTCTTCTTCCTGATGGGAAAATAGAGTGACCTGTGCCTGTCCCAACACCTAGAGCTAGTCTCTCATTGGTTCCCCCTCTTCCCGTTCATCCTCAGGACAAATTGCAACCTGTACGGAACAGGAGGATAAAGGTGCTGATTCTCCAAGGAGGGAGATTGCTAGTAAAGCGGCTGGAATGGCGAACCGGAGCACAAGGAGATGAGAAATGAGGTTCGTTTTAGAAACCTTTCCCGATCACACGGTGTACCATCTTCGGGGTTCTCATGCATGTTTTCAATGTAGGACGATGCCCTTGAACCTGGAGATTTGGGACCCATGGGATGGGTACCACGCCGTATTACTTTAAAGGGTCTGCGTTTGCTCACCCAACCTCACCAAATCTCTCAGCCCAAAGAGTGTCCACCCATGTGTCTCAATCAGCTGTGGGTCTAAATAAGGTAAATCCAGGTGGCATCACAGCCCCTGAACGAATTTTGTAAGAATTTCTCTCTCTTTCACTGTCTTTGTTTCACGGGTTTTTAAAAGTAATTGATTTTTAGAATGGGATTTAGCTGCTTTTCACTGCTGTGTTTATGCCGCTTTATACCCACTTGACTCACTTACAGAGAGGTATCAATACATAGGTTTTAAGATTCTTACTAGTCAGATATATTCTTGGGCGGTGAAGAGGGGGTGTTGAGTCCAGTTCACTGAGCAAGGAGTAGGTCTTTTCTATTACGTATTGGGTTTATGGAACGGTATCTCAGCTAATTTGAAACCCTTGTTTTATGCATCACCCCACCTCCCCTTTCCCGTTAAGCAGCCATAGTGTGTTTTCTAAACGTGTGACTCTGTTCTGTTTTGTAATTCAGTTCAAGGGTAGCGATTTTACATTCCCTCTATAAGTGATATCTTATGATCAGTGTCTTTTTCTGTGTGACTTATTTCACTTAGAATCGTCGTACCTAAATCCACTCATCATGCTGCTCCTAGCCTTATGACGTTGATTTCATGGCTGAGTGATATTCCATTGTACATAAGGACCACAACTTCTTTATCCATTCTTCTCTTTCCTGGGATATTTCAGGTGTAACGAAGTGGAGGTTCTTGTCAACGGAGCAGCCCTGAACTTTGGGGTGCCTGTGTCTTGCTGATTTTTAGTTTTCCCAATTTATACGCCCATGAGTGGAAGTGCCCTATGCTCTCTAAGCTGAGATTTTTAGATGTTTCAGGACACACCGTACACTTCTCCAGAGTGGCTGTTGGCAATTTACAGCCCGCCCATCAGCGTAGCAAGGCTCCCTTTTCTCCATGGCCTGTCCTGCATTTCTGGTTTTGACACTTTATTCAGCATGGCCCTTTTGACCGATGGGAAGCGAGATTTCTTTGTAGCGCTGATTGGCCTTTCTAGGTTGCTTGGTTGGCCAGAAAGGGCGTATGCGTTTTTTCCTGAATATATTCAGGAAAAAACGCATACGCCCTTTTTGGCCAAGGGCATCATTGTCGAGGTTTTGCCGCTTTTCCTGTGCTTTAAAGGCGATTCGAATCTACCTCCTGAAATCTGTTTCCTGCAATTCTGCCTTGCTTTCAAATCCTCTTCGTTGCCTTCCCTCCATATATTTGTGGACGAGAGTTATCATTTCTAACTCTGCAGGTCTGTGAATTGCAGTGCCCCTGAGCTCCATTTTTCAACTCGCTTTCTTGGGAGCTGGCCGCAAAAGCGCAGGATTGCTTCAGGCCCTATTCTGGCTCCGGGCGGCAGGCTGAGCCTGTGGTTGATTCTTCTTCCTGATGGGAAAATAGAGTGACCTGTGCCTGTCCCAACACCTAGAGCTAGTCTCTCATTGGTTCCCCCTCTTCCCGTTCATCCTCAGGACAAATTGCAACCTGTACGGAACAGGAGGATAAAGGTGCTGATTCTCCAAGGAGGGAGATTGCTAGTAAAGCGGCTGGAATGGCGAACCGGAGCACAAGGAGATGAGAAATGAGGTTCGTTTTAGAAACCTTTCCCGGTCACACGGTGTACCATCTTCGGGGTTTCTCATGCATGTTTTCAATGTAGGACGATGCCCTTGAACCTGGAGATTTGGGACCCATGGGATGGGTACCACGCCGTATTACTTTAAAGGGTCTGCGTTTGCTCACCCAACCTCACCAAATCTCTCAGCCCAAAGAGTGTCCACCCATGTGTCTCAATCAGCTGTGGGTCTAAATAAGGTAAATCCAGGTGGCATCACAGCCCCTGAACGAATTTTGTAAGAATTTCTCTCTCTTTCACTGTCTTTGTTTCACGGGTTTTTAAAAGTAATTGATTTTTAGAATGGGATTTAGCTGCTTTTCACTGCTGTGTTTATGCCGCTTTATACCCACTTGACTCACTTACAGAGAGGTATCAATACATAGGTTTTAAGATTCTTACTAGTCAGATATATTCTTGGGCGGTGAAGAGGGGGTGTTGAGTCCAGTTCACTGAGCAAGGAGTAGGTCTTGTCTATTACGTATTGGGTTTATGGAACGGTATCTCAGCTAATTTGAAACCCTTGTTTTATGCATCACCCCACCTCCCCTTTCCCGTTAAGCAGCCATAGTGTGTTTTCTAAACGTGTGACTCTGTTCTGTTTTGTAATTCAGTTCAAGGGTAGCGATTTTACATTCCCTCTATAAGTGATATCTTATGATCAGTGTCTTTTTCTGTGTGACTTATTTCACTTAGAATCGTCGTACCTAAATCCACTCATCATGCTGCTCCTAGCCTTATGACGTTGATTTCATGGCTGAGTGATATTCCATTGTACATAAGGACCACAACTTCTTTATCCATTCTTCTCTTTCCTGGGATATTTCAGGTGTAACGAAGTGGAGGTTCTTGTCAACGGAGCAGCCCTGAACTTTGGGGTGCCTGTGTCTTGCTGGTTTTTAGTTTTCCCAATTTATACGCCCATGAGTGGAAGTGCCCTATGCTCTCTAAGCTGAGATTTTTAGATGTTTCAGGACACACCGTACACTTCTCCAGAGTGGCTGTTGGAAATTTACAGCCCGCCCATCAGCGTAGCAAGGCTCCCTTTTCTCCATGGCCTGTCCTGCATTTCTGGTTTTGACACTTTATTCAGCATGGCCCTTTTGACCGATGGGAAGCGAGATTTCTTTGTAGCGCTGATTGGCCTTTCTAGGTTGCTTGGTTGGCCAGAAAGGGCGTATGCGTTTTTTCCTGAATATATTCAGGAAAAAACGCATACGCCCTTTTTGGCCAAGGGCATCATTGTCGAGGTTTTGCCGCTTTTCCTGTGCTTTAAAGGCGATTCGAATCTACCTCCTGAAATCTGTTTCCTGCAATTCTGCCTTGCTTTCAAATCCTCCTCGTTGCCTTCCCTCAATATATTTGTGGACGAGAGTTATCATTTCTAAGTCTGCAGGTTTGTGAATTGCAGTGCCCCTGAGCTCCATTATTCAACTCGCTTTCTTGGGAGCTGGCCGCAAAAGCGCAGGATTGCTTCAGGCCCTATTCTGGTTCCTGGTGGCAGGCTGAGCCTGTGGTGAATTCTTCTTCCTGATGGGAAAATAGAGTGACCTGTGCCTGTCCCAACACCTAGAGCTAGTCTCTCATTGGTTCCCCCTCTTCCCGTTCAACCTCAGGACAAATTGCACCCTGTACGTAACAGGAGGATAAAGGTGCTGATTCTCCAAGGAGGGAGATTGCTAGTAAAGCGGCTGGAATGGCGAACCGGAGCACAAGGAGATGAGAAATGAGGTGCGTTTTAGAAACCTTTCCCGATCACACGGTGTACCATCTTCTGGGTTTCTCATGCATGTTTTCGATGTAGGAAGATGCCCTTTAACCTGGAGATTTGGGACCCATGGGATGGGTAACACGCCGTATAACTTTACAGGGTCTGTGTTAGCTCACCCAACCTCACCAAATCTCTCAGCCCAAAGAGTGTCCACCCATGTGTCTCAATCAGCTGTGGGTCTAGATATGGTCAATCCAGGTGGCATCGCAGCCCCTGAACGAATTTTGTAAGAATTTCTCTCTCTTTCACTGTCTTTGTTTCACGGGTTTTTAAAAGTAATTGATTTTTAGAATGGGATTTAGCTGCTTTTCACTGCTGTGTTTATGCCGCTTTATACCCACTTGACTCACTTACAGAGAGGTATCAATACATAGGTTTTAAGATTCTTACTAGTCAGATATATTCTTGGGCGGTGAAGAGGGGGTGTTGAGTCCAGTTCACTGAGCAAGGAGTAGGTCTTGTCTATTACGTATTGGGTTTATGGAACGGTATCTCAGCTAATTTGAAACCCTTGTTTTATGCATCACCCCACCTCCCCTTTCCCGTTAAGCAGCCATAGTGTGTTTTCTAAACGTGTGACTCTGTTCTGTTTTGTAATTCAGTTCAAGGGTAGCGATTTTACATTCCCTCTATAAGTGATATCTTATGATCAGTGTCTTTTTCTGTGTGACTTATTTCACTTAGAATCGTCGTACCTAAATCCACTCATCATGCTGCTCCTAGCCTTATGACGTTGATTTCATGGCTGAGTGATATTCCATTGTACATAAGGACCACAACTTCTTTATCCATTCTTCTCTTTCCTGGGATATTTCAGGTGTAGCAAAGTGGAGATTCTTGTCAACGGAGCAGCCCTAAACTTTGGGGTGCCTGTGTCTTGCTGATTTTTAGTTTTCCCAATTTATACGCCCATGAGTGGAAGTGCCCTATGCTCTCTAAGCTGAGATTTTTAGATGTTTCAGGACACACCGTATACTTCTCCAGAGTGGCTGTTGGCAATTTACCGCCCGCACATCAGCGTAGCAAGGCTCCCATTTCTCCATGGCCTGTCCTGCATTTATGGTTTTGACACTTTATTCAGCATGGCCCTTTTGACCGATGGGAAGCGAGACTTCTTTGTAGCGCTGATTTGCCTTTCCAGGTTGCTTGGTTGGCCAAAAAGGGCGTATGCGTTTTTTCCTGAATATATTCAGGAAAAAACGCATACGCCCTTTTTGGCCAAGGGCATCATTGTCGAGGTTTTGCCGCTTTTCCTGTGCTTTAAAGGCGATTCGAATCTACCTCCTGAAATCTGTTTCCTGCAATTCTGCCTTGCTTTCAAATCCTCTTCGTTGCCTTCCCTCCATATATTTGTGGACGAGAGTTATCATTTGTAACTCTGCAGGTCTGTGAATTGCAGTGCCCCTGAGCTCCATTTTTCAACTCGCTTTCTTGGGAGCTGGCCGCAAAAGGGCAGGATTGCTTCAGGCCCTATTCTGGTTCCTGGTGGTAGGCTGAGCCTGTGGTGAATTCTTCTTCCTGATGGGAAAATAGAGTGACCTGTGCCTGTCCCAACACCTAGAGCTAGTCTCTCATTGGTTCCCCCTCTTCCCGTTCATCCTCAGGACAAATTGCAACCTGTACGTAACAGGAGGATAAAGGTGCTGATTCTCCAAGGAGGGAGATTGCTAGTAAAGCGGCTGGAATGGCGAACCGGAGAACAAGGAGATGAGAAATGAGGTTCGTTTTAGAAACCTTTCCCGATCACACGGTGTACCATCTTCGGGGTTTCTCATGCATGTTTTCAATGTAGGACGATGCCCTTGAACCTGGAGATTTGGGACCCATGGGATGGGTACCACGCCGTATTACTTTAAAGGGTCTGCGTTTGCTCACCCAACCTCACCAAATCTCTCAGCCCAAAGAGTGTCCACCCATGTGTCTCAATCAGCTGTGGGTCTAAATAAGGTAAATCCAGGTGGCATCACAGCCCCTGAACGAATTTTGTAAGAATTTCTCTCTCTTTCACTGTCTTTGTTTCACGGGTTTTTAAAAGTAATTGATTTTTAGAATGGGATTTAGCTGCTTTTCACTGCTGTGTTTATGCCGCTTTATACCCACTTGACTCACTTACAGAGAGGTATCAATACATAGGTTTTAAGATTCTTACTAGTCAGATATATTCTTGGGCGGTGAAGAGGGGGTGTTGAGTCCAGTTCACTGAGCAAGGAGTAGGTCTTGTCTATTACGTATTGGGTTTATGGAACGGTATCTCAGCTAATTTGAAACCCTTGTTTTATGCATCACCCCACCTCCCCTTTCCCGTTAAGCAGCCATAGTGTGTTTTCTAAACGTGTGACTCTGTTCTGTTTTGTAATTCAGTTCAAGGGTAGCGATTTTACATTCCCTCTATAAGTGATATCTTATGATCAGTGTCTTTTTCTGTGTGACTTATTTCACTTAGAATCGTCGTACCTAAATCCACTCATCATGCTGCTCCTACCCTTATGACGTTGATTTCATGGCTGAGTGATATTCCATTGTACATAAGGACCACAACTTCTTTATCCATTCTTCTCTTTCCTGGGATATTTCAGGTGTAGCAAAGTGGAGATTCTTGTCAACGGAGCAGCCGTAAACTTTGGGGTGCCTGTGTCTTGCTGATTTTTAGTTTTCCCAATTTATACGCCCATGAGTGGAAGTGCCCTATCCTCTCTAAGCTGAGATTTTTAGATGTTTCAGGACACACCGTACACTTCTCCAGAGTGGCTGTTGGCAATTTACAGCCAGCCCATCAGCCTAGCAAGGCTCCCATTTCTCCATGGCCTGTCCTGCATTTATGGTTTTGACACTTTATTCAGCATGGCCCTTTTGACCGATGGGAAGCGAGATTTCTTTGTAGCGCTGATTGGCCTTTCTAGGTTGCTTGGTTGGCCAGAAAGGGCGTATGCGTTTTTTCCTGAATATATTCAGGAAAAAACGCATACGCCCTTTTTGGCCAAGGGCATCATTGTCGAGGTTTTGCCGCTTTTCCTGTGCTTTAAAGGCGATTCGAATCTACCTCCTGAAATCTGTTTCCTGCAATTCTGCCTTGCTTTCAAATCCTCTTCGTTGCCTTCCCTCCATATATTTGTGGACGAGAGTTATCATTTCTAACTCTGCAGGTCTGTGAATTGCAGTGCCCCTGAGCTCCATTTTTCAACTCGCTTTCTTGGGAGCTGGCCGCAAAAGCGCAAGATTGCTTCAGGCCCTATTCTGGTTCCTGGTGGCAGGCTGAGCCTGTGGTGAATTCTTCTTCCTGATGGGAAAATAGAGTGACCTGTGCCTGTCCCAACACCTAGAGCTAGTCTCTCATTGGCTCCCCCTCTTCCCGTTCATCCTCAGGACAAATTGCAACCTGGACGTAACAGGTGGATAAAGGTGCTGATTCTCCAAGGAGGGAGATTGCTAGTAAAGCGGCTGGAATGGCGAACCGGAGAACAAGGAGATGAGAAATGAGGTTCGTTTTAGAAACCTTTCCCGATCACACGGTGTACCATCTTCGGGGTTTCTCATGCATGTTTTCAATGTAGGACGATGCCCTTGAACCTGGAGATTTGGGACCCATGGGATGGGTACCACGCCGTATTACTTTAAAGGGTCTGCGTTTGCTCACCCAACCTCACCAAATCTCTCAGCCCAAAGAGTGTCCACCCATGTGTCTCAATCAGCTGTGGGTCTAAATAAGGTAAATCCAGGTGGCATCACAGCCCCTGAACGAATTTTGTAAGAATTTCTCTCTCTTTCACTGTCTTTGTTTCACGGGTTTTTAAAAGTAATTGATTTTTAGAATGGGATTTAGCTGCTTTTCACTGCTGTGTTTATGCCGCTTTATACCCACTTGACTCACTTACAGAGAGGTATCAATACATAGGTTTTAAGATTCTTACTAGTCAGATATATTCTTGGGCGGTGAAGAGGGGGTGTTGAGTCCAGTTCACTGAGCAAGGAGTAGGTCTTGTCTATTACGTATTGGGTTTATGGAACGGTATCTCAGCTAATTTGAAACCCTTGTTTTATGCATCACCCCACCTCACCTTTCCCGTTAAGCAGCCATAGTGTGTTTTCTAAACGTGTGACTCTGTTCTGTTTTGTAATTCAGTTCAAGGGTAGCGATTTTACATTCCCTCTATAAGTGATATCTTATGATCAGTGTCTTTTTCTGTGTGACTTATTTCACTTAGAATCGTCGTACCTAAATCCACTCATCATGCTGCTCCTAGCCTTATGACGTTGATTTCATGGCTGAGTGATATTCCATTGTACATAAGGACCAAAACTTCTTTATCCATTCTTCTCTTTCCTGGGATATTTCAGGTGTAGCAAAGTGGAGATTCTTGTCAACGGAGCAGCCCTAAACTTTGGGGTGCCTGTGTCTTGCTGATTTTTAGTTTTCCCAATTTATACGCCCATGAGTGGAAGTGCCCTATGCTCTCTAAGCTGAGATTTTTAGATGTTTCAGGACACACCGTACACTTCTCCAGAGTGGCTGTTGGCAATTTACAGCCCGCCCATCAGCGTAGCAAGGCTCCCATTTCTCCATGGCCTGTCCTGCATTTCTGGTTTTGACACTTTATTCAGCATGGCCCTTTTGACCGATGGGAAGCGAGATTTATTTGTAGCGCTGATTGGCCTTTCTAGGTTGCTTGGTTGGCCAGAAAGGGCGTATGCGTTTTTTACTGAATATATTCAGGAAAAAACGCATACGCCCTTTTTGGCCAAGGGCATCATTGTCGAGGTTTTGCCGCTTTTCCTGTGCTTTAAAGGCGATTCGAATCTACCTCCTGAAATCTGTTTCCTGCAATTCTGCCTTGCTTTCAAATCCTCTTCGTTGCCTTCCCTCCATATATTTGTGGACGAGAGTTATCATTTCTAAGTCTGCAGGTTTGTGAATTGCAGTGCCCCTGAGCTCCATTATTCAACTCGCTTTCTTGGGAGCTGGCCGCAAAAGCGCAGGATTGCTTCAGGCCCTATTCTGGTTCCTGGTGGCAGGCTGAGCCTGTGGTGAATTCTTCTTCCTGATGGGAAAATAGAGTGACCTGTGCCTGTCCCAACACCTAGAGCTAGTCTCTCATTGGTTCCCCCTCTTCCCGTTCATCCTCAGGACAAATTGCAACCTGTACGTAACAGGAGGATAAAGGTGCTGATTCTCCAAGGAGGGAGATTGCTAGTAAAGCGGCTGGAATGGCGAACCGGAGCACAAGGAGATGAGAAATGAGGTGCGTTTTAGAAACCTTTCCCGATCACACGGTGTACCATCTTCTGGGTTTCTCATGCATGTTTTCGATGTAGGAAGATGCCCTTTAACCTGGAGATTTGGGACCCTTGGGATGGGTAACACGCCGTATAACTTTACAGGGTCTGTGTTAGCTCACCCAACCTCACCAAATCTCTCAGCCCAAAGAGTGTCCACCCATGTGTCTCAATCAGCTGTGGGTCTAGATATGGTCAATCCAGGTGGCATCGCAGCCCCTGAACGAATTTTGTAAGAATTTCTCTCTCTTTCACTGTCTTTGTTTCACGGGTTTTTAAAAGTAATTGATTTTTAGAATGGGATTTAGCTGCTTTTCACTGCTGTGTTTATGCCGCTTTATACCCACTTGACTCACTTACAGAGAGGTATCAATACATAGGTTTTAAGATTCTTACTAGTCAGATATATTCTTGGGCGGTGAAGAGGGGGTGTTGAGTCCAGTTCACTGAGCAAGGAGTAGGTCTTGTCTATTACGTATTGGGTTTATGGAACGGTATCTCAGCTAATTTGAAACCCTTGTTTTATGCATCACCCCACCTCACCTTTCCCGTTAAGCAGCCATAGTGTGTTTTCTAAACGTGTGACTCTGTTCTGTTTTGTAATTCAGTTCAAGGGTAGCGATTTTACATTCCCTCTATAAGTGATATCTTATGATCAGTGTCTTTTTCTGTGTGACTTATTTCACTTAGAATCGTCGTACCTAAATCCACTCATCATGCTGCTCCTAGCCTTATGACGTTGATTTCATGGCTGAGTGATATTCCATTGTACATAAGGACCACAACTTCTTTATCCATTCTTCTCTTTCCTGGGATATTTCAGGTGTAGCAAAGTGGAGATTCTTGTCAACGGAGCAGCCCTAAACTTTGGGGTGCCTGTGTCTTGCTGATTTTTAGTTTTCCCAATTTATACGCCCATGAGTGGAAGTGCCCTATGCTCTCTAAGCTGAGATTTTTAGATGTTTCAGGACACACCGTACACTTCTCCAGAGTGGCTGTTGGCAATTTACAGCCCGCCCATCAGCGTAGCAAGGCTCCCATTTCTCCATGGCCTGTCCTGCATTTATGGTTTTGACACTTTATTCAGCATGGCCCTTTTGACCGATGGGAAGCGAGACTTCTTTGTAGCGCTGATTTGCCTTTCCAGGTTGCTTGGTTGGCCAAAAAGGGCGTAGGCGTTTTTTCCTGAATATATTCAGGAAAAAACGCATACGCCCTTTTTGGCCAAGGGCATCATTGTCGAGGTTTTGCCGCTTTTCCTGTGCTTTAAAGGCGATTCGAATCTACCTCCTGAAATCTGTTTCCTGCAATTCTGCCTTGCTTTCAAATCCTCTTCGTTGCCTTCCCTCCATATATTTGTGGACGAGAGTTATCATTTCTAAGTCTGCAGGTTTGTGAATTGCAGTGCCCCTGAGCTCCATTATTCAACTCGCTTTCTTGGGAGCTGGCCGCAAAAGCGCAGGATTGCTTCAGGCCGTATTCTGGTTCCTGGTGGCAGGCTGAGCCTGTGGTGAATTCTTCTTCCTGATGGGAAAATAGAGTGACCTGTGCCTGTCCCAACACCTAGAGCTAGTCTCTCATTGGTTCCCCCTCTTCCCGTTCATCCTCAGGACAAATTGCAACCTGTACGTAACAGGAGGATAAAGGTGCTGATTCTCCAAGGAGGGAGATTGCTAGTAAAGCGGCTGGAATGGCGAACCGGAGAACAAGGAGATGAGAAATGAGGTTCGTTTTAGAAACCTTTCCCGATCACACGGTGTACCATCTTCGGGGTTTCTCATGCATGTTTTCAATGTAGGACGATGCCCTTGAACCTGGAGATTTGGGACCCATGGGATGGGTACCACGCCGTATTACTTTAAAGGGTCTGCGTTTGCTCACCCAACCTCACCAAATATCTCAGCCCAAAGAGTATCCACCCATGTGTCTCAATCAGCTGTGGGTCTAAATAAGGTAAATCCAGGTGGCATCACAGCCCCTGAACGAATTTTGTAAGAATTTCTCTCTCTTTCACTGTCTTTGTTTCACGGGTTTTTAAAAGTAATTGATTTTTAGAATGGGATTTAGCTGCTTTTCACTGCTGTGTTTATGCCGCTTTATACCCACTTGACTCACTTACAGAGAGGTATCAATACATAGGTTTTAAGATTCTTACTAGTCAGATATATTCTTGGGCGGTGAAGAGGGGGTGTTGAGTCCAGTTCACTGAGCAAGGAGTAGGTCTTGTCTATTACGTATTGGGTTTATGGAACGGTATCTCAGCTAATTTGAAACCCTTGTTTTATGCATCACCCCACCTCCCCTTTCCCGTTAAGCAGCCATAGTGTGTTTTCTAAACGTGTGACTCTGTTCTGTTTTGTAATTCAGTTCAAGGGTAGCGATTTTACATTCCCTCTATAAGTGATATCTTATGATCAGTGTCTTTTTCTGTGTGACTTATTTCACTTAGAATCGTCGTACCTAAATCCACTCATCATGCTGCTCCTAGGCTTATGACGTTGATTTCATGGCTGAGTGATATTCCATTGTACATAAGGACCACAACTTCTTTATCCATTCTTCTCTTTCCTGGGATATTTCAGGTGTAGCAAAGTGGAGATTCTTGTCAACGGAGCAGCCCTAAACTTTGGGGTGCCTGTGTCTTGCTGATTTTTTGTTTTCCCAATTTATACGCCCATGAGTGGAAGTGCCCTATGCTCTCTAAGCTGAGATCTTTAGATGTTTCAGGACACACCGTACACTTCTCCAGAGTGGCTGTTGGCAATTTACAGCCCGCCCATCAGCGTAGCAAGGCTCCCATTTCTCCATGGCCTGTCCTGCATTTATGGTTTTGACACTTTATTCAGCATGGCCCTTTTGACCGATGGGAAGCGAGACTTCTTTGTAGCGCTGATTTGCCTTTCCAGGTTGCTTGGTTGGCCAGAAAGGGCGTATGCGTTTTTTCCTGAGTATATTCAGGAAAAAACGCATACGCCCTTTTTGGCCAAGGGCATCATTGTCGAGGTTTTGCCGCTTTTCCTGTGCTTTAAAGGCGATTTGAATCTACCTCCTGAAATCTGTTTCCTGCAATTCTGCCTTGCTTTCAAATCCTCTTCGTTGCCTTCCCTCCATATATTTGTGGACGAGAGTTATCATTTCTAACTCTAAAGGTTTGTGAATTGCAGTGCCCCTGAGCTCCATTTTTCAACTCGCTTTCTTGGGAGCTGGCCGCAAAAGCGCAGGATTGCTTCAGGCCCTATTCTGGCTCCGGGCGGCAGGCTGAGCCTGTGGTTGATTCTTCTTCCTGATGGGAAAATAGAGTGACCTGGGCCTGTCCCAACACCTAGAGCTAGTCTCTCATTGGTTCCCCCTCTTCCCGTTCATCCTCAGGACAAATTGCAACCTGTACGTAACAGGAGGTTAAAGGTGCTGATTCTCCAAGGAGGGAGATTGCTAGTAAAGCGGCTGGAATGGCGAACCGGAGCACAAGGAGATGAGAAAGGAGGTTCGTTTTAGAAACCTTTCCTGATCACACGGTGTACCATTCTCGGGGTTTCTCATGCATGTTTTTAATGTAGGACGATGCCCTTGAACCTGGAGATTTGGGACCCATGGGATGGGTACCACGCCGTATTACTTTAAAGGGTCTGCGTTTGCTCACCCAACCTCACCAAATCTCTCAGCCCAAAGAGTGTCCACCCATGTGTCTCAATCAGCTGTGGGTCTAAATAAGGTAAATTCAGGTGGCATCACAGCCCCTGAACGAATTTTGTAAGAATTTCTCTCTCTTTCACTGTCTTTGTTTCACGGGTTTTTAAAAGTAATTGATTTTTAGAATGGGATTTAGCTGCTTTTCACTGCTGTGTTTATGCTGCTTTATACCCACTTGACTCACTTACAGAGAGATAGCAATACATAGGTTTTAAGATTCTTACTAGTTAGATATATTCCTGGGCGCTGAATAGGGGGTGTTGAGTCCAGTTCACTGAGCAAGGAGTAGGTCTTGTCTATTACATACTGGGTTTATGGAACGGTATCTGAGCTAATTTGAAACCCTTGTTTTATGCATCACCCCACCTCCCCTTTCCCGTTAAGCAGCCATAGTGTGTTGTCTAAACATGTGACTCTGTTCTGTTTTGTAATTCAGTTCAAGGGTAGCGGTTTTCACATTCCCTCTATAAGTGATATCTTATGATCAGCGTCGTTTTCTGTGTGACTTATTTCACTTAGAATCGTCATACCTAAATCCACTCATCATGCTGCTACTAGCCTTATGACATTGATTTCATGGCTGAGTGATATTCCATTGTACAGAAGGACCACAACTTCTTTATCCGTTCTTCTCTTTCCTGGGATATTTAAGGTGTAACGAAGTGGAGGTTCTTGTCAACAGAGTAGCCCAAAACTTTGGGGTGCCTGTGTCTTGCTGATTTTTAGTTTTCCCAATTTATACGCCCATGAGTGGAAGTGCCCTATGCTCTCTAAGCTGAGATTTTTAGATGTTTCAGGACACACCGTACACTTCTCCAGAGTGGCTGTTGGCAATTTACAGCCCGCCCATCAGCGTAGCAAGGCTCCCTTTTCTCCATGGCCTGTCCTGCATTTCTGGTTTTGACACTTTATTCAGCATGGCCCTTTAGACCGATGGGAAGCGAGATTTCTTTGTAGCGCTGATTGGCCTTTCTAGGTTGCTTGGTTGGCCAGAAAGGGCGTATGCGTTTTTTCCTGAATATATTCAGGAAAAAACGCATACGCCCTTTTTGGCCAAGGGCATCACTGTCGAGGTTTTGCCGCTTTTCCTGTGCTTTAAAGGCGATTCGAATCTACCTCCTGAAATCTGTTTCCTGCAATTCTACCTTGCTTTCAAATCCTCTTCGTTGCCTTCCCTCCATATATTTGTGGACGAGAGTTATCATTTCTAAGTCTGCAGGTTTGTGAATTGCAGTGCCCCTGAGCTCCATTATTCAACTGGCTTTCTTGGGAGCTGGCCGCAAAAGCGCAGGATTGCTTCAGGCCCTATTCTGGTTCCTGGTGGCAGGCTGAGCCTGTGGTGAATTCTTCTTCCTGATGGGAAAATAGAGTGACCTGTGCCTGTCCCAACACCTAGAGCTAGTCTCTCATTGGTTCCCCCTCTTCCCGTTCATCCTCAGGACAAATTGCAACCTGTACGTAACAGGAGGATAAAGGTGCTGATTCTCCAAGGAGGGAGATTGCTAGTGAAGCGGCTGGAATGGCGAACCGGAGAACAAGGAGATGAGAAATGAGGTTCGTTTTAGAAACCTTTCCCGATCACACGGTGTACCATCTTCGGGGTTTCTCATGCATGTTTTCAATGTAGGACGATGCCCTTGAACCTGGAGATTTGGGACCCACGGGATCGGTACCACGCCGTATTACTTTAAAGGGTCTGCGTTTGCTCACCCAACCTCACCAAATCTCTCAGCCCAAAGAGTGTCCACCCATGTGTCTCAATCAGCTGTGGGTCTAAATAAGGTAAATCCAGGTGGCATCACAGCCCCTGAACGAATTTTGTAAGAATTTCTCTCTCTTTCACTGTCTTTGTTTCACGGGTTTTTAAAAGTAATTGATTTTTAGAATGGGGTTTAGCTGCTTTTCACTGCTGTGTTTATGCCGCTTTATACCCACTTGACTCACTTACAGAGAGGTATCAATACATAGGTTTTAAGATTCTTTCTAGTCAGATATATTCTAGGGCGGTGAAGAGGGGGTGTTGAGTCCAGTTCACTGAGCAAGGAGTAGGTCTTGTCTATTACGTATTGGGTTTATGGAACGGTATCTCAGCTAATTTGAAACCCTTGTTTTATGCATCACCCCACCTCCCCTTTCCCGTTAAGCAGCCATAGTGTGTTTTCTAAACGTGTGACTCTGTTCGGTTTTGTAATTCAGTTCAAGGGTAGCGGTTTTTACATTCCCTCTCTAAGTGATATCTTATGATAAGTGTCTTTTTCTGTGTGACTTATTTCACTTAGAATCGTCGTACCTAAATCCACTCATCATGCTGCTCCTAGGCTTATGACGTTGACTTCATGGCTGAGTGATATTCCATTGTACATAAGGACCACAACTTCTTTATCCATTCTTCTCTTTCCTGGGATATTTCAGGTGTAACGAAGTGGAGGTTCTTGTCAACGGAGCAGCCCTAAACTTTGGGGTGCCTGTGTCTTGCTGATTTTTAGTTTTCCCAATTTATACGCCCATGAGTGGAAGTGCCCTATGCTCTCTAAGCTGAGATTTTTAGATGTTTCAGGACACACCGTACACTTCTCCAGAGTGGCTGTTGGCAATTTACAGCCCGCCCATCAGCGTAGCAAGGCTCCCTTTTCTCCATGGCCTGTCCTGCATTTCTGGTTTTGACACTTTATTCAGCATGGCCCTTTAGACCGATGGGAAGCGAGATTTCTTTGTAGCGCTGATTGGCCTTTCTAGGTTGCTTGGTTGGCCAGAAAGGGCGTATGCGTTTTTTCCTGAATATATTCAGGAAAAAACGCATACGCCCTTTTTGGCCAAGGGCATCATTGTCGAGGTTTTGCCGCTTTTCCTGTGCTTTAAAGGCGATTCGAATCTACCTCCTGAAATCTGTTTCCTGCAATTCTACCTTGCTTTCAAATCCTCTTCGTTGCCTTCCCTCCATATATTTGTGGACGAGAGTTATCATTTCTAAGTCTGCAGGTTTGTGAATTGCAGTGCCCCTGAGCTCCATTATTCAACTCGCTTTCTTGGGAGCTGGCCGCAAAAGCGCAGGATTGCTTCAGGCCCTATTCTGGTTCCTGGTGGCAGGCTGAGCCTGTGGTGAATTCTTCTTCCTGATGGGAAAATAGAGTGACCTGTGCCTGTCCCAACACCTAGAGCTAGTCTCTCATTGGTTCCCCCTCTTCCCGTTCATCCTCAGGACAAATTGCAACCTGTACGTAACAGGAGGATAAAGGTGCTGATTCTCCAAGGAGGGAGATAGCTAGTAAAGCGGCTGGAATGGCGAACCGGAGAACAAGGAGATGAGAAATGAGGTTCGTTTTAGAAACCTTTCCCGATCACACGGTGTACCATCTTCGGGGTTTCTCATGCATGTTTTCAATGTAGGACGATGCCCTTGAACCTGGAGATTTGGGACCCACGGGATGGGTACCACGCCGTATTACTTTAAAGGGTCTGCGTTTGCTCACCCAACCTCACCAAATCTCTCAGCCCAAAGAGTGTCCACCCATGTGTCTCAATCATCTGTGGGTCTAAATAAGGTAAATCCAGGTGGCATCACAGCCCCTGAACGAATTTTGTAAGAATTTCTCTCTCTTTCACTGTCTTTGTTTCACGGGTTTTTAAAAGTAATTGATTTTTAGAATGGGATTTAGCTGCTTTTCACTGCTGTGTTTATGCCGCTTTATACCCACTTGACTCACTTACAGAGAGGTATCAATACATAGGTTTTAAGATTCTTACTAGTCAGATATATTCTTGGGCGGTGAAGAGGGGGTGTTGAGTCCAGTTCACTGAGCAAGGAGTAGGTCTTGTCTATTACGTATTGGGTTTATGGAACGGTATCTCAGCTAATTTGAAACCCTTGTTTTATGCATCACCCCACCTCCCCTTTCCCGTTAAGCAGCCATAGTGTGTTTTCTAAACGTGTGACTCTGTTCTGTTTTGTAATTCAGTTCAAGGGTAGCGATTTTACATTCCCTCTATAAGTGATATCTTATGATCAGTGTCTTTTTCTGTGTGACTTATTTCACTTAGAATCGTCGTACCTAAATCCACTCATCATGCTGCTACTAGCCTTATGACGTTGATTTCATGGCTGAGTGATATTCCATTGTACATAAGGACCACAACTTCTTTATCCATTCTTCTCTTTCCTGGGATATTTCAGGTGTAGCAAAGTGGAGATTCTTGTCAACGGAGCAGCCCTAAACTTTGGGGTGCCTGTGTCTTGCTGATTTTTAGTTTTCCCAATTTATACGCCCATGAGTGGAAGTGCCCTATGCTCTCTAAGCTGAGATTTTTAGATGTTTCAGGACACACCGTACACTTCTCCAGAGTGGCTGTTGGCAATTTACAGCCCGCCCATCAGCGTAGCAAGGCTCCCATTTCTCCATGGCCTGTCCTGCATTTATGGTTTTGACACTTTATTCAGCATGGCCCTTTTGACCGATGGGCAGCGAGATTTCTTTGTAGCGCTGATTGGCCTTTCTAGGTTGCTTGGTTGGCCAGAAAGGGCGTATGCGTTTTTTCCTGAATATATTCAGGAAAAAACGCATACGCCATTTTTTGGCCAAGGGCATCATTGTCGAGGTTTTGCCGCTTTTCCTGTGCTTTAAAGGCGATTCGAATCTACCTCCTGAAATCTGTTTCCTGCAATTCTGCCTTGCTTTCAAATCCTCTTCGTTGCCTTCCCTCAATGTATTTGTGGACGAGAGTTATCATTTGTAAGTCTGCAGGTTTGTGAATTGCAGTGCCCCTGAGCTCCATTATTCAACTCGCTTTCTTGGGAGCTGGCCGCAAAAGCGCAGGATTGCTTCAGGCCCTATTCTGGTTCCTGGTGGCAGGCTGAGCCTGTGGTGAATTCTTCTTCCTGATGGGAAAATAGAGTGACCTGTGCCTGTCCCAACACCTAGAGCTAGTCTCTCATTGGTTCCCCCTCTTCCCGTTCATCCTCAGGACAAATTGCAACCTGTACGTAACAGGAGGATAAAGGTGCTGATTCTCCAAGGAGGGAGATTGCTAGTAAAGCGGCTGGAATGGCGAACCGGAGAACAAGGAGATGAGAAATGAGGTTCGTTTTAGAAACCTTTCCCGATCACACGGTGTACCATCTTCGGGGTTTCTCATGCATGTTTTCAATGTAGGACGATGCCCTTGAACCTGGAGATTTGGGACCCATGGGATGGGTACCACGCCGTATTACTTTAAAGGGTCTGCGTTTGCTCACCCAACCTCACCAAATCTCTCAGCCCAAAGAGTGTCCACCCATGTGTCTCAATCAGCTGTGGGTCTAAATAAGGTAAATCCAGGTGGCATCACAGCCCCTGAACGAATTTTGTAAGAATTTCTCTCTCTTTCACTGTCTTTGTTTCACGGGTTTTTAAAAGTAATTGATTTTTAGAATGGGATTTAGCTGCTTTTCACTGCTGTGTTTATGCCGCTTTATACCCACTTGACTCACTTACAGAGAGGTATCAATACATAGGTTTTAAGATTCTTACTAGTCAGATATATTCTTGGGCGGTGAAGAGGGGGTGTTGAGTCCAGTTCACTGAGCAAGGAGTAGGTCTTGTCTATTACGTATTGGGTTTATGGAACGGTATCTCAGCTAATTTGAAACCCTTGTTTTATGCATCACCCCACCTCCCCTTTCCCGTTAAGCAGCCATAGTGTGTTTTCTAAACGTGTGACTCTGTTCTGTTTTGTAATTCAGTTCAAGGGTAGCGATTTTACATTCCCTCTATAAGTGATATCTTATGATCAGTGTCTTTTTCTGTGTGACTTATTTCACTTAGAATCGTCGTACCTAAATCCACTCATCATGCTGCTCCTAGCCTTATGACGTTGATTTCATGGCTGAGTGATATTCCATTGTACATAAGGACCACAACTTCTTTATCCATTCTTCTCTTTCCTGGGATATTTAAGGTGTAATGAAGTTGAGGTTCTTGTCAATAGAGCAACCCAAAATTTTGGGGTGCCTGTGTCTTGCTGATTTTAGTTTTCACAATTTATACGACCATGATTGGAAGTGCCCTATGCTCTCTAAGCAGAGTTTTTTAGATATTTCAGGACACACCGTACACTTCTCCAGAGTGGCTTTTTGCAATTTACAGCCCGCCCATCAGCGTAGCAAGGCTCCCATTTCTCCAAGGCATGTCTTGCATTTCTGGTTTTGACACTTTATTCAGCATGGCCCGTTTGACCGATGGGAAGCAAGACTTCTTTGTAGCGCTGATTTGCCTTTCCAGGTTGCTTGGTTGGCCAAAAAGGGCGTATGCGTTTTTTCCTGAATATATTCAGGAAAAAACGCATACGCCCTTTTTGGCCAAGGGCATCATTGTCGAGGTTTTGCCGCTTTTCCTGTGCTTTAAAGGCGATTCGAATCTACCTCCTGAAATCTGTTTCCTGCAATTCTGCCTTGCTTTCAAATCCTCTTCGTTGCCTTCCCTCCATATATTTGTGGACGAGAGTTATCATTTCTAACTCTAAAGGTTTGTGAATTGCAGTGCCCCTGAGCTCCATTTTTCAACTCGCTTTCTTGGGAGCTGGCCGCAAAAGCGCCGGATTGCTTCAGGCCCTATTCTGGCTCCGGGCGGCAGGCTGAGCCTGTGGTTGATTCTTCTTCCTGATGGGAAAATAGAGTGACCTGGGCCTGTCCCAACACCTAGAGCTAGTCTCTCATTGGTTCCCCCTCTTCCCGTTCATCCTCAGGACAAATTGCAACCTGTACGGAACAGGAGGTTAAAGGTGCTGATTCTCCAAGGAGGGAGATTGCTAGTAAAGCGGCTGGAATGGCGAACCGGAGCACAAGGAGATGAGAAAGGAGGTTCGTTTTAGAAACCTTTCCTGATCACACGGTGTACCATTCTCGGGGTTTCTCATGCATGTTTTTAATGTAGGACGATGCCCTTGAACCTGGAGATTTGGGACCCATGGGATGGGTACCACGCCGTATTACTTTAAAGGGTCTGCGTTTGCTCACCCAACCTCACCAAATCTCTCAGCCCAAAGAGTGTCCACCCATGTGTCTCAATCAGCTGTGGGTCTAAATAAGGTAAATTCAGGTGGCATCACAGCCCCTGAACGAATTTTGTAAGAATTTCTCTCTCTTTCACTGTCTTTGTTTCACGGGTTTTTAAAAGTAATTGATTTTTAGAATGGGATTTAGCTGCTTTTCACTGCTGTGTTTATGCTGCTTTATACCCACTTGACTCACTTACAGAGAGATAGCAATACATAGGTTTTAAGATTCTTACTAGTTAGATATATTCCTGGGCGCTGAATAGGGGGTGTTGAGTCCAGTTCACTGAGCAAGGAGTAGGTCTTGTCTATTACATACTGGGTTTATGGAACGGTATCTGAGCTAATTTGAAACCCTTGTTTTATGCATCACCTCACCTCACCTTTCCCGTTAAGCAGCCATAGTGTGTTTTCTAAACGTGCGACTCTGTTCTGTTTTGTAATTCAGTTCAAGGGTAGCGGTTTTTACATTCCCTCTATAAGTGATATCTTATGATAAGTGTCTTTTTCTGTGTGACTTATTTCACTTAGAATCGTCGTACCTAAATCCACTCATCATGCTGCTCCTAGCCTTATGACGTTGATTTCATGGCTGAGTGATATTCCATTGTACATAAGGACCACAACTTCTTTATCCATTCTTCTCTTTCCTGGGATATTTCAGGTGTAATGAAGTGGAGGTTCTTGTCAACAGAGAAGCCCTAAACTTTGGGGTGCCCGTGTCTTGCTGATTTTTAGTTTTCCCAATTTATACGCCCATGAGTGGAAGTGCCCTATGCTCTCTAAGCTGAGATTTTTAGATGTTTCAGGACACACCGTACACTTCTCCAGAGTGGCTGTTGGCAATTTACAGCCCGCCCATCAGCGTAGCAAGGCTCCCATTTCTCCATGGCCTGTCCTGCATTTCTGGTTTTGACACTTTATTCAGCATGGCCCTTTTGACTGATGGGAAGCGAGACTTCTTTGTAGCGCTGATTTGCCTTTCCAGGTTGCTCGGTTGGCCAAAAAGGGCGTATGCGTTTTTTCCTGAATATCAGAAAAAAACGCATACGCCCTTTTTGGCCAAGGGCATCATTGTCGAGGTTTTGCCGCTTTTCCTGTGCTTTAAAGGTGATTCGAATCTACCTCCTGAAATCTGTTTCCTGCAATTCTGCCTTGCTTTCAAATCCTCTTCGTTGCCTTCCCTCCATATATTTGTGGACGAGAGTTATCATTTCTAACTCTGCAGGTTTGTGAATTGCAGTGCCCCTGAGCTCCATTATTCAACTCGCTTTCTTGGGAGCTGGCCTCAAAAGCGCAGGATTGCTTCAGGCCGTATTCTTTTTCCTGGCGGCAGGCTGAGCCTATGGTTAATTCTTCTTCCTGATGGGAAAATAGAGTGACCTGTGCCTGTCCCAACACCTAGAGCTAGTCTCTCATTGGTTCCCCCTCTTCCCGTTCATCCTCAGGACAAATTGCAACCTGTACGGAACAGGAGGATAAAGGTGCTGATTCTCCAAGGAGGGTGATTGCTAGTAAAGCGGCTGGAATGGCGAACCGGAGCACAAGGATTTGAGAAATGAGTTTCATTTTAGAAATCTTTCCCGATCACACGGTGTACCATCTTCTGGGTTTCTCATGCATGTTTTCAATGTAGAACGATGCCCTTGAACCTGGAGATGTGGGACCCATGGGATGGGTACCACGCCGTATTACTTTAAAGGGTCTGCGTTTGCTCACCCAACCTCACCAAACCTGTCAGCCCCAAGAGTGTCCACCCATATGTCTCAATCAGCTGTGGGTCTAGATATGGTCAATCCAGGTGGCATCACAGCCCCTCAACGAATTTTGTAAGAATTTCTCTCTTTTTCACTGTCTTTGTTTCACGGGTTTTTAAAAGTAATTGATTTTTAGAATGGGGTTTAGCTGCTTTTCACTGCTGTGTTTATGCCGCTTTATACCTACTTGACTCACTTACAGAGAGATATCAATACATAGGTTTTAAGATTCTTACTAGTCAGACATATTCTTGGGCGGTGAAGAGGAGGTGTTGAGTCCAGTTCACTGAGCAAGGAGTAGGTCTTGTCTATTACATATTGGGTTTATGGAACGGTATCTGAGCTAATTTGAAACCCTTGTTTTATGCATCACCCCACCTCACCTTTCCCGTTAAGCAGCCATAGTGTGTTGTCTAAACGTGTGACTCTGTTCTGTTTTGTAATTCAGTTCAAGGGTAGCGGTTTCTACATTCCCTCTATAAGTGATATCTTATGATCAGTGTCTTTTTCTTTGTGACATATTTCACTTAGAATCGTCATACCTAAATCCACTCATCATGCTGCTACTAGCCTTATGACATTGATTTCATGGCTCAGTGATATTCCATTGTACAGAAGGACCACAACTTCTTTATCCGTTCTTCTCTTTCCTGGGATATTTAAGGTGTAACGATGTGGAGGTTCTTGTCAACAGAGTAGCCCAGAACTTTGGGGTGCCTGTGTCTTGCTGATTTTTAGTTTTCCCAATTTATACGCCCATGAGTGGAAGTGCCCTATGCTCTCTAAGCTGAGTTTTTTAGATGTTTCAGGACACACCGTGCACTTCTCCAGAGTGGCTGTTGGCAATTTACATCCCACCCATCAGCGTAGCAAGGCTCCCATTTCTCCATGGCCTGTCCTGCATTTCTGGTTTTGACACTTTATTCAGCATGGCCCTTTTGACCGATGGGAAGCGAGACTTCTTTGTAGCGCTGATTTGCCTTTCCAGGTTGCTTGGTTGGCCAAAAAGGGCGTATGCGTTTTTTCCTGAATATATTAAGGAAAAAACGCATACGCCCTTTTTGGCCAAGGGCATCATTGTCGAGGTTTTGCCGCTTTTCCTCTGCTTTAAAGGCGATTCGAATCTACCTCCTGAAATCTGTTTCCTGCAATTCTGCCTTGCTTTCAAATCCTCTTCGTTGCCTTCCCTCAATATATTTGTGGACGAGAGTTATCATTTCTAAGCCTGCAGGTTTGTGAATTGCAGTGCCCCTGAGCTCCATTATTCAACTCGCTTTCTTGGGAGCTGGCCGCAAAAACGCATTATTGCTTCAGGCCGTATTCTAGTTCCTGGCGGCAGGCTGAGCCTGTGGTTAATTCTTCTTCCTGATGGGAAAATAGAGTGACCCGTGCCTGTCACAACACCTAGAGCTAGTGTCTCATTGGTTCCCCCTCTTCCCGTTCATCCTCAGAACAAATTGTAACCTGTACGGAACAGGAGGA
Source organism: Balaenoptera ricei (assembly GCF_028023285.1). NCBI lineage: Eukaryota > Metazoa > Chordata > Mammalia > Artiodactyla > Balaenopteridae > Balaenoptera > Balaenoptera ricei. Next base: position 72,935,028 of record NC_082654.1, read on the forward strand.
TAAAGGTGCTGATTCTCCAAGGAGGGAGATTGCTAGTAAAGCGGCTGGAATGGCGAACCGGAGCACAAGGAGATGAGAAATGAGGTTCGTTTTAGAAACCTTTCCCGATCACACGGTGTACCATCTTCGGGGTTCTCATGCATGTTTTCAATGTAGGACGATGCCCTTGAACCTGGAGATTTGGGACCCATGGGAAGGGTACCACGCCGTATTACTTTAAACGGTCTGCGTTTGCTCACCCAACCTCACCAAACCTCTCAGCCCCAAGAGGGTCCACCCTTATGTCTCAATCAGCTGTGGGTCTAGATATGGTCAATCCAGGTGGCATCACAGCCCCTGAAAGAATTTTGTAAGAATTACTTTCTCTTTCACTGTCTTTGTTTCACGGGTTTTTAAAAGTAATTGATTTTTACAATGGGGTTTAGCTGCTTTTCACTGCTGTGTTTATGCCGCTTTATACCCACTTGACTCACTTACAGAGAGATAGCAATACATAGGTTTTAAGATTCTTACTGGTCAGATATATTCTTGGGCGGTGAATAGGGGGTGTTGAGTCCAGCCCACTGAGCAAGGAGTAGGTCTTGTCTATTACATATTGGGTTTATGGAACGGTATCTGAGCTAATTTGAAACCCTTGTTTTATGCATCACCCCACCTCCCCTTTCCCGTTAAGCAGCCATAGTGTGTTGTCTAAACATGTGACTCTGTTCTGTTTTGTAATTCAGTTCAAGGGTAGCGGTTTTCACATTCCCTCTATAAGTGATATCTTATGATCAGCGTCGTTTTCTGTGTGACTTATTTCACTTAGAATCGTCATACCTAAATCCACTCATCATGCTGCTACTAGCCTTATGACATTGATTTCATGGCTGAGTGATATTCCATTGTATAGAAGGACCACAACTTCTTTATCCGTTCTTCTCTTTCCTGGGATATTTAAGGTGTAACGAAGTGGAGGTTCTTGTCAACAGAGTAGCCCAAAACTTTGGGGTGCCTGTGTCTTGCTGATTTTTAATTTTCCCAATTTATACGCCCATGAGTGGAAGTGCCCTATGCTCTCTAAGCTGTGTTTTTTAGATGTTTCAGGACACACCGTACACTTCTCCACAGTGCCTATTGGCAATTTACACCCCGCCCATTAGCTTAGGAAGGCTCCCATTTCTCCATGGCCTGTCCTGCATTTCTGGTTTTGACACTTTATTCAGCATGGCCCTTTTGACCGATGGGAAGCGAGACTTCTTTGTAGCGCTGATTTGCCTTTCCAGGTTGCTTGGTTGGCCAAAAAGGGCGTATGCGTTTTTTCCTGAATATATTCAGGAAAAAACGCATACGCCCTTTTTGGCCAAGGGCATCATTGTCGAGGTTTTGCCGCTTTTCCTGTGCTTTAAAGGCGATTCAAATCTACCTCCTGAAATCTGTTTCCTGCAATTCTGCCTTGCTTTCAAATCCTCTTCGTTGCCTTCCCTCAATATATTTGTGGACGAGAGTTATCATTTCTAAGTCTGCAGGTTTGTGAATTGCAGTGCCCCTGAGCTCCATTTTTCAACTCGCTTTCTTGGGAGCTGGCCGCAAAAGTGCAGGATTGCTTCAGGCCGTATTCTGGTTCCTGGCGGCAGGCTGAGCCTGTGGTTAATTCTTCTTCCTGATGGGAAAATAGAGTGACCCGTGCCTGTCCCAACACCTAGAGCTAGTGTATCATTGGTTCCCCCTCTTCCCGTTCATCCTCAGGACAAATTGTAACCTGTACGGAACAGGAGGATAAAGGTGCTGATTCTCCAAGGAGGGAGATTGCTAGTAAAGCGGCTGGAATGGCGAACCGGAGCACAAGGAGATGAGAAATGAGGTTCGTTTTAGAAACCTTTCCCGATCACACGGTGTACCATCTTCGGGGTTCTCATGCATGTTTTCAATGTAGGACGATGCCCTTGAACCTGGAGATTTGGGACCCATGTGATGGGTACCACGCCGTATTACTTTAAAGGGTCTGCGTTTGCTCACCCAACCTCACAAAACCTCTCAGCCCCAAGAGTGTCCACCCATATGTCTCAATCAGCTGTGGGTCTAGATATGGTCAATCCAGGTGGCATCACAGCCCCTCAACGAATTTTGTAACAATTTCTCTCTCTTTCACTGTATTTGTTTCTCGGGTTATTAAAAGTAATTGATTTTTAGAATGGGGTTTAGCTGCTTTTCACTGCTGTGTTTATGCCGCTTTATACCCACTTGACTCACTTACAGAGAGATATCAATACATAGGTTTTAAGATTCTTACTAGTCAGATATATTCTTGGGCGGTGAAGAGGGGGTGTTGAGTCCAGTTCACTGAGCAAGGAGTAGGTCTTGTCTATTACATATTGGGTTTATGGAACGGTATCTGAGCTAATTTGAAACCCTTGTTTTATGCATCACCCCACCTCACCTTTCTCGTTAAGCAGCCGTAATATGTTTTCTAAACGTGTGACTCTGTTCTGTTTTGTAATTCAGTTCAAGGGTAGCGGTTTCTACATTCCCTCTATAAGTGATATCTTATGATCAGTGACTTTTTCTGTGTGACTTATTTCACTTAGAATCGTCATACCTAAATCCACTCATCATGCTGCTAATAGCCTTATGACATTGATTTCATGGCTGAGTGATATTCCATTGTACAGAAGGACCACAACTTCTTTATCCGTTCTTCTCTTTCCACGGATATTTAAGGTGTAACGAAGTGGAGGTTCTTGTCAACAGAGAAGCCCAAAACTTTGGGGTGCCTGTGTCTTGCTGATTTTTAGTTTTCCCAATTTATACGCCCATGAGTGGAAGTGCCCTATGCTCTCTAAGCTGAGATTTTTTGATGTTTTAGGACACACCGTACACTTCTCCAGAGTGCCTATTGGCAATTTACACCCCGCCCATTAGCGTAGGAAGGCTCCCATTTCTCCATGGCCTGTCCTGCATTTCTGGTTTTGAAACTTTATTCAGCATGGCCCTTTTGACCGATGGGAAGCGAGACTTCTTTGTAGCGCTGATTTGCCTTTCCAGGTTGCTTGGTAGGCCAAAAAGGGCGTATGCGTTTTTTCCTGAATATATTCAGGAAAAAACGCATACGCCCTTTTTGGCCAAGGGCATCATTGTCGAGGTTTTGCCGCTTTTCCTGTGCTTTAAAGGCGATTCGAATCTACCTCCTGAAATCTGTTTCCTGCAATTCTGCCTTGCTTTCAAATCCTCTTCGTTGCCTTCCCTCAATACATTTGTGGACGAGAGTTATCATTTATAAGTCTGCCGATTTGTGAATTGCAGTGCCCCTGAGATCCATTATTCAACTCGCTTTCTTGGGAGCTGGCCGCAAAAGCGCAGGATTGCTTTAGGCCGTATTATGGTTCCTGGCAGCAGGCTGAGCTTGTGGTTAATTCTTCTTCCTGATGGGAAAATAGAGTGACCTGTGCCTGTCCCAACACTTAGAGCTAGTCTCTCATTGGTTCCCCCTCTTCCCGTTCATCCTCAGGACAAATTGCAACCTGTACGGAACAGGAGGATAAAGGTGCTGATTCTCCAAGGAGGGTGATTGCTAGTAAAGCGGCTGGAATGGCGAACCGGAGCACAAGGAGATGAGAAAGGAGGTTCGTTTTAGAAACCTTTCCTGATCACACGGTGTACCATTCTCGGGGTTTCTCATGCATGTTCTTAATGTAGGACGATGCCCTTGAACCTGGAGATTTGGGACCCATGGGATGGGTACCACGCCGTATTACTTTAAAGGGTCTGCGTTTGCTCACCCAACCTCACCAAATCTCTCAGCCCAAAGAGTGTCCACCCATGTGTCTCAATCAGCTGTGGGTCTAAATAAGGTAAATTCAGGTGGCATCACAGCCCCTGAACGAAGTTTGTAAGAATTTCTCTCTCTTTCACTGTCTTTGTTTCACGGGTTTTTAAAAGTAATTGATTTTTAGAATGGGATTTAGCTGCTTTTCACTGCTGTGTTTATGCTGCTTTATACCCACTTGACTCACTTACAGAGAGATAGCAATACATAGGTTTTAAGATTCTTACTAGTTAGATATATTCCTGGGCGCTGAATAGGGGGTGTTGAGTCCAGTTCACTGAGCAAGGAGTAGGTCTTGTCTATTACATATTGGGTTTATGGAACGGTATCTGAGCTAATTTGAAACCCTTGTTTTATGCATCACCCCACCTCACCTTTCCCGTTAAGCAGCCATAGTGTGTTGTCTAAACGTGTGACTCTGTTCTGTTTTGTAATTCAGTTCAAGGGTAGCGGTTTCTACATTCCCTCTATAAGTGATATCTTATGATCAGTGTCTTTTTCTTTGTGACATATTTCACTTAGAATCGTCATACCTAAATCCACTCATCATGCTGCTACTAGCCTTATGACATTGATTTCATGGCTCAGTGATATTCCATTGTACAGAAGGACCACAACTTCTTTATCCGTTCTTCTCTTTCCTGGGATATTTAAGGTGTAACGATGTGGAGGTTCTTGTCAACAGAGTAGCCCAGAACTTTGGGGTGCCTGTGTCTTGCTGATTTTTAGTTTTCCCAATTTATACGCCCATGAGTGGAAGTGCCCTATGCTCTCTAAGCTGAGTTTTTTAGATGTTTCAGGACACACCGTGCACTTCTCCAGAGTGGCTGTTGGCAATTTACATCCCACCCATCAGCGTAGCAAGGCTCCCATTTCTCCATGGCCTGTCCTGCATTTCTGGTTTTGACACTTTATTCAGCATGGCCCTTTTGACCGATGGGAAGCGAGACTTCTTTGTAGCGCTGATTTGCCTTTCCAGGTTGCTTGGTTGGCCAAAAAGGGCGTATGCGTTTTTTCCTGAATATATTAAGGAAAAAACGCATACGCCCTTTTTGGCCAAGGGCATCATTGTCGAGGTTTTGCCGCTTTTCCTCTGCTTTAAAGGCGATTCGAATCTACCTCCTGAAATCTGTTTCCTGCAATTCTGCCTTGCTTTCAAATCCTCTTCGTTGCCTTCCCTCAATATATTTGTGGACGAGAGTTATCATTTCTAAGCCTGCAGGTTTGTGAATTGCAGTGCCCCTGAGCTCCATTATTCAACTCGCTTTCTTGGGAGCTGGCCGCAAAAACGCATTATTGCTTCAGGCCGTATTCTAGTTCCTGGCGGCAGGCTGAGCCTGTGGTTAATTCTTCTTCCTGATGGGAAAATAGAGTGACCCGTGCCTGTCACAACACCTAGAGCTAGTGTCTCATTGGTTCCCCCTCTTCCCGTTCATCCTCAGAACAAATTGTAACCTGTACGGAACAGGAGGATAAAGGTGCTGATTCTCCAAGGAGGGAGATTGCTAGTAAAGCGGCTGGAATGGCGAACCGGAGCACAAGGAGATGAGAAATGAGGTTCGTTTTAGAAACCTTTCCCGATCACACGGTGTACCATCTTCGGGGTTCTCATGCATGTTTTCAATGTAGGACGATGCCCTTGAACCTGGAGATTTGGGACCCATGTGATGGGTACCACGCCGTATTACTTTAAAGGGTCTGCGTTTGCTCACCCAACCTCACAAAACCTCTCAGCCCCAAGAGTGTCCACCCATATGTCTCAATCAGCTGTGGGTCTAGATATGGTCAATCCAGGTGGCATCACAGCCCCTCAACGAATTTTGTAACAATTTCTCTCTCTTTCACTGTATTTGTTTCTCGGGTTATTAAAAGTAATTGATTTTTAGAATGGGGTTTAGCTGCTTTTCACTGCTGTGTTTATGCCGCTTTATACCCACTTGACTCACTTACAGAGAGATATCAATACATAGGTTTTAAGATTCTTACTAGTCAGATATATTCTTGGGCGGTGAAGAGGGGGTGTTGAGTCCAGTTCACTGAGCAAGGAGTAGGTCTTGTCTATTACATATTGGGTTTATGGAACGGTATCTGAGCTAATTTGAAACCCTTGTTTTATGCATCACCCCACCTCACCTTTCTCGTTAAGCAGCCGTAATATGTTTTCTAAACGTGTGACTCTGTTCTGTTTTGTAATTCAGTTCAAGGGTAGCGGTTTCTACATTCCCTCTATAAGTGATATCTTATGATCAGTGACTTTTTCTGTGTGACTTATTTCACTTAGAATCGTCATACCTAAATCCACTCATCATGCTGCTACTAGCCTTATGACATTGATTTCATGGCTGAGTGATATTCCATTGTACAGAAGGACCACAACTTCTTTATCCGTTCTTCTCTTTCCACGGATATTTAAGGTGTAACGAAGTGGAGGTTCTTGTCAACAGAGAAGCCCAAAACTTTGGGGTGCCTGTGTCTTGCTGATTTTTAGTTTTCCCAATTTATACGCCCATGAGTGGAAGTGCCCTATGCTCTCTAAGCTGAGATTTTTTGATGTTTTAGGACACACCGTACACTTCTCCAGAGTGCCTATTGGCAATTTACACCCCGCCCATTAGCGTAGGAAGGCTCCCATTTCTCCATGGCCTGTCCTGCATTTCTGGTTTTGAAACTTTATTCAGCATGGCCCTTTTGACCGATGGGAAGCGAGACTTCTTTGTAGCGCTGATTTGCCTTTCCAGGTTGCTTGGTAGGCCAAAAAGGGCGTATGCGTTTTTTCCTGAATATATTCAGGAAAAAACGCATACGCCCTTTTTGGCCAAGGGCATCATTGTCGAGGTTTTGCCGCTTTTCCTGTGCTTTAAAGGCGATTCGAATCTACCTCCTGAAATCTGTTTCCTGCAATTCTGCCTTGCTTTCAAATCCTCTTCGTTGCCTTCCCTCAATACATTTGTGGACGAGAGTTATCATTTATAAGTCTGCCGATTTGTGAATTGCAGTGCCCCTGAGATCCATTATTCAACTCGCTTTCTTGGGAGCTGGCCGCAAAAGCGCAGGATTGCTTTAGGCCGTATTATGGTTCCTGGCAGCAGGCTGAGCTTGTGGTGAATTCTTCTTCCTGATGGGAAAATAGAGTGACCTGTGCCTGTCCCAACACTTAGAGCTAGTCTCTCATTGGTTCCCCCTCTTCCCGTTCATCCTCAGGACAAATTGCAACCTGTACGGAACAGGAGGATAAAGGTGCTGATTCTCCAAGGAGGGTGATTGCTAGTAAAGCGGCTGGAATGGCGAACCGGAGCACAAGGAGATGAGAAAGGAGGTTCGTTTTAGAAACCTTTCCTGATCACACGGTGTACCATTCTCGGGGTTTCTCATGCATGTTCTTAATGTAGGACGATGCCCTTGAACCTGGAGATTTGGGACCCATGGGATGGGTACCACGCCGTATTACTTTAAAGGGTCTGCGTTTGCTCACCCAACCTCACCAAATCTCTCAGCCCAAAGAGTGTCCACCCATGTGTCTCAATCAGCTGTGGGTCTAAATAAGGTAAATTCAGGTGGCATCACAGCCCCTGAACGAAGTTTGTAAGAATTTCTCTCTCTTTCACTGTCTTTGTTTCACGGGTTTTTAAAAGTAATTGATTTTTAGAATGGGATTTAGCTGCTTTTCACTGCTGTGTTTATGCTGCTTTATACCCACTTGACTCACTTACAGAGAGATAGCAATACATAGGTTTTAAGATTCTTACTAGTTAGATATATTCCTGGGCGCTGAATAGGGGGTGTTGAGTCCAGTTCACTGAGCAAGGAGTAGGTCTTGTCTATTACATACTGGGTTTATGGAACGGTATCTGAGCTAATTTGAAACCCTTGTTTTATGCATCACCTCACCTCACCTTTCCCGTTAAGCAGCCATAGTGTGTTTTCTAAACGTGCGACTCTGTTCCGTTTTGTAATTCAGTTCAAGGGTAGCGGTTTTTACATTCCCTCTATAAGTGATATCTTATGATAAGTGTCTTTTTCTGTGTGACTTATTTCACTTAGAATCGTCGTACCTAAATCCACTCATCATGCTGCTCCTAGCCTTATGACGTTGATTTCATGGCTGAGTGATATTCCATTGTACATAAGGACCACAACTTCTTTATCCATTCTTCTCTTTCCTGGGATATTTCAGGTGTAACGAAGTGGAGGTTCTTGTCAACAGAGAAGCCCTAAACTTTGGGGTGCCCGTGTCTTGCTGATTTTTAGTTTTCCCAATTTATACGCCCATGAGTGGAAGTGCCCTATGCTCTCTAAGCTGAGATTTTTAGATGTTTCAGGACACACCGTACACTTCTCCAGAGTGGCTGTTGGCAATTTACAGCCCGCCCATCAGCGTAGCAAGGCTCCCATTTCTCCATGGCCTGTCCTGCATTTCTGGTTTTGACACTTTATTCAGCATGGCCCTTTTGACTGATGGGAAGCGAGACTTCTTTGTAGCGCAGATTTGCCTTTCCAGGTTGCTCGGTTGGCCAAAAAGGGCGTATGCGTTTTTTCCTGAATATATTCAGGAAAAAACGCATACGCCCTTTTTGGCCAAGGGCATCATTGTCGAGGTTTTGCCGCTTTTCCTGTGCTTTAAAGGTGATTCGAATCTACCTCCTGAAATCTGTTTCCTGCAATTCTGCCTTGCTTTCAAATCCTCTTCGTTGCCTTCCCTCCATATATTTGTGGACAAGAGTTATCATTTCTAACTCTGGAGGTTTGTGAATTGCAGTGCCCCTGAGCTCCATTATTCAACTCGCTTTCTTGGGAGCTGGCCTCAAAAGCGCAGGATTGCTTCAGGCCGTATTCTTTTTCCTGGCGGCAGGCTGAGCCTGTGGTTAATTCTTCTTCCTGATGGGAAAATAGAGTGACCTGTGCCTGTCCCAACACCTAGAGCTAGTCTCTCATTGGTTCCCCCTCTTCCCGTTCATCCTCAGGACAAATTGCAACCTGTACGGAACAGGAGGATAAAGGTGCTGATTCTCCAAGGAGGGTGATTGCTAGTAAAGCGGCTGGAATGGCGAACCGGAGCACAAGGAGATGAGAAATGAGTTTCATTTTAGAAATCTTTCCCGATCACACGGTGTACCATCTTCTGGGTTTCTCATGCATGTTTTCAATGTAGAACGATGCCCTTGAACCTGGAGATGTGGGACCCATGGGATGGGTACCACGCCGTATTACTTTAAAGGGTCTGCGTTTGCTCACCCAACCTCACCAAACCTCTCAGCCCCAAGAGTGTCCACCCATATGTCTCAATCAGCTGTGGGTCTAGATATGGTCAATCCAGGTGGCATCACAGCCCCTCAACGAATTTTGTAAGAATTTCTCTCTTTTTCACTGTCTTTGTTTCACGGGTTTTTAAAAGTAATTGGTTTTTAGAATGGGGTTTAGCTGCTTTTCACTGCTGTGTTTATGCCGCTTTATACCTACTTGACTCACTTACAGAGAGATATCAATACATAGGTTTTAAGATTCTTACTAGTCAGATATATTCTTGGGCGGTGAAGAGGAGGTGTTGAGTCCAGTTCACTGAGCAAGGAGTAGGTCTTGTCTATTACATATTGGGTTTATGGAACGGTATCTGAGCTAATTTGAAACCCTTGTTTTATGCATCACCCCACCTCACCTTTCCCGTTAAGCAGCCATAGTGTGTTGTCTAAACGTGTGACTCTGTTCTGTTTTGTAATTCAGTTCAAGGGTAGCGGTTTCTACATTCCCTCTATAAGTGATATCTTATGATCAGTGTCTTTTTCTTTGTGACATATTTCACTTAGTATCGTCATACCTAAATCCACTCATCATGCTGCTACTAGCCTTATGACATTGATTTCATGGCTCAGTGATATTCCATTGTACAGAAGGACCACAACTTCTTTATCCGTTCTTCTCTTTCCTGGGATATTTAAGGTGTAACGATGTGGAGGTTCTTGTCAACAGAGTAGCCCAGAACTTTGGGGTGCCTGTGTCTTGCTGATTTTTAGTTTTCCCAATTTATACGCCCATGAGTGGAAGTGCCCTATGCTCTCTAAGCTGAGTTTTTTAGATGTTTCAGGACACACCGTACACTTCTCCAGAGTGGCTGTTGGCAATTTATATCCCACCCATCAGCGTAGCAAGGCTCCCATTTCTCCATGGCCTGTCCTGCATTTCTGGTTTTGACACTTTATTCAGCATGGCCCTTTTGACCGATGGGAAGCGAGACTTCTTTGTAGCGCTGATTTGCCTTTCCAGGTTGCTTGGTTGGCCAAAAAGGGCGTATGCGTTTTTTCCTGAATATATTCAGGAAAAAACGCATAGGCCCTTTTTGGCCACGGGCATCATTGTCGAGGTTTTGCCGCTTTTCCTGTGCTTTAAAGGCGATTCGAATCTACCTCCTGAAATCTGTTTCCTGCAATTCTGCCTTGCTTTCCAATCCTCTTCGTTGCCTTCCCTCAATATATTTGTGGACGAGAGTTATCATTTCTAAGCCTGCAGGTTTGTGAATTGCAGTGCCCCTGAGCTCCATTATTCAACTCGCTTTCTTGGGAGCTGGCCGCAAAAACGCAGTATTGCTTCAGGCCGTATTCTAGTTCCTGGCGGCAGGCTGAGCCTGTGGTTAATTCTTCTTCCTGATGGGAAAATAGAGTGACCCGTGCCTGTCCCAACACCTAGAGCTAGTGTCTCATTGGTTCCCCCTCTTCCCGTTCATCCTCAGAACAAATTGTAACCTGTACGGAACAGGAGGATAAAGGTGCTGATTCTCCAAGGAGGGAGATTGCTAGTAAAGCGCCTGGAATGGCGAACCGGAGCACAAGGAGATGAGAAATGACGTTCGTTTTAGAAACCTTTCCCGATCACACGGTGTACCATCTTCAGGGTTCTCATGCATGTTTTCAATGTAGGACGATGCCCTTGAACCTGGAGATTTGGGACCCATGGGATGGGTACCACGCCGTATTACTTTAAACGGTCTGCGTTTGCTCACCCAACCTCACCAAACCTCTCAGCCCCAAGAGGGTCCACCCTTATGTCTCAATCAGCTGTGGGTCTAGATATGGTCAATCCAGGTGGCATCACAGCCCCTGAAAGAATTTTGTAAGAATTACTTTCTCTTTCACTGTCTTTGTTTCACGGGTTTTTAAAAGTAATTGATTTTTACAATGGGGTTTAGCTGCTTTTCACTGCTGTGTTTATGCCGCTTTATACCCACTTGACTCACTTACAGAGAGATATCAATACATAGGTTTTAAGATTCTTACTAGTCAGATATATTCTTGGGCGGTGAATAGGGGGTGTTGTGTCCAGCCCACTGAGCAAGGAGTAGGTCTTGTCTATTACATATTGGGTTTATGGAACGGTATCTGAGCTAATTTGAAACCCTTGTTTTATGCATCACCCCACCTCCCCTTTCCCGTTAAGCAGCCATAGTGTGTTGTCTAAACATGTGACTCTGTTCTGTTTTGTAATTCAGTTCAAGGGTAGCGGTTTTCACATTCCCTCTATACGTGATATCTTATGATCAGCGTCGTTTTCTGTGTGACTTATTTCACTTAGAATCGTCATACCTAAATCCACTCATCATGCTGCTACTAGCCTTATGACATTGATTTCATGGCTCAGTGATATTCCATTGTACAGAAGGACCACAACTTCTTTATCCGTTCTTCTCTTTCCTGGCATATTTAAGGTGTAACGAAGTGGAGGTTCTTGTCAACAGAGTAGCCCAAAACTTTGGGGTGCCTGTGTCTTGCTGATTTTTAATTTTCCCAATTTATACGCCCATGAGTGGAAGTGCCCTATGCTCTCTAAGCTGTGTTTTTTAGATGTTTCAGGACACACCGTACACTTCTCCAGAGTGCCTATTGGCAATTTACACCCCGCCCATTAGCGTAGGAAGGCTCCCATTTGTCCATGGCCTGTCCTGCATTTCTGGTTTTGACACTTTATTCAGCATGGCCCTTTTGACCGATGGGAAGCGAGACTTCTTTGTAGCACTGATTGGCCTTTCCAGGTTGCTTGGTTGGCCAAAAAGGGCGTATGCGTTTTTTCCTGAATATATTCAGGAAAAAACGCATACGCCCTTTTTGGCCAAGGGCATCATTGTCGAGGTTTTGCCGCTTTTCCTGTGCTTTAAAGGCGATTCGAATCTACCTCCTGAAATCTGTTTCCTGCAATTCTGTCTTGCTTTGAAATCCTCTTCGTTGCCTTCCCTCAATATATTTGTGGACGAGAGTTATCATTTCTAAGTCTGCAGGTTTGTGAATTGCAGTGCCCCTGAGCTCCATTTTTCAACTCGCTTTCTTGGGAGCTGGCCGCAAAAGCGCAGGATTGCTTCAGGCCGTATTCTGGTTCCTGGTGGCAGGCTGAGCCTGTGGTGAATTCTTCTTCCTGATGGGAAAATAGAGTGACCTGTGCCTGTCCCAACACCTAGAGCTAGTCTCTCATTGGTTCCCCCTCTTCCCGTTCATCCTCAGGACAAATTGCAACCTGTACGGAACAGGAGGATAAAGGTGCTGATTCTCCAAGGAGGGAGATTGCTAGTAAAGCGGCCAGAATGGCGAACCGGAGCACAAGGAGATGAGAAATGAGGTTCGTTTTAGAAACCTTTCCCGATCACACGGTGTACCATCTTCGGGGTTTCTCATGCATGTTTTCAATGTAGGACGATGCCCTTGAACCTGGAGATGTGGGACCCATGGGATGGGTACCACGCCGTATTACTTTAAAGGGTCTGCGTTTGCTCACCCAACCTCACAAAACCTCTCAGCCCCAAGAGTGTCCACCCATATGTCTCAATCAGCTGTGGGTCCAAATATGGTCAATCCAGGTGGCATCACAGCCCCTGAACGAATTTTGTAAGAATTTCTCTCTCTTTCACTGTCTTTGTTTCACGGGTTTTTAAAAGTAATTGATTTTTAGAATGGGGTTTAGCTGCTTTTCACTGCTGTGTTTATGCCGCTTTATACCCACTTGACGCACTTACGGAGCGATATCAATACATAGGTTTTAAGATTCTTACTAGTCAGACATATTCTTGGGCGGTGTAGAGGGGGTGTTGAGTCCAGATCACTGAGCAAAGAGTAGGTCTTGTCTATTACATATTGGGTTTATGGAACGGTATCTGAGCTAATTTGAAACCCTTGTTTTATGCATCACCCCACCTCACCTTTCCCGTTAAGCAGCCATAGTGTGTTTTCTAAACGTGTGACTCTGTTCTGTTTTTTAATTCAGTTCAAGGGTAGCGGTTTTTACATTCCCTCTATAAGTGATATCTTATGATCAGTGTCTTTTTCTGTGTGACTTATTTCACTTAGAATCGTCATACCTAAATCCACTCATCATGCTGCTACTAGCCTTATGACATTGATTTCATGGCTCAGTGATATTCCATTGTACAGAAGGACCACAACTTCTTTATCCGTTCTTCTCTTTCCTGGGATATTTAAGGTGTAACGATGTGGAGGTTCTTGTCAACAGAGTAGCCCAGAACTTTGGGGTGCCTGTGTCTTGCTGATTTTTAGTTTTCCCAATTTATACGCCCATGAGTGGAAGTGCCCTATGCTCTCTAAGCTGAGTTTTTTAGATGTTTCAGGACACACCGTACACTTCTCCAGAGTGGCTGTTGGCAATTTACATCCCACCCATCAGCGTAGCAAGGCTCCCATTTCTCCATGGCCTGTCCTGCATTTCTGGTTTTGACACTTTATTCAGCATGGCCCTTTTGACCGATGGGAAGCGAGACTTCTTTGTAGCGCTGATTTGCCTTTCCAGGTTGCTTGGTTGGCCAAAAAGGGCGTTTGCGTTTTTTCCTGAATATATTCAGGAAAAAACGCATACGCCCTTTTTGGCCAAGGGCATCATTGTCGAGGTTTTGCCGCTTTTCCTCTGCTTTAAAGGCGATTCGAATCTACCTCCTGAAATCTGTTTCCTGCAATTCTGCCTTGCTTTCAAATCCTCTTCGTTGCCTTCCCTCAATATATTTGTGGACGAGAGTTATCATTTCTAAGCCTGCAGGTTTGTGAATTGCAGTGCCCCTGAGCTCCATTATTCAACTCCCTTTCTTGGGAGCTGGCCGCAAAAACGCAGTATTGCTTCAGGCCGTATTCTAGTTCCTGGCGGCAGGCTGAGCCTGTGGTTAATTCTTCTTCCTGATGGGAAAATAGAGTGACCCGTGCCTGTCCCAACACCTAGAGCTAGTGTCTCATTGGTTCCCCCTCTTCCCGTTCATCCTCAGAACAAATTGTAACCTGTACGGAACAGGAGGATAAAGGTGCTGATTCTCCAAGGAGGGAGATTGCTAGTAAAGCGGCTGGAATGGCGAACCGGAGCACAAGGAGATGAGAAATGAGGTTCGTTTTAGAAACCTTTCCCGATCACACGGTGTACCATCTTCGGGGTTCTCATGCATGTTTTCAATGTAGGACGATGCCCTTGAACCTGGAGATTTGGGACCCATGGGATGGGTACCACGCCGTATTACTTTAAACGGTCTGCGTTTGCTCACCCAACCTCACCAAACCTCTCAGCCCCAAGAGGGTCCACCCTTATGTCTCATTCAGCTGTGGGTCTAGATATGGTCAATCCAGGTGGCATCACAGCCCCTGAAAGAATTTTGTAAGAATTAATTTCTCTTTCACTGTCTTTGTTTCACGGGTTTTTAAAAGTAATTGATTTTTACAATGGGGTTTAGCTGCTATTCACTGCTGTGTTTATGCCGCTTTATACCCACTTGACTCACTTACAGAGAGATATCAATACATAGGTTTTAAGATTCTTACTAGTCAGATATATTCTTGGGCGGTGAATAGGGGGTGTTGAGTCCAGCCCACTGAGCAAGGAGTATTTCTTGTCTATTACATATTGGGTTTATGGAACGGTATCTGAGCTAATTTGAAACCCTTGTTTTATGCATCACCCCACCTCCCCTTTCCCGTTAAGCAGCCATAGTGTGTTGTCTAAACATGTGACTCTGTTCTGTTTTGTAATTCAGTTCAAGGGTAGCGGTTTTCACATTCCCTCTATACGTGATATCTTATGATCAGCGTCGTTTTCTGTGTGACTTATTTCACTTAGAATCGTCATACCTAAATCCACTCATCATGCTGCTACTAGCCTTATGACATTGATTTCATGGCTGAGTGATATTCCATTGTACATAAGGACCACAACTTCTTTATCCGTTCTTCTCTTTCCTGGGATATTTAAGGTGTAACGAAGTGGAGGTTCTTGTCAACAGAGTAGCCCAAAACTTTGGGGTGCCTGTGTCTTGCTGATTTTTAATTTTCCCAATTTATACGCCCATGAGTGGAAGTGCCCTATGCTCTCTAAGCTGTGTTTTTTAGATGTTTCAGGACACACCGTACACTTCTCCAGAGTGCCTATTGGCAATTTACACCCCGCCCATTAGCGTAGGAAGGCTCCCATTTCTCCATGGCCTGTCCTGCATTTCTGGTTTTGACACTTTATTCAGCATGGCCCTTTTGACCGATGGGAAGCGAGACTTCTTTGTAGCGCTGATTGGCCTTTCCAGGTTGCTTGGTTGGCCAAAAAGGGCGTATGCGTTTTTTCCTGAATATATTCAGGAAAAAACGCATACGCCCTTTTTGGCCAAGGGCATCATTGTCGAGGTTTTGCCGCTTTTCCTGTGCTTTCAAGGCGATTCGAATCTACCTCCTGAAATCTGTTTCCTGCAATTCTGCCTTGCTTTCAAATCCTCTTCGTTGCCTTCCCTCAATATATTTGTGGACGAGAGTTATCATTTCTAAGTCTGCAGGTTTGTGAATTGCAGTGCCCCTGAGCTCCATTTTTCAACTCGCTTTCTTGGGAGCTGGCCGCAAAAGCGCAGGATTGCTTCAGGCCGTATTCTGGTTCCTGGTGGCAGGCTGAGCCTGTGGTGAATTCTTCTTCCTGATGGGAAAATAGAGTGACCTGTGCCTGTCCCAACACCTAGAGCTAGTCTCTCATTGGTTCCCCCTCTTCCCGTTCATCCTCAGGACAAATTGCAACCTGTACGGAACAGGAGGATAAAGGTGCTGATTCTCCAAGGAGGGAGATTGCTAGTAAAGCGGCTGGAATGGTGAACCGGAGCACAAGGAGATGAGAAATGAGGTTCGTTTTAGAAACCTTTCCCGATCACACGGTGTACCATCTTCGGGGTTTCTCATGCATGTTTTCAATGTAGGACGATGCCCTTGAACCTGGAGATGTGGGACCCATGGGATGGGTACCACGCCGTATTACTTTAAAGGGTCTGCGTTTGCTCACCCAACCTCACCAAACCTCTCAGCCCCAAGAGTGTCCACCCATATGTCTCAATCAGCTGTGGGTCTAGATATGGTCAATCCAGGTGGCATCACAGCCCCTCAACGAATTTTGTAAGAATTTCTCTCTTTTTCACTGTCTTTGTTTCACGGGTTTTTAAAAGTAATTGATTTTTAGAATGGGGTTTAGCTGCTTTTCACTGCTGTGTTTATGCCACTTTATACCCACTTGACGCACTTACGGAGCGATATTAATACATAGGTTTTAAGATTCTTACTAGTCAGACATATTCTTGGGCGGTGTAGAGGGGGTGTTGAGTCCAGATCACTGAGCAAAGAGTAGGTCTTGTCTATTACATATTGGGTTTATGGAACGGTATCTGAGCTAATTTGAAACCCTCGTTTTATGCATCACCCCACCTCACCTTTCCCGTTAAGCAGCCATAGTGTGTTTTCTAAACGTGTGACTCTGTTCTGTTTTTTAATTCAGTTCAAGGGTAGCGGTTTTTACATTCCCTCTATAAGTGATATCTTATGATCAGTGTCTTTTTCTGTGTGACTTATTTCACTTAGAATCGTCATACCTAAATCCACTCATCATGCTGCTACTAGCCTTATGACATTGATTTCATGGCTGAGTGATATTCCATTTTACACAAGGACCACAACTTCTTTATCCATTTTTCTCTTTCCTGGGATATTTAAGGTGTAACAAAGTGGAGGTTCTTGTCAACAGAGTAGCCCAAAACTTTGGGGTGCCTGTGTCTTGCTGATTTTTAGTTTTCCCAATTTATACACCCATGAGTGGAAGTGCCCTATGCTCTCTAAGCTGAGAATTTTAGATGTTTCAGGACACACCGTACACTTCTCCAGATGGCTGTTGGCAGTTTACAGCCCGCCCATCAGCGTAGCAAGGCTCCCATTTCTCCATGGCCTGTCCTGCATTTCTGGTTTTGACACTTTATTCAGCATGGCCCTTTTGACCGATGGGAAGCGAGACTTCTTTGTAGCGCTGATTGGCCTTTCCAGGTTGCTCGGTTGGCCAAAAAGGGCGTATGCGTTTTTTCCTGAATATATTCAGGAAAAAACGCATACGCCCTTTTTGGCCAAGGGCATCATTGTCGAGGTTTTGCCGCTTTTCCTGTGCTTTAAAGGCGATTCGAATCTACCTCCTGAAATCTGTTTCCTGCAATTCTACCTTGCTTTCAAATCCTCTTCGTTGCCTTCCCTCAATATATTTGTGGAGGAGAGTTATCATTTATAAGCCTGCAGGTTTGTGAATTGCAGTGCCCCAGAGCGCCATTATTCAACTCGCTTTCTTGGGAGCTGGCCTCAAAAGCGCAGGATTGCTTCAGGCCGTATTCTTTTTCCTGGTGGCAGGCTGAGCCTGTGGTTAATTCTTCTTCCTGATGGGAAAATAGAGTGACCTGTGCCTGTCCCAACACGTAGAGCTAGTCTCTCATTGGTTCCCCCTCTTCCCGTTCATCCTCAGGACAAATTGCAACCTGTACGGAACAGGAGGATAAAGGTGCTGATTCTCCAAGGAGGGTGATTGCTAGTAAAGCGGCTGGAATGGCGAACCGGAGCACAAGGAGATGAGAAATGAGTTTCATTTTAGAAATCTTTCCCGATCACACGGTGTACCATCTTCTGGGTTTCTCATGCATGTTTTCAATGTAGAACCATGCCCTTGAAGCTGGAGATGTGGGACCCATGGGATGGGTACCACGCCGTATTACTTTAAAGGGTCTGCGTTTGCTCACCCAACCTCACCAAACCTCTCAGCCCCAAGAGTGTCCACCCATATGTCTCAATCAGCTGTGGGTCTAGATATGGTCAATCCAGGTGGCATCACAGCCCCTCAACGAATTTTGTAAGAATTTCTCTCTTTTTCACTGTCTTTGTTTCACGGGTTTTTAAAAGTAATTGATTTTTAGAATGGGGTTTAGCTGCTTTTCACTGCTGTGTTCATGCCGCTTTATACCCACATGACTCACTTACAGAGAGATATCAATACATAGGTTTTAAGATTCTTACTAGTCAGATATATTCTTGGGCGGTGAATAGGGGGTGTTGAGTCCAGCCCACTGAGCAAGGAGTAGGTCTTGTCTATTACATATTGGGTTTATGGAACGGTATCTGAGCTAATTTGAAACCCTTGTTTTATGCATCACCCCACCTCCCCTTTCCCGTTAAGCAGCCATAGTGTGTTGTCTAAACGTGTGACTCTGTTCTGTTTTGTAATTCAGTTCAAGGGTAGCGGTTTTCACATTCCCTCTATACGTGATATCTTATGATCAGCGTCGTTTTCTGTGTGACTTATTTCACTTAGAATCGTCATACCTAAATCCACTCATCATGCTGCTACTAGCCTTATGACATTGATTTCATGGCTGAGTGATATTCCATTGTACAGAAGGACCACAACTTCTTTATCCGTTCTTCTCTTTCCTGGGATATTTAAGGTGTAACGAAGTGGAGGTTCTTGTCAACAGAGTAGCCCAAAACTTTGGGGTGCCTGTGTCTTGCTGATTTTTAATTTTCCCAATTTATACGCCCATGAGTGGAAGTGCCCTATGCTCTCTAAGCTGTGTTTTTTAGATGTTTCAGGACACACCGTACACTTCTCCAGAGTGCCTATTGGCAATTTACACCCCGCCCATTAGCGTAGGAAGGCTCCCATTTCTCCATGGCCTGTCCTGCATTTCTGGTTTTGACACTTTATTCAGCATGGCCCTTTTGACCGATGGGAAGCGAGACTTCTTTGTAGCGCTGATTGGCCTTTCCAGGTTGCTTGGTTGGCCAAAAAGGGCGTATGCGTTTTTTCCTGAATATATTCAGGAAAAAACGCATACGCCCTTTTTGGCCAAGGGCATCATTGTCGAGGTTTTGCCGCTTTTCCTGTGCTTTCAAGGCGATTCGAATCTACCTCCTGAAATCTGTTTCCTGCAATTCTGCCTTGCTTTCAAATCCTCTTCGTTGCCTTCCCTCAATATATTTGTGGACGAGAGTTATCATTTCTAAGTCTGCAGGTTTGTGAATTGCAGTGCCCCTGAGCTCCATTTTTCAACTCGCTTTCTTGGGAGCTGGCCGCAAAAGCGCAGGATTGCTTCAGGCCGTATTCTGGTTCCTGGTGGCAGGCTGAGCCTGTGGTGAATTCTTCTTCCTGATGGGAAAATAGAGTGACCTGTGCCTGTCCCAACACCTAGAGCTAGTCTCTCATTGGTTCCCCCTCTTCCCGTTCATCCTCAGGACAAATTGCAACCTGTACGGAACAGGAGGATAAAGGTGCTGATTCTCCAAGGAGGGAGATTGCTAGTAAAGCGGCTGGAATGGCGAACCGGAGCACAAGGAGATGAGAAATGAGGTTCGTTTTAGAAACCTTTCCCGATCACACGGTGTACCATCTTCGGGGTTTCTCATGCATGTTTTCAATGTAGGACGATGCCCTTGAACCTGGAGATGTGGGACCCATGGGATGGGTACCACGCCGTATTACTTTAAAGGGTCTGCGTTTGCTCACCCAACCTCACCAAACCTCTCAGCCCCAAGAGTGTCCACCCATATGTCTCAATCAGCTGTGCGTCCAAATATGGTCAATCCAGGTGGCATCACAGCCCCTGAACGAATTTTGTAAGAATTTCTCTCTCTTTCACTGTCTTTGTTTCACGGGTTTTTAAAAGTAATTGATTTTTAGAATGGGGTTTAGCTGCTTTTCACTGCTGTGTTTATGCCGCTTTACACCCACTTGACTCACTTACAGAGAGATATCAATACATAGGTTTTAAGGTTCTTACTAGTCAGATATATTCCTGGGCGGTGAATAGGGGGTGTTGAGTCCAGTTCACTGAGCAAGGAGTAGGTCTTGTCTATTACATATTGGGTTTATGGAACGGTATCTGAGCTAATTTGAAACCCTTGTTTTATGCATCACCCCACCTCACCTTTCCCGTTAAGCAACCATAGTGTGTTTTCTAAACGTGCGACTCTGTTCCGTTTTGTAATTCAGTTCAAGGGTAGCGGTTTTTACATTCCCTCTATAAGTGATATCTTATGATAAGTGTCTTTTTCTGTGTGACTTATTTCACTTAGAATCGTCGTACCTAAATCCACTCATCATGCTGCTCCAAGCTTTATGACGTTGATTTCATGGCTGAGTGATATTCCATTGTACATAAGGACCACAACTTCTTTATCCATTCTTCTCTTTCCTGGGATATTTCAGGTGTAGCAAAGTGGAGGTTCTTGTCAACAGAGCAGCCCTAAACTTTGGGGTGCCTGTGTCTTGCTGATTTTCAGTTTTCCCAATTTATACGCCCATGAGTGGAAGTGCCCTATGCTCTCTAAGCGGAGTTTTTTAGATGTTTCAGGACACACCGTACACTTCTCCAGAGTGGCTGTTGGCAATTTACAGCCCGCCCATCAGCGTAGCAAGGCTCCCATTTCTCCATGGCCTGTCCTGCATTTCTGGTTTTGACACTTTATTCAGCATGGCCCTTTTGACCGATGGGAAGGGAGACTTCTTTGTAGTGCTGATTTGCCTTTCCAGGTTGCTTGGTTGGCCAAAAAGGGCGTATGCGTTTTTTCCTGAATATATTCAGGAAAAAACGCATACGCCCTTTTTGGCCAAGGGCATCATTGTCGAGGTTTTGCCGCTTTTCCTGTGCTTTAAAGGTGATTCGAATCTACCTTCTGAAATCTGTTTCCTGCAATTCTGCCTTGCTTTCAAATCCTCTTCGTTGCCTTCCCTCCATATATTTGTGGACGAGAGTTATCATTTCTAAGTCTGCAGGTTTGTGAATTGCAGTGCCCCTGAGCTCCATTTTTCAACTCGCTTTCTTGGGAGCTGGCCGCAAAAGCGCAGGATTGCTTCAGGCCCTATTCTGGCTCCGGGCGGCAGGCTGAGCCTGTGGTTGATTCTTCTTCCTGATGGGAAAATAGAGTGACCTGTGCCTGTCCCAAAACCTAGAGCTAGTCTCTCATTTGTTCCCCCTCTTCCCGTTCATCCTCAGGACAAATTGCAACCTGTGCGGAACAGGAGGATAAATGTGCTGATTCTCCAAGGAGGGTGATTGCTAGTAAAGCGGCTGGAATGGCAAAAGCGAGCACAAGGAGATGAGAAATCAGGTGCGTTTTTGAAACCTTTCCCGATCACACGGTGTACCATCTTCTGGGTTGCTCATGCATGTTTTCCAGGTAGGAAGATGCCCTTGAACCTGGAGATGTGGGACTCATTGGATGGGTTCCACGCAGTAGTAATTTAAATGGTCTGCGTTTCCTCACTCAGCCTCACCAAACCTCTCAGCACCAAGAGTGTCCCCGCTTATGTCTCAATCAGCTGTGGGTCTATATATGGTCAATCCAGGTGGCATCACAGCCCCTGAACGAATTTTGTAAGAATTTCTCTCTCTTTCACTGTCTTTGTTTCACGGGTTTTTAAAAGTAATTGATTTTTAGAATGGGGTTTAGGTGCTTTTCACTGCTGTGTTTATGCCGCTTTATACCCACTTGACTCACTTACAGAGAGATATCAATACATAGATTTTAAGAATCTTACTAGTCAGATATATCCTTGTGAGGTGAATAGGGGGTTTGAGTCCAGTTCACTGAGCAAGGAGTAGGTCTTGTCTATTACATATTGGGTTTATGGAACGGTATCTGAGCTAATTTGAAACCCTTGTTTTATGCATCACCCCACCTCACCTTTCCCGTTAAGCAGCCATAGTGTGTTTTCTAAACGTGTGACTCTATTCTGTTTTGTAATTCAGTTTAAGGGTAGCGGTTTTTACATTCCCTGTATAAGTTATATCTTATGATAAGTGCCTTTTTCTGTGTGACTTATTTCACTTAGAATCGTCGTAATTAAATCCATTCATCATGCTTCTACTAGCATTATGATGTTGATTTCATGGCTGAGTGATATTCCATTGTACATAAGGACCACAACTTCTTTATCCATTCTTCTCTTTCCTGGAATATTTAAGGTGTAATGAAGTTGAGGTTCTTGTCAATAGAGCAACCCAAAATTTTGGGGTGCCTGTGTCTTGCTGATTTTAGTTTTCACAATTTATACGCCCATGAGTGGAAGTGCCCTATGCTCTCTAAGCTGAGATTTTTAGATGTTTCTGGACACACCGTACACTTCTCCAGAGTGGCTGTTGGCAATTTACAGCCCGCCCATCAGCGTAGCAAGGCTCCCATTTCTCCATGGCCTGTCCTCCATTTCTGGTTTTGACACTTTATTCAGCATGGCCCTTTTGACTGATGGGAAGCGAGACTTCTTTGTAGCGCTGATTGGCCTTTCCAGGTTGCTTGGTTGGCCAAAAAGGGCGTATGCGTTTTTTCCTGAATATATTCAGGAAAAAACGCATACGCCCTTTTTGGCCAAGGGCATCATTGTCGAGGTTTTGCCGCTTTTCCTGTGCTTTAAAGGTGATTCGAATCTACCTCCTGAAATCTCTTTCCTGCAATTCTGCCTTGCTTTCAAATCCTCTTCGTTGCCTTCCCTCCATATATTTGTGGACGAGAGTTATCATTTCTAACTCTGCAGGTTTGTGAATTGCAGTGCCCCAGAGCGCCATTATTCAACTCGCTTTCTTGGGAGCTGGCCGCAAAAGCGCAGGATTGCTTAAGGCCGTATTCTTTTTCCTGGCGGCAGGCTGAGCCTGTGGTTAATTCTTCTTCCTGATGGGAAAATAGAGTGACCTGTGCCTGTCCCAACACCTAGAGCGAGTCTCTCATTGGTTCCCCCTCTTCCCGTTCATCCTCAGGACAAATTGCAACCTGTACGGAACAGGAGGATAAAGGTGCTGATTCTCCAAGGAGGGTGATTGCTAGTAAAGCGGCTGGAATGGCGAACCGGAGCACAAGGAGATGAGAAATGAGTTTCATTTTAGAAATCTTTCCCGATCACACGGTGTACCATCTTCTGGGTTTCTCATGCATGTTTTCAATGTAGAACGATGCCCTTGAAACTGGAGATGTGGGACCCATGGGATGGGTACCACGCCGTATTACTTTAAAGGGTCTGCGTTTGCTCACCCAACCTCACCAAACCTCTCAACCCCAAGAGTGTCCACCCATATGTCTCAATCAGCTGTGGGTCTAGATATGGTCAATCCAGGTGGCATCACAGCCCCTCAATGAATTTTGTAAGAATTTCTCTCTTTTTCACTGTCTTTGTTTCACGGGTTTTTAAAAGTAATTGATTTTTAGAATGGGGTTTAGCTGCTTTTCACTGCTGTGTTTATGCCGCTTTATACCTACTTGACTCACTTACAGAGAGATATCAATACATAGGTTTTAAGATTCTTACTAGTCAGATATATTCTTGGGCGGTGAAGAGGAGGTGTTGAGTCCAGTTCACTGAGCAAGGAGTAGGTCTTGTCTATTACATATTGGGTTTATGGAACGGTATCTGAGCTAATTTGAAACCCTTGTTTTATGCATCACCCCACCTCACCTTTCCCGTTAAGCAGCCATAGTGTGTTGTCTAAACGTGTGACTCTGTTCTGTTTTGTAATTCAGTTCAAGGGTAGCGGTTTCTACATTCCCTCTATAAGTGATATCTTATGATCAGTGTCTTTTTCTTTGTGACATATTTCACTTAGAATCGTCATACCTAAATCCACTCATCATGCTGCTACTAGCCTTATGACATTGATTTCATGGCTCAGTGATATTCCATTGTACAGAAGGACCACAACTTCTTTATCCGTTCTTCTCTTTCCTGGGATATTTAAGGTGTAACGATGTGGAGGTTCTTGTCAACAGAGTAGCCCAGAACTTTGGGGTGCCTGTGTCTTGCTGATTTTTAGTTTTCCCAATTTATACGCCCATGAGTGGAAGTGCCCTATGCTCTCTAAGCTGAGTTTTTTAGATGTTTCAGGACACACCGTACACTTCTCCAGAGTGGCTGTTGGCAATTTACATCCCACCCATCAGCGTAGCAAGGCTCCCATTTCTCCATGGCCTGTCCTGCATTTCTGGTTTTGACACTTTATTCAGCATGGCCCTTTTGACCGATGGGAAGCGAGACTTCTTTGTAGCGCTGATTTGCCTTTCCAGGTTGCTTGGTTGGCCAAAAAGGGCGTTTGCGTTTTTTCCTGAATATATTCAGGAAAAAACGCATACGCCCTTTTTGGCCAAGGGCATCATTGTCGAGGTTTTGCCGCTTTTCCTCTGCTTTAAAGGCGATTCGAATCTACCTCCTGAAATCTGTTTCCTGCAATTCTGCCTTGCTTTCAAATCCTCTTCGTTGCCTTCCCTCAATATATTTGTGGACGAGAGTTATCATTTCTAAGCCTGCAGGTTTGTGAATTGCAGTGCCCCTGAGCTCCATTATTCAACTCGCTTTCTTGGGAGCTGGCCGCAAAAACGCAGTATTGCTTCAGGCCGTATTCTAGTTCCTGGCGGCAGGCTGAGCCTGTGGTTAATTCTTCTTCCTGATGGGAAAATAGAGTGACCCGTGCCTGTCCCAACACCTAGAGCTAGTGTCTCATTGGTTCCCCCTCTTCCCGTTCATCCTCAGAACAAATTGTAACCTGTACGGAACAGGAGGATAAAGGTGCTGATTCTCCAAGGAGGGAGATTGCTAGTAAAGCGGCTGGAATGGCGAACCGGAGCACAAGGAGATGAGAAATGAGGTTCGTTTTAGAAACCTTTCCCGATCACACGGTGTACCATCTTCGGGGTTCTCATGCATGTTTTCAATGTAGGACGATGCCCTTGAACCTGGAGATTTGGGACCCATGGGATGGGTACCACGCCGTATTACTTTAAACGGTCTGCGTTTGCTCACCCAACCTCACCAAACCTCTCAGCCCCAAGAGGGTCCACCCTTATGTCTCAATCAGCTGTGGGTCTAGATATGGTCAATCCAGGTGGCATCACAGCCCCTGAAAGAATTTTGTAAGAATTACTTTCTCTTTCACTGTCTTTGTTTCACGGGTTTTTAAAAGTAATTGATTTTTACAATGGGGTTTAGCTGCTTTTCACTGCTGTGTTTATGCCGCTTTATACCCACTTGACTCACTTACAGAGAGATATCAATACATAGGTTTTAAGATTCTTACTAGTCAGATATATTCTTGGGCGGTGAATAGGGGGTGTTGAGTCCAGCCCACTGAGCAAGGAGTAGGTCTTGTCTATTACATATTGGGTTTATGGAACGGTATCTGAGCTAATTTGAAACCCTTGTTTTATGCATTACCCCACCTCCCCTTTCCCGTTAAGCAGCCATAGGGTGTTGTCTAAACATGTGACTCTGTTCTGTTTTGTAATTCAGTTCAAGGGTAGCGGTTTTCACATTCCCTCTATACGTGATATCTTATGATCAGCGTCGTTTTCTGTGTGACTTATTTCACTTAGAATCGTCATACCTAAATCCACTCATCATGCTGCTACTAGCCTTATGACATTGATTTCATGGCTGAGTGATATTCCATTGTACATAAGGACCACAACTTCTTTATCCGTTCTTCTCTTTCCTGGGATATTTAAGGTGTAACGAAGTGGAGGTTCTTGTCAACAGAGTAGCCCAAAACTTTGGGGTGGCTGTGTCTTGCTGATTTTTAATTTTCCCAATTTATACGCCCATGAGTGGAAGTGCCCTATGCTCTCTAAGCTGTGTTTTTTAGATGTTTCAGGACACACCGTACACTTCTCCAGAGTGCCTATTGGCAATTTACACCCCACCCATTAGCGTAGCAAGGCTCCCATTTCTCCATGGCCTGTCCTGCATTTCTGGTTTTGACACTTTATTCAGCATGGCCCTTTTGACCGATGGGAAGCGAGACTTCTTTGTAGCGCTGATTGGCCTTTCCAGGTTGCTTGGTTGGCCAAAAAGGGCGTATGCGTTTTTTCCTGAATATATTCAGGAAAAAACGCATACGCCCTTTTTGGCCAAGGGCATCATTGTCGAGGTTTTGCCGCTTTTCCTGTGCTTTCAAGGCGATTCGAATCTACCTCCTGAAATCTGTTTCCTGCAATTCTGCCTTGCTTTCAAATCCTCTTCGTTGCCTTCCCTCAATATATTTGTGGACGAGAGTTATCATTTCTAAGTCTGCAGGTTTGTGAATTGCAGTGCCCCTGAGCTCCATTTTTCAACTGGCTTTCTTGGGAGCTGGCCGCAAAAGCGCAGGATTGCTTCAGGCCGTATTCTGGTTCCTGGTGGCAGGCTGAGCCTGTGGTGAATTCTTCTTCCTGATGGGAAAATAGAGTGACCTGTGCCTGTCCCAACACCTAGAGCTAGTCTCTCATTGGTTCCCCCTCTTCCCGTTCATCCTCAGGACAAATTGCAACCTGTACGGAACAGGAGGATAAAGGTGCTGATTCTCCAAGGAGGGAGATTGCTAGTAAAGCGGCTGGAATGGCGAACCGGAGCACAAGGAGATGAGAAATGAGGTTCGTTTTAGAAACCTTTCCCGATCACACGGTGTACCATCTTCGGGGTTTCTCATGCATGTTTTCAATGTAGGACGATGCCCTTGAACCTGGAGATGTGGGACCCATGGGATGGGTACCACGCCGTATTACTTTAAAGGGTCTGCGTTTGCTCACCCAACCTCACAAAACCTCTCAGCCCCAAGAGTGTCCACCCATATGTCTCAATCAGCTGTGGGTCCAAATATGGTCAATCCAGGTGGCATCACAGCCCCTGAACGAATTTTGTAAGAATTTCTCTCTCTTTCACTGTCTTTGTTTCACGGGTTTTTAAAAGTAATTGATTTTTAGAATGGGGTTTAGCTGCTTTTCACTGCTGTGTTTATGCCGCTTTATACCCACTTGACGCACTTACGGAGCGATATCAATACATAGGTTTTAAGATTCTTACTAGTCAGACATATTCTTGGGCGGTGTAGAGGGGGTGTTGAGTCCAGATCACTGAGCAAAGAGTAGGTCTTGTCTATTACATATTGGGTTTATGGAACGGTATCTGAGCTAATTTGAAACCCTTGTTTTATGCATCACCCCACCTCACCTTTCCAGTTAAGCAGCCATAGTGTGTTTTCTAAACGTGTGACTCTGTTCTGTTTTTTAATTCAGTTCAAGGGTAGCGGTTTTTACATTCCCTCTATAAGTGATATCTTATGATCAGTGTCTTTTTCTGTGTGACTTATTTCACTTAGAATCGTCATACCTAAATCCACTCATCATGCTGCTACTAGCCTTATGACATTGATTTCATGGCTGAGTGATATTCCATTGTACAGAAGGACCACAACTTCTTTATCCATTCTTCTCTTTCCTGGGATATTTAAGGTGTAACGAAGTGGAGGTTCTTGTCAACAGAGTAGCCCAAAACTTTGGGGTGCCTGTGTCTTGCTGATTTTTAGTTTTCCCAATTTATACGCCCATGAGTGGAAGTGCCCTATGCTCTCTAAGCTGAGATTTTTAGATGTTTCAGGACACACCGTACACTTCTCCAGAGTGGCTGTTGGCAGTTTACAGCCCGCCCATCAGCGTAGCAAGGCTCCCATTTCTCCATGGCCTGTCCTGCATTTCTGGTTTTGACACTTTATTCAGCATGGCCCTTTTGACCGATGGGAAGCGAGACTTCTTTGTAGCGCTGATTTGCCTTTCCAGGTTGCTCGGTTGGCCAAAAAGGGCGTATGCGTTTTTTCCTGAATATATTCAGGAAAAAACGCATACGCCCTTTTTGGCCAAGGGCATCATTGTCGAGGTTTTGCCGCTTTTCCTGTGCTTTAAAGGCGATTCGAATCTACCTCCTGAAATCTGTTTCCTGCAATTCTGCCTTGCTTTCAAATCCTCTTCGTTGCCTTCCCTCCATATATTTGTGGACGAGAGTTATCATTTCTAAGTCTGCAGGTTTGTGAATTTCAGTGCCCCAGAGCGCCATTATTCAACTCGCTTTCTTGGGAGCTGGCCGCAAAAGCGCAGGATTGCTTCAGGCCGTATTCTTTTTCCTGGCGGCAGGCTGAGCCTGTGGTTAATTCTTCTTCCTGATGGGAAAATAGAGTGACCTGTGCCTGTCCCAACACCTAGAGGTAGTCTGTCATTGGCTCCCCCTCTTCCCGTTCATCCTCAGGACAAATTGCAACCTGTACGGAACAGGAGGATAAAGGTGCTGATTCTCCAAGGAGGGTGATTGCTAGTAAAGCGGCTGGAATGGCGAACCGGAGCACAAGGAGATGAGAAAGGAGGTTCGTTTTAGAAACCTTTCCTGATCACACGGTGTACCATTCTCGGGGTTTCTCATGCATGTTTTTAATGTAGGACGATGCCCTTGAACCTGGAGATTTGGGACCCATGGGATGGGTACCACGCCGTATTACTTTAAAGGGTCTGCGTTTGCTCACCTAACCTCACCAAATCTCTCAGCCCAAAGAGTGTCCACCCATGTGTCTCAATCAGCTGTGGGTCTAAATAAGGTAAATTCAGGTGGCATCACAGCCCCTGAACGAATTTTGTAAGAATTTCTCTCTCTTTCACTGTCTTTGTTTCACGGGTTTTTAAAAGTAATTGATTTTTAGAATGGGATTTAGCTGCTTTTCACTGCTGTGTTTATGCTGCTTTATACCCACTTGACTCACTTACAGAGAGATAGCAATACATAGGTTTTAAGATTCTTACTAGTTAGATATATTCCTGGGCGCTGAATAGGGGGTGTTGAGTCCAGTTCACTGAGCAAGGAGTAGGTCTTGTCTATTACATACTGGGTTTATGGAACGGTATCTGAGCTAATTTGAAACCCTTGTTTTATGCATCACCTCACCTCACCTTTCCCGTTAAGCAGCCATAGTGTGTTTTCTAAACGTGCGACTCTGTTCCGTTTTGTAATTCAGTTCAAGGGTAGCGGTTTTTACATTCCCTCTATAAGTGATATCTTATGATAAGTGTCTTTTTCTGTGTGACTTATTTCACTTAGAATCGTCGTACCTAAATCCACTCATCATGCTGCTCCTAGCCTTATGACGTTGATTTCATGGCTGAGTGATATTCCATTGTACATAAGGACCACAACTTCTTTATCCATTCTTCTCTTTCCTGGGATATTTCAGGTGTAACGAAGTGGAGGTTCTTGTCAACAGAGAAGCCCTAAACTTTGGGGTGCCCGTGTCTTGCTGATTTTTAGTTTTCCCAATTTATACGCCCATGAGTGGAAGTGCCCTATGCTCTCTAAGCTGAGATTTTTAGATGTTTCAGGACACACCGTACACTTCTCCAGAGTGGCTGTTGGCAATTTACATCCCGCCCATCAGCGTAGCAAGGCTCCCATTTCTCCATGGCCTGTCCTGCATTTCTGGTTTTGACACTTTATTCAGCATGGCCCTTTTGACTGATGGGAAGCGAGACTTCTTTGTAGCGCTGATTTGCCTTTCCAGGTTGCTCGGTTGGCCAAAAAGGGCGTATGCGTTTTTTCCTGAATATATTCAGGAAAAAACGCATACGCCCTTTTTGGCCAAGGGCATCATTGTCGAGGTTTTGCCGCTTTTCCTGTGCTTTAAAGGTGATTCGAATCTACCTCCTGAAATCTCTTTCCTGCAATTCTGCCTTGCTTTCAAATCCTCTTCGTTGCCTTCCCTCCATATATTTGTGGACGAGAGTTATCATTTCTAACTCTGCAGGTTTGTGAATTGCAGTGCCCCAGAGCGCCATTATTCAACTCGCTTTCTTGGGAGCTGGCCGCAAAAGCGCAGGATTGCTTAAGGCCGTATTCTTTTTCCTGGCGGCAGGCTGAGCCTGTGGTTAATTCTTCTTCCTGATGGGAAAATAGAGTGACCTGTGCCTGTCCCAACACCTAGAGCGAGTCTCTCATTGGTTCCCCCTCTTCCCGTTCATCCTCAGGACAAATTGCAACCTGTACGGAACAGGAGGATAAAGGTGCTGATTCTCCAAGGAGGGTGATTGCTAGTAAAGCGGCTGGAATGGCGAACCGGAGCACAAGGAGATGAGAAATGAGTTTCATTTTAGAAATCTTTCCCGATCACACGGTGTACCATCTTCTGGGTTTCTCATGCATGTTTTCAATGTAGAACGATGCCCTTGAACCTGGAGATGTGGGACCCATGGGATGGGTACCACGCCGTATTACTTTAAAGGGTCTGCGTTTGCTCACCCAACCTCACCAAACCTCTCAGCCCCAAGAGTGTACACCCATATGTCTCAATCAGCTGTGGGTCTAGATATGGTCAATCCAGGTGGCATCACAGCCCCTCAACGAATTTTGTAAGAATTTCTCTCTTTTTCACTGTCTTTGTTTCACGGGTTTTTAAAAGTAATTGATTTTTACAATGGGGTTTAGCTGCTTTTCACTGCTGTGTTTATGCCGCTTTATACCCACATGACTCACTTACAGAGAGATATCAATACATAGGTTTTAAGATTCTTACTAGTCAGATATATTCTTGGGCGGTGAATAGGGGGTGTTGAGTCCAGCCCACTGAGCAAGGAGTAGGTCTTGTCTATTACATATTGGGTTTATGGAACGGTATCTGAGCTAATTTGAAACCCTTGTTTTATGCATCACCCCACCTCCCCTTTCCCGTTAAGCAGCCATAGTGTGTTGTCTAAACATGTGACTCTGTTCTGTTTTGTAATTCAGTTCAAGGGTAGCGGTTTTCACATTCCCTCTATACGTGATATCTTATGATCAGCGTCGTTTTCTGTGTGACTTATTTCACTTAGAATCGTCATACCTAAATCCACTCATCATGCTGCTACTAGCCTTATGACATTGATTTCATGGCTGAGTGATATTCCATTGTACATAAGGACCACAACTTCTTTATCCGTTCTTCTCTTTCCTGGGATATTTAAGGTGTAACGAAGTGGAGGTTCTTGTCAACAGAGTAGCCCAAAACTTTGGGGTGCCTGTGTCTTGCTGATTTTTAATTTTCCCAATTTATACGCCCATGAGTGGAAGTGCCCTATGCTCTCTAAGCTGTGTTTTTTAGATGTTTCAGGACACACCGTACACTTCTCCAGAGTGCCTATTGGCAATTTACACCCCGCCCATTAGCGTAGGAAGGCTCCCATTTCTCCATGGCCTGTCCTGCATTTCTGGTTTTGACACTTTATTCAGCATGGCCCTTTTGACCGATGGGAAGCGAGACTTCTTTGTAGCGCTGATTGGCCTTTCCAGGTTGCTTGGTTGGCCAAAAAGGGCGTATGCGTTTTTTCCTGAATATATTCAGGAAAAAACGCATACGCCCTTTTTGGCCAAGGGCATCATTGTCGAGGTTTTGCCGCTTTTCCTGTGCTTTAAAGGCGATTCGAATCTACCTCCTGAAATCTGTTTCCTGCAATTCTGCCTTGCTTTCAAATCCTCTTCGTTGCCTTCCCTCAATATATTTGTGGACGAGAGTTATCATTTCTAAGTCTGCAGGTTTGTGAATTGCAGTGCCCCTGAGCTCCATTTTTCAACTGGCTTTCTTGGGAGCTGGCCGCAAAAGCGCAGGATTGCTTCAGGCCGTATTCTGGTTCCTGGTGGCAGGCTGAGCCTGTGGTGAATTCTTCTTCCTGATGGGAAAATAGAGTGACCTGTGCCTGTCCCAACACCTAGAGCTAGTCTCTCATTGGTTCCCCCTCTTCCCGTTCATCCTCAGGACAAATTGCAACCTGTACGGAACAGGAGGATAAAGGTGCTGATTCTCCAAGGAGGGAGATTGCTAGTAAAGCGGCTGGAATGGCGAACCGGAGCACAAGGAGATGAGAAATGAGGTTCGTTTTAGAAACCTTTCCCGATCACACGGTGTACCATCTTCGGGGTTTCTCATGCATGTTTTCAATGTAGGACGATGCCCTTGAACCTGGAGATGTGGGACCCATGGGATGGGTACCACGCCGTATTACTTTAAAGGGTCTGCGTTTGCTCACCCAACCTCACAAAACCTCTCAGCCCCAAGAGTGTCCACCCATATGTCTCAATCAGCTGTGGGTCCAAATATGGTCAATCCAGGTGGCATCACAGCCCCTGAACGAATTTTGTAAGAATTTCTCTCTCTTTCACTGTCTTTGTTTCACGGGTTTTTAAAAGTAATTGATTTTTACAATGGGGTTTAGCTGCTTTTCACTGCTGTGTTTATGCCGCTTTATACCCACTTGACGCACTTACGGAGCGATATCAATACATAGGTTTTAAGATTCTTACTAGTCAGACATATTCTTGGGCGGTGTAGAGGGGGTGTTGAGTCCAGATCACTGAGCAAAGAGTAGGTCTTGTCTATTACATATTGGGTTTATGGAACGGTATCTGAGCTAATTTGAAACCCTTGTTTTATGCATCATCCCACCTCACCTTTCCAGTTAAGCAGCCATAGTGTGTTTTCTAAACGTGTGACTCTGTTCTGTTTTTTAATTCAGTTCAAGGGTAGCGGTTTTTACATTCCCTCTATAAGTGATATCTTATGATCAGTGTCTTTTTCTGTGTGACTTATTTCAGTTAGAATCGTCATACCTAAATCCACTCATCATGCTGCTACTAGCCTTATGACATTGATTTCATGGCTGAGTGATATTCCATTGTACAGAAGGACCACAACTTCTTTATCCATTCTTCTCTTTCCTGGGATATTTAAGGTGTAACGAAGTGGAGGTTCTTGTCAACAGAGTAGCCCAAAACTTTGGGGTGCCTGTGTCTTGCTGATTTTTAGTTTTCCCAATTTATACGCCCATGAGTGGAAGTGCCCTATGCTCTCTAAGCTGAGATT
Source organism: Balaenoptera ricei (assembly GCF_028023285.1). Classification (NCBI taxonomy): domain Eukaryota; kingdom Metazoa; phylum Chordata; class Mammalia; order Artiodactyla; family Balaenopteridae; genus Balaenoptera; species Balaenoptera ricei. The sequence continues at coordinate 72,967,772 of NC_082654.1, forward strand.
TTTAGATGTTTCAGGACACACCGTACACTTCTCCAGAGTGGCTGTTGGCAGTTTACAGCCCGCCCATCAGCGTAGCAAGGCTCCCATTTCTCCATGGCCTGTCCTGCATTTCTGGTTTTGACACTTTATTCAGCATGGCCCTTTTGACCGATGGGAAGCGAGACTTCTTTGTAGCGCTGATTTGCCTTTCCAGGTTGCTCGGTTGGCCAAAAAGGGCGTATGCGTTTTTTCCTGAATATATTCAGGAAAAAACGCATACGCCCTTTTTGGCCAAGGGCATCATTGTCGAGGTTTTGCCGCTTTTCCTGTGCTTTAAAGGCGATTCGAATCTACCTCCTGAAATCTGTTTCCTGCAATTCTGCCTTGCTTTCAAATCCTCTTCGTTGCCTTCCCTCAATATATTTGTGGACGAGAGTTATCATTTCTAAGTCTGCAGGTTTGTGAATTGCAGTGCCCCAGAGCGCCATTATTCAACTCGCTTTCTTGGGAGCTGGCCTCAAAAGCGCAGGATTGCTTCAGGCCGTATTCTTTTTCTTGGCGGCAGGCTGAGCCTGTGGTTAATTCTTCTTCCTGATGGGAAAATAGAGTGACCTGTGCCTGTCCCAACACGTAGAGCTAGTCTCTCATTGGTTCCCCCTCTTCCCGTTCATCCTCAGGACAAATTGCAACCTGTACGGAACAGGAGGATAAAGGTGCTGATTCTCCAAGGAGGGTGATTGCTAGTAAAGCGGCTGGAATGGCAAACCGGAGCACAAGGAGATGAGAAAGGAGGTTCGTTTTAGAAACCTTTCCTGATCACACGGTGTACCATTCTCGGGGTTTCTCATGCATGTTTTTAATGTAGGACGATGCCCTTGAACCTGGAGATTTGGGACCCATGGGATGGGTACCACGCCGTATTACTTTAAAGGGTCTGCGTTTGCTCACCCAACCTCACCAAATCTCTCAGCCCAAAGAGTGTCCACCCATGTGTCTCAATCAGCTGTGGGTCTAAATAAGGTAAATTCAGGTGGCATCACAGCCCCTGAACGAATTTTGTAAGAATTTCTCTCTCTTTCACTGTCTTTGTTTCACGGGTTTTTAAAAGTAATTGATTTTTAGAATGGGATTTAGCTGCTTTTCACTGCTGTGTTTATGCTGCTTTATACCCACTTGACTCACTTACAGAGAGATAGCAATACATAGGTTTTAAGATTCTTACTAGTTAGATATATTCCTGGGCGCTGAATAGGGGGTGTTGAGTCCAGTTCACTGAGCAAGGAGTAGGTCTTGTCTATTACATACTGGGTTTATGGAACGGTATCTGAGCTAATTTGAAACCCTTGTTTTATGCATCACCTCACCTCACCTTTCCCGTTAAGCAGCCATAGTGTGTTTTCTAAACGTGCGACTCTGTTCCGTTTTGTAATTCAGTTCAAGGGTAGCGGTTTTTACATTCCCTCTATAAGTGATATCTTATGATAAGTGTCTTTTTCTGTGTGACTTATTTCACTTAGAATCGTCGTACCTAAATCCACTCATCATGCTGCTCCTAGCCTTATGACGTTGATTTCATGGCTGAGTGATATTCCATTGTACATAAGGACCACAACTTCTTTATCCATTCTTCTCTTTCCTGGGATATTTCAGGTGTAACGAAGTGGAGGTTCTTGTCAACAGAGAAGCCCTAAACTTTGGGGTGCCCGTGTCTTGCTGATTTTTAGTTTTCCCAATTTATACGCCCATGAGTGGAAGTGCCCTATGCTCTCTAAGCTGAGATTTTTAGATGTTTCAGGACACACCGTACACTTCTCCAGAGTGGCTGTTGGCAATTTACAGCCCGCCCATCAGCGTAGCAAGGCTCCCATTTCTCCATGGCCTGTCCTGCATTTCTGGTTTTGACACTTTATTCAGCATGGCCCTTTTGACTGATGGGAAGCGAGACTTCTTTGTAGCGCTGATTTGCCTTTCCAGGTTGCTCGGTTGGCCAAAAAGGGCGTATGCGTTTTTTCCTGAATATATTCAGGAAAAAACGCATACGCCCTTTTTGGCCAAGGGCATCATTGTCGAGGTTTTGCCGCTTTTCCTGTGCTTTAAAGGTGATTCGAATCTACCTCCTGAAATCTCTTTCCTGCAATTCTGCCTTGCTTTCAAATCCTCTTCGTTGCCTTCCCTCCATATATTTGTGGACGAGAGTTATCATTTCTAACTCTGCAGGTTTGTGAATTGCAGTGCCCCAGAGCGCCATTATTCAACTCGCTTTCTTGGGAGCTGGCCGCAAAAGCGCAGGATTGCTTAAGGCCGTATTCTTTTTCCTGGCGGCAGGCTGAGCCTGTGGTTAATTCTTCTTCCTGATGGGAAAATAGAGTGACCTGTGCCTGTCCCAACACCTAGAGCGAGTCTCTCATTGGTTCCCCCTCTTCCCGTTCATCCTCAGGACAAATTGCAACCTGTACGGAACAGGAGGATAAAGGTGCTGATTCTCCAAGGAGGGTGATTGCTAGTAAAGCGGCTGGAATGGCGAACCGGAGCACAAGGAGATGAGAAATGAGTTTCATTTTAGAAATCTTTCCCGATCACACGGTGTACCATCTTCTGGGTTTCTCATGCATGTTTTCAATGTAGAACGATGCCCTTGAACCTGGAGATGTGGGACCCATGGGATGGGTACCACGCCGTATTACTTTAAAGGGTCTGCGTTTGCTCACCCAACCTCACCAAACCTCTCAGCCCCAAGAGTGTCCACCCATATGTCTCAATCAGCTGTGGGTCTAGATATGGTCAATCCAGGTGGCATCACAGCCCCTCAACGAATTTTGTAAGAATTTCTCTCTTTTTCACTGTCTTTGTTTCACGGGTTTTTAAAAGTAATTGATTTTTAGAATGGGGTTTAGCTGCTTTTCACTGCTGTGTTTATGCCGCTTTATACCTACTTGACTCACTTACAGAGAGATATCAATACATAGGTTTTAAGATTCTTACTAGTCAGATATATTCTTGGGCGGTGAAGAGGAGGTGTTGAGTCCAGTTCACTGAGCAAGGAGTAGGTCTTGTCTATTACATATTGGGTTTATGGAACGGTATCTGAGCTAATTTGAAACCCTTGTTTTATGCATCACCCCACCTCACCTTTCCCGTTAAGCAGCCATAGTGTGTTGTCTAAACGTGTGACTCTGTTCTGTTTTGTAATTCAGTTCAAGGGTAGCGGTTTCTACATTCCCTCTATAAGTGATATCTTATGATCAGTGTCTTTTTCTTTGTGACATATTTCACTTAGAATCGTCATACCTAAATCCACTCATCATGCTGCTACTAGCCTTATGACATTGATTTCATGGCTCAGTGATATTCCATTGTACAGAAGGACCACAACTTCTTTATCCGTTCTTCTCTTTCCTGGGATATTTAAGGTGTAACGATGTGGAGGTTCTTGTCAACAGAGTAGCCCAGAACTTTGGGGTGCCTGTGTCTTGCTGATTTTTAGTTTTCCCAATTTATACGCCCATGAGTGGAAGTGCCCTATGCTCTCTAAGCTGAGTTTTTTAGATGTTTCAGGACACACCGTACACTTCTCCAGAGTGGCTGTTGGCAATTTACATCCCACCCATCAGCGTAGCAAGGCTCCCATTTCTCCATGGCCTGTCCTGCATTTCTGGTTTTGACACTTTATTCAGCATGGCCCTTTTGACCGATGGGAAGCGAGACTTCTTTGTAGCGCTGATTTGCCTTTCCAGGTTGCTTGGTTGGCCAAAAAGGGCGTATGCGTTTTTTCCTGAATATATTCAGGAAAAAACGCATACGCCCTTTTTGGCCAAGGGCATCATTGTCGAGGTTTTGCCGCTTTTCCTCTGCTTTAAAGGCGATTCGAATCTACCTCCTGAAATCTGTTTCCTGCAATTCTGCCTTGCTTTCAAATCCTCTTCGTTGCCTTCCCTCAATATATTTGTGGACGACAGTTATCATTTCTAAGCCTGCAGGTTTGTGAATTGCAGTGCCCCTGAGCTCCATTATTCAACTCGCTTTCTTGGGAGCTGGCCGCAAAAACGCAGTATTGCTTCAGGCCGTATTCTAGTTCCTGGCGGCAGGCTGAGCCTGTGGTTAATTCTTCTTCCTGATGGGAAAATAGAGTGACCCGTGCCTGTCCCAACACCTAGAGCTAGTGTCTCATTGGTTCCCCCTCTTCCCGTTCATCCTCAGAACAAATTGTAACCTGTACGGAACAGGAGGATAAAGGTGCTGATTCTCCAAGGAGGGAGATTGCTAGTAAAGCGGCTGGAATGGCGAACCGGAGCACAAGGAGATGAGAAATGAGGTTCGTTTTAGAAACCTTTCCCGATCACACGGTGTACCATCTTCGGGGTTCTCATGCATGTTTTCAATGTAGGACGATGCCCTTGAACCTGGAGATTTGGGACCCATGGGATGGGTACCACGCCGTATTACTTTAAACGGTCTGCGTTTGCTCACCCAACCTCACCAAACCTCTCAGCCCCAAGAGGGTCCACCCTTATGTCTCAATCAGCTGTGGGTCTAGATATGGTCAATCCAGGTGGCATCACAGCCCCTGAAAGAATTTTGTAAGAATTACTTTCTCTTTCACTGTCTTTGTTTCACGGGTTTTTAAAAGTAATTGATTTTTACAATGGGGTTTAGCTGCTTTTCACTGCTGTGTTTATGCCGCTTTATACCCACTTGACTCACTTACAGAGAGATATCAATACATAGGTTTTAAGATTCTTACTAGTCAGATATATTCTTGGGCGGTGAATAGGGGCTGTTGAGTCCAGCCCACTGAGCAAGGAGTAGGTCTTGTCTATTACATATTGGGTTTATGGAACGGTATCTGAGCTAATTTGAAACCCTTGTTTTATGCATCACCCCACCTCCCCTTTCCTGTTAAGCAGCCATAGTGTGTTGTCTAAACATGTGACTCTGTTCTGTTTTGTAATTCAGTTCAAGGGTAGCGGTTTTCACATTCCCTCTATACGTGATATCTTATGATCAGCGTCGTTTTCTGTGTGACTTATTTCACTTAGAATCGTCATACCTAAATCCACTCATCATGCTGCTACTAGCCTTATGACATTGATTTCATGGCTGAGTGATATTCCATTGTACATAAGGACCACAACTTCTTTATCCGTTCTTCTCTTTCCTGGGATATTTAAGGTGTAACGAAGTGGAGGTTCTTGTCAACAGAGTAGCCCAAAACTTTGGGGTGCCTGTGTCTTGCTGATTTTTAATTTTCCCAATTTATACGCCCATGAGTGGAAGTGCCCTATGCTCTCTAAGCTGTGTTTTTTAGATGTTTCAGGACACACCGTACACTTCTCCAGAGTGCCTATTGGCAATTTACACCCCGCCCATTAGCGTAGGAAGGCTCCCATTTCTCCATGGCCTGTCCTGCATTTCTGGTTTTGACACTTTATTCAGCATGGCCCTTTTGACCGATGGGAAGCGAGACTTCTTTGTAGCGCTGATTGGCCTTTCCAGGTTGCTTGGTTGGCCAAAAAGGGCGTATGCGTTTTTTCCTGAATATATTCAGGAAAAAACGCATACGCCCTTTTTGGCCAAGGGCATCATTGTCGAGGTTTTGCCGCTTTTCCTGTGCTTTAAAGGCGATTCGAATCTACCTCCTGAAATCTGTTTCCTGCAATTCTGCCTTGCTTTCAAATCCTCTTCGTTGCCTTCCCTCAATATATTTGTGGACGAGAGTTATCATTTCTAAGTCTGCAGGTTTGTGAATTGCAGTGCCCCTGAGCTCCAGTTTTCAACTGGCTTTCTTGGGAGCTGGCCGCAAAAGCGCAGGATTGCTTCAGGCCGTATTCTGGTTCCTGGTGGCAGGCTGAGCCTGTGGTGAATTCTTCTTCCTGATGGGAAAATAGAGTGACCTGTGCCTGTCCCAACACCTAGAGCTAGTCTCTCATTGGTTCCCCCTCTTCCCGTTCATCCTCAGGACAAATTGCAACCTGTACGGAACAGGAGGATAAAGGTGCTGATTCTCCAAGGAGGGAGATTGCTAGTAAAGCGGCTGGAATGGCGAACCGGAGCACAAGGAGCTGAGAAATGAGGTTCGTTTTAGAAACCTTTCCCGATCACACGGTGTACCATCTTCGGGGTTTCTCATGCATGTTTTCAATGTAGGACGATGCCCTTGAACCTGGAGATGTGGGACCCATGGGATGGGTACCACGCCGTATTACTTTAAAGGGTCTGCGTTTGCTCACCCAACCTCACAAAACCTCTCAGCCCCAAGAGTGTTCACCCATATGTCTCAATCAGCTGTGGGTCCAAATATGGTCAATCCAGGTGGCATCACAGCCCCTGAACGAATTTTGTAAGAATTTCTCTCTCTTTCACTGTCTTTGTTTCACGGGTTTTTAAAAGTAATTGATTTTTAGAATGGGGTTTAGCTGCTTTTCACTGCTGTGTTTATGCCGCTTTATACCCACTTGACGCACTTACGGAGCGATATCAATACATAGGTTTTAAGATTCTTACTAGTCAGACATATTCTTGGGCGTTGTAGAGGGGGTGTTGAGTCCAGATCACTGAGCAAAGAGTAGGTCTTGTCTATTACATATTGGGTTTATGGAACGGTATCTGAGCTAATTTGAAACCCTTGTTTTATGCATCACCCCACCTCACCTTTCCAGTTAAGCAGCCATAGTGTGTTTTCTAAACGTGTGACTCTGTTCTGTTTTTTAATTCAGTTCAAGGGTAGCGGTTTTTACATTCCCTCTATAAGTGATATCTTATGATCAGTGTCTTTTTCTGTGTGACTTATTTCACTTAGAATCGTCATACCTAAATCCACTCATCATGCTGCTACTAGCCTTATGACATTGATTTCATGGCTGAGTGATATTCCATTGTACAGAAGGACCACAACTTCTTTATCCATTCTTCTCTTTCCTGGGATATTTAAGGTGTAACGAAGTGGAGGTTCTTGTCAACAGAGTAGCCCAAAACTTTGGGGTGCCTGTGTCTTGCTGATTTTTAGTTTTCCCAATTTATACGCCCATGAGTGGAAGTGCCCTATTCTCTCTAAGCTGAGATTTTTAGATGTTTCAGGACACACCGTACACTTCTCCAGAGTGGCTGTTGGCAGTTTACAGCCCGCCCATCAGCGTAGCAAGGCTCCCATTTCTCCATGGCCTGTCCTGCATTTCTGGTTTTGACACTTTATTCAGCATGGCCCTTTTGACTGATGGGAAGCGAGACTTCTTTGTAGCGCTGATTTGCCTTTCCAGGTTGCTCGGTTGGCCAAAAAGGGCGTATGCGTTTTTTCCTGAATATATTCAGGAAAAAACGCATACGCCCTTTTTGGCCAAGGGCATCATTGTCGAGGTTTTGCCGCTTTTCCTGTGCTTTAAAGGCGATTCGAATCTACCTCCTGAAATCTGTTTCCTGCAATTCTGCCTTGCTTTCAAATCCTCTTCGTTGCCTTCCCTCAATATATTTGTGGACGAGAGTTATCATTTCTAAGTCTGCAGGTTTGTGAATTGCAGTGCCCCAGAGCGCCATTATTCAACTCGCTTTCTTGGGAGCTGGCCTCAAAAGCGCAGGATTGCTTCAGGCCGTATTCTTTTTCCTGGCGGCAGGCTGAGCCTGTGGTTAATTCTTCTTCCTGATGGGAAAATAGAGTGACCTGTGCCTGTCCCAACACGTAGAGCTAGTCTCTCATTGGTTCCCCCTCTTCCCGTTCATCCTCAGGACAAATTGCAACCTGTACGGAACAGGAGGATAAAGGTGCTGATTCTCCAAGGAGGGTGATTGCTAGTAAAGCGGCTGGAATGGCAAACCGGAGCACAAGGAGATGAGAAAGGAGGTTCGTTTTAGAAACCTTTCCTGATCACACGGTGTACCATTCTCGGGGTTTCTCATGCATGTTTTTAATGTAGGACGATGCCCTTGAACCTGGAGATTTGGGACCCATGGGATGGGTACCACGCCGTATTACTTTAAAGGGTCTGCGTTTGCTCACCCAACCTCACCAAATCTCTCAGCCCAAAGAGTGTCCACCCATGTGTCTCAATCAGCTGTGGGTCTAAATAAGGTAAATTCAGGTGGCATCACAGCCCCTGAACGAATTTTGTAAGAATTTCTCTCTCTTTCACTGTCTTTGTTTCACGGGTTTTTAAAAGTAATTGATTTTTAGAATGGGATTTAGCTGCTTTTCACTGCTGTGTTTATGCTGCTTTATACCCACTTGACTCACTTACAGAGAGATAGCAATACATAGGTTTTAAGATTCTTACTAGTTAGATATATTCCTGGGCGCTGAATAGGGGGTGTTGAGTCCAGTTCACTGAGCAAGGAGTAGGTCTTGTCTATTACATACTGGGTTTATGGAACGGTATCTGAGCTAATTTGAAACCCTTGTTTTATGCATCACCTCACCTCACCTTTCCCGTTAAGCAGCCATAGTGTGTTTTCTAAACGTGCGACTCTGTTCCGTTTTGTAATTCAGTTCAAGGGTAGCGGTTTTTACATTCCCTCTATAAGTGATATCTTATGATAAGTGTCTTTTTCTGTGTGACTTATTTCACTTAGAATCGTCGTACCTAAATCCACTCATCATGCTGCTCCTAGCCTTATGACGTTGATTTCATGGCTGAGTGATATTCCATTGTACATAAGGACCACAACTTCTTTATCCATTCTTCTCTTTCCTGGGATATTTCAGGTGTAACGAAGTGGAGGTTCTTGTCAACAGAGAAGCCCTAAACTTTGGGGTGCCCGTGTCTTGCTGATTTTTAGTTTTCCCAATTTATACGCCCATGAGTGGAAGTGCCCTATGCTCTCTAAGCTGAGATTTTTAGATGTTTCTGGACACACCGTACACTTCTCCAGAGTGGCTGTTGGCAATTTACAGCCCGCCCATCAGCGTAGCAAGGCTCCCATTTCTCCATGGCCTGTCCTCCATTTCTGGTTTTGACACTTTATTCAGCATGGCCCTTTTGACTGATGGGAAGCGAGACTTCTTTGTAGCGCTGATTGGCCTTTCCAGGTTGCTTGGTTGGCCAAAAAGGGCGTATGCGTTTTTTCCTGAATATATTCAGGAAAAAACGCATACGCCCTTTTTGGCCAAGGGCATCATTGTCGAGGTTTTGCCGCTTTTCCTGTGCTTTAAAGGTGATTCGAATCTACCTCCTGAAATCTCTTTCCTGCAATTCTGCCTTGCTTTCAAATCCTCTTCGTTGCCTTCCCTCCATATATTTGTGGACGAGAGTTATCATTTCTAACTCTGCAGGTTTGTGAATTGCAGTGCCCCAGAGCGCCATTATTCAACTCGCTTTCTTGGGAGCTGGCCGCAAAAGCGCAGGATTGCTTAAGGCCGTATTCTTTTTCCTGGCGGCAGGCTGAGCCTGTGGTTAATTCTTCTTCCTGATGGGAAAATAGAGTGACCTGTGCCTGTCCCAACACCTAGAGCGAGTCTCTCATTGGTTCCCCCTCTTCCCGTTCATCCTCAGGACAAATTGCAACCTGTACGGAACAGGAGGATAAAGGTGCTGATTCTCCAAGGAGGGTGATTGCTAGTAAAGCGGCTGGAATGGCGAACCGGAGCACAAGGAGATGAGAAATGAGTTTCATTTTAGAAATCTTTCCCGATCACACGGTGTACCATCTTCTGGGTTTCTCATGCATGTTTTCAATGTAGAACGATGCCCTTGAACCTGGAGATGTGGGACCCATGGGATGGGTACCACGCCGTATTACTTTAAAGGGTCTGCGTTTGCTCACCCAACCTCACCAAACCTCTCAACCCCAAGAGTGTCCACCCATATGTCTCAATCAGCTGTGGGTCTAGATATGGTCAATCCAGGTGGCATCACAGCCCCTCAACGAATTTTGTAAGAATTTCTCTCTTTTTCACTGTCTTTGTTTCACGGGTTTTTAAAAGTAATTGATTTTTAGAATGGGGTTTAGCTGCTTTTCACTGCTGTGTTTATGCCGCTTTATACCTACTTGACTCACTTACAGAGAGATATCAATACATAGGTTTTAAGATTCTTACTAGTCAGATATATTCTTGGGCGGTGAAGAGGAGGTGTTGAGTCCAGTTCACTGAGCAAGGAGTAGGTCTTGTCTATTACATATTGGGTTTATGGAACGGTATCTGAGCTAATTTGAAACCCTTGTTTTATGCATCACCCCACCTCACCTTTCCCGTTAAGCAGCCATAGTGTGTTGTCTAAACGTGTGACTCTGTTCTGTTTTGTAATTCAGTTCAAGGGTAGCGGTTTCTACATTCCCTCTATAAGTGATATCTTATGATCAGTGTCTTTTTCTTTGTGACATATTTCACTTAGAATCGTCATACCTAAATCCACTCATCATGCTGCTACTAGCCTTATGACATTGATTTCATGGCTCAGTGATATTCCATTGTACAGAAGGACCACAACTTCTTTATCCGTTCTTCTCTTTCCTGGGATATTTAAGGTGTAACGATGTGGAGGTTCTTGTCAACAGAGTAGCCCAGAACTTTGGGGTGCCTGTGTCTTGCTGATTTTTAGTTTTCCCAATTTATACGCCCATGAGTGGAAGTGCCCTATGCTCTCTAAGCTGAGTTTTTTAGATGTTTCAGGACACACCGTACACTTCTCCAGAGTGGCTGTTGGCAATTTACATCCCACCCATCAGCGTAGCAAGGCTCCCATTTCTCCATGGCCTGTCCTGCATTTCTGGTTTTGACACTTTATTCAGCATGGCCCTTTTGACCGATGGGAAGCGAGACTTCTTTGTAGCGCTGATTTGCCTTTCCAGGTTGCTTGGTTGGCCAAAAAGGGCGTTTGCGTTTTTTCCTGAATATATTCAGGAAAAAACGCATACGCCCTTTTTGGCCAAGGGCATCATTGTCGAGGTTTTGCCGCTTTTCCTCTGCTTTAAAGGCGATTCGAATCTACCTCCTGAAATCTGTTTCCTGCAATTCTGCCTTGCTTTCAAATCCTCTTCGTTGCCTTCCCTCAATATATTTGTGGACGAGAGTTATCATTTCTAAGCCTGCAGGTTTGTGAATTGCAGTGCCCCTGAGCTCCATTATTCAACTCGCTTTCTTGGGAGCTGGCCGCAAAAACGCAGTATTGCTTCAGGCCGTATTCTAGTTCCTGGCGGCAGGCTGAGCCTGTGGTTAATTCTTCTTCCTGATGGGAAAATAGAGTGACCCGTGCCTGTCCCAACACCTAGAGCTAGTGTCTCATTGGTTCCCCCTCTTCCCGTTCATCCTCAGAACAAATTGTAACCTGTACGGAACAGGAGGATAAAGGTGCTGATTCTCCAAGGAGGGAGATTGCTAGTAAAGCGGCTGGAATGGCGAACCGGAGCACAAGGAGATGAGAAATGAGGTTCGTTTTAGAAACCTTTCCCGATCACACGGTGTACCATCTTCGGGGTTCTCATGCATGTTTTCAATGTAGGACGATGCCCTTGAACCTGGAGATTTGGGACCCATGGGATGGGTACCACGCCGTATTACTTTAAACGGTCTGCGTTTGCTCACCCAACCTCACCAAACCTCTCAGCCCCAAGAGGGTCCACCCTTATGTCTCAATCAGCTGTGGGTCTAGATATGGTCAATCCAGGTGGCATCACAGCCCCTGAAAGAATTTTGTAAGAATTACTTTCTCTTTCACTGTCTTTGTTTCACGGGTTTTTAAAAGTAATTGATTTTTACAATGGGGTTTAGCTGCTTTTCACTGCTGTGTTTATGCCGCTTTATACCCACTTGACTCACTTACAGAGAGATATCAATACATAGGTTTTAAGATTCTTACTAGTCAGATATATTCTTGGGCGGTGAATAGGGGGTGTTGAGTCCAGCCCACTGAGCAAGGAGTAGGTCTTGTCTATTACATATTGGGTTTATGGAACGGTATCTGAGCTAATTTGAAACCCTTGTTTTATGCATTACCCCACCTCCCCTTTCCCGTTAAGCAGCCATAGGGTGTTGTCTAAACATGTGACTCTGTTCTGTTTTGTAATTCAGTTCAAGGGTAGCGGTTTTCACATTCCCTCTATACGTGATATCTTATGATCAGCGTCGTTTTCTGTGTGACTTATTTCACTTAGAATCGTCATACCTAAATCCACTCATCATGCTGCTACTAGCCTTATGACATTGATTTCATGGCTGAGTGATATTCCATTGTACATAAGGACCACAACTTCTTTATCCGTTCTTCTCTTTCCTGGGATATTTAAGGTGTAACGAAGTGGAGGTTCTTGTCAACAGAGTAGCCCAAAACTTTGGGGTGGCTGTGTCTTGCTGATTTTTAATTTTCCCAATTTATACGCCCATGAGTGGAAGTGCCCTATGCTCTCTAAGCTGTGTTTTTTAGATGTTTCAGGACACACCGTACACTTCTCCAGAGTGCCTATTGGCAATTTACACCCCACCCATTAGCGTAGCAAGGCTCCCATTTCTCCATGGCCTGTCCTGCATTTCTGGTTTTGACACTTTATTCAGCATGGCCCTTTTGACCGATGGGAAGCGAGACTTCTTTGTAGCGCTGATTGGCCTTTCCAGGTTGCTTGGTTGGCCAAAAAGGGCGTATGCGTTTTTTCCTGAATATATTCAGGAAAAAACGCATACGCCCTTTTTGGCCAAGGGCATCATTGTCGAGGTTTTGCCGCTTTTCCTGTGCTTTCAAGGCGATTCGAATCTACCTCCTGAAATCTGTTTCCTGCAATTCTGCCTTGCTTTCAAATCCTCTTCGTTGCCTTCCCTCAATATATTTGTGGACGAGAGTTATCATTTCTAAGTCTGCAGGTTTGTGAATTGCAGTGCCCCTGAGCTCCATTTTTCAACTGGCTTTCTTGGGAGCTGGCCGCAAAAGCGCAGGATTGCTTCAGGCCGTATTCTGGTTCCTGGTGGCAGGCTGAGCCTGTGGTGAATTCTTCTTCCTGATGGGAAAATAGAGTGACCTGTGCCTGTCCCAACACCTAGAGCTAGTCTCTCATTGGTTCCCCCTCTTCCCGTTCATCCTCAGGACAAATTGCAACCTGTACGGAACAGGAGGATAAAGGTGCTGATTCTCCAAGGAGGGAGATTGCTAGTAAAGCGGCTGGAATGGCGAACCGGAGCACAAGGAGATGAGAAATGAGGTTCGTTTTAGAAACCTTTCCCGATCACACGGTGTACCATCTTCGGGGTTTCTCATGCATGTTTTCAATGTAGGACGATGCCCTTGAACCTGGAGATGTGGGACCCATGGGATGGGTACCACGCCGTATTACTTTAAAGGGTCTGCGTTTGCTCACCCAACCTCACAAAACCTCTCAGCCCCAAGAGTGTCCACCCATATGTCTCAATCAGCTGTGGGTCCAAATATGGTCAATCCAGGTGGCATCACAGCCCCTGAACGAATTTTGTAAGAATTTCTCTCTCTTTCACTGTCTTTGTTTCACGGGTTTTTAAAAGTAATTGATTTTTAGAATGGGGTTTAGCTGCTTTTCACTGCTGTGTTTATGCCGCTTTATACCCACTTGACGCACTTACGGAGCGATATCAATACATAGGTTTTAAGATTCTTACTAGTCAGACATATTCTTGGGCGGTGTAGAGGGGGTGTTGAGTCCAGATCACTGAGCAAAGAGTAGGTCTTGTCTATTACATATTGGGTTTATGGAACGGTATCTGAGCTAATTTGAAACCCTTGTTTTATGCATCACCCCACCTCACCTTTCCAGTTAAGCAGCCATAGTGTGTTTTCTAAACGTGTGACTCTGTTCTGTTTTTTAATTCAGTTCAAGGGTAGCGGTTTTTACATTCCCTCTATAAGTGATATCTTATGATCAGTGTCTTTTTCTGTGTGACTTATTTCACTTAGAATCGTCATACCTAAATCCACTCATCATGCTGCTACTAGCCTTATGACATTGATTTCATGGCTGAGTGATATTCCATTGTACAGAAGGACCACAACTTCTTTATCCATTCTTCTCTTTCCTGGGATATTTAAGGTGTAACGAAGTGGAGGTTCTTGTCAACAGAGTAGCCCAAAACTTTGGGGTGCCTGTGTCTTGCTGATTTTTAGTTTTCCCAATTTATACGCCCATGAGTGGAAGTGCCCTATGCTCTCTAAGCTGAGATTTTTAGATGTTTCAGGACACACCGTACACTTCTCCAGAGTGGCTGTTGGCAGTTTACAGCCCGCCCATCAGCGTAGCAAGGCTCCCATTTCTCCATGGCCTGTCCTGCATTTCTGGTTTTGACACTTTATTCAGCATGGCCCTTTTGAACGATGGGAAGCGAGACTTCTTTGTAGCGCTGATTTGCCTTTCCAGGTTGCTCGGTTGGCCAAAAAGGGCGTATGCGTTTTTTCCTGAATATATTCAGGAAAAAACGCATACGCCCTTTTTGGCCAAGGGCATCATTGTCGAGGTTTTGCCGCTTTTCCTGTGCTTTAAAGGCGATTCGAATCTACCTCCTGAAATCTGTTTCCTGCAATTCTGCCTTGCTTTCAAATCCTCTTCGTTGCCTTCCCTCCATATATTTGTGGACGAGAGTTATCATTTCTAAGTCTGCAGGTTTGTGAATTTCAGTGCCCCAGAGCGCCATTATTCAACTCGCTTTCTTGGGAGCTGGCCGCAAAAGCGCAGGATTGCTTCAGGCCGTATTCTTTTTCCTGGCGGCAGGCTGAGCCTGTGGTTAATTCTTCTTCCTGATGGGAAAATAGAGTGACCTGTGCCTGTCCCAACACCTAGAGCGAGTCTCTCATTGGTTCCCCCTCTTCCCGTTCATCCTCAGGACAAATTGCAACCTGTACGGAACAGGAGGATAAAGGTGCTGATTCTCCAAGGAGGGTGATTGCTAGTAAAGCGGCTGGAATGGCGAACCGGAGCACAAGGAGATGAGAAAGGAGGTTCGTTTTAGAAACCTTTCCTGATCACACGGTGTACCATTCTCGGGGTTTCTCATGCATGTTTTTAATGTAGGACGATGCCCTTGAACCTGGAGATTTGGGACCCATGGGATGGGTACCACGCCGTATTACTTTAAAGGGTCTGCGTTTGCTCACCTAACCTCACCAAATCTCTCAGCCCAAAGAGTGTCCACCCATGTGTCTCAATCAGCTGTGGGTCTAAATAAGGTAAATTCAGGTGGCATCACAGCCCCTGAACGAATTTTGTAAGAATTTCTCTCTCTTTCACTGTCTTTGTTTCACGGGTTTTTAAAAGTAATTGATTTTTAGAATGGGATTTAGCTGCTTTTCACTGCTGTGTTTATGCTGCTTTATACCCACTTGACTCACTTACAGAGAGATAGCAATACATAGGTTTTAAGATTCTTACTAGTTAGATATATTCCTGGGCGCTGAATAGGGGGTGTTGAGTCCAGTTCACTGAGCAAGGAGTAGGTCTTGTCTATTACATACTGGGTTTATGGAACGGTATCTGAGCTAATTTGAAACCCTTGTTTTATGCATCACCTCACCTCACCTTTCCCGTTAAGCAGCCATAGTGTGTTTTCTAAACGTGCGACTCTGTTCCGTTTTGTAATTCAGTTCAAGGGTAGCGGTTTTTACATTCCCTCTATAAGTGATATCTTATGATAAGTGTCTTTTTCTGTGTGACTTATTTCACTTAGAATCGTCGTACCTAAATCCACTCATCATGCTGCTCCTAGCCTTATGACGTTGATTTCATGGCTGAGTGATATTCCATTGTACATAAGGACCACAACTTCTTTATCCATTCTTCTCTTTCCTGGGATATTTCAGGTGTAACGAAGTGGAGGTTCTTGTCAACAGAGAAGCCCTAAACTTTGGGGTGCCCGTGTCTTGCTGATTTTTAGTTTTCCCAATTTATACGCCCATGAGTGGAAGTGCCCTATGCTCTCTAAGCTGAGATTTTTAGATGTTTCAGGACACACCGTACACTTCTCCAGAGTGGCTGTTGGCAATTTACATCCCGCCCATCAGCGTAGCAAGGCTCCCATTTCTCCATGGCCTGTCCTGCATTTCTGGTTTTGACACTTTATTCAGCATGGCCCTTTTGACTGATGGGAAGCGAGACTTCTTTGTAGCGCTGATTTGCCTTTCCAGGTTGCTCGGTTGGCCAAAAAGGGCGTATGCGTTTTTTCCTGAATATATTCAGGAAAAAACGCATACGCCCTTTTTGGCCAAGGGCATCATTGTCGAGGTTTTGCCGCTTTTCCTGTGCTTTAAAGGTGATTCGAATCTACCTCCTGAAATCTCTTTCCTGCAATTCTGCCTTGCTTTCAAATCCTCTTCGTTGCCTTCCCTCCATATATTTGTGGACGAGAGTTATCATTTCTAACTCTGCAGGTTTGTGAATTGCAGTGCCCCAGAGCGCCATTATTCAACTCGCTTTCTTGGGAGCTGGCCGCAAAAGCGCAGGATTGCTTAAGGCCGTATTCTTTTTCCTGGCGGCAGGCTGAGCCTGTGGTTAATTCTTCTTCCTGATGGGAAAATAGAGTGACCTGTGCCTGTCCCAACACCTAGAGCGAGTCTCTCATTGGTTCCCCCTCTTCCCGTTCATCCTCAGGACAAATTGCAACCTGTACGGAACAGGAGGATAAAGGTGCTGATTCTCCAAGGAGGGAGATTGCTAGTAAAGCGGCTGGAATGGCGAACCGGAGCACAAGGAGATGAGAAATGAGGTTCGTTTTAGAAACCTTTCCCGATCACACGGTGTACCATCTTCGGGGTTTCTCATGCATGTTTTCAATGTAGGACGATGCCCTTGAACCTGGAGATGTGGGACCCATGGGATGGGTACCACGCCGTATTACTTTAAAGGGTCTGCGTTTGCTCACCCAACCTCACCAAACCTCTCAGCCCCAAGAGTGTCCACCCATATGTCTCAATCAGCTGTGCGTCCAAATATGGTCAATCCAGGTGGCATCACAGCCCCTGAACGAATTTTGTAAGAATTTCTCTCTCTTTCACTGTCTTTGTTTCACGGGTTTTTAAAAGTAATTGATTTTTAGAATGGGGTTTAGCTGCTTTTCACTGCTGTGTTTATGCCGCTTTACACCCACTTGACTCACTTACAGAGAGATATCAATACATAGGTTTTAAGGTTCTTACTAGTCAGATATATTCCTGGGCGGTGAATAGGGGGTGTTGAGTCCAGTTCACTGAGCAAGGAGTAGGTCTTGTCTATTACATATTGGGTTTATGGAACGGTATCTGAGCTAATTTGAAACCCTTGTTTTATGCATCACCCCACCTCACCTTTCCCGTTAAGCAACCATAGTGTGTTTTCTAAACGTGCGACTCTGTTCCGTTTTGTAATTCAGTTCAAGGGTAGCGGTTTTTACATTCCCTCTATAAGTGATATCTTATGATAAGTGTCTTTTTCTGTGTGACTTATTTCACTTAGAATCGTCGTACCTAAATCCACTCATCATGCTGCTCCAAGCTTTATGACGTTGATTTCATGGCTGAGTGATATTCCATTGTACATAAGGACCACAACTTCTTTATCCATTCTTCTCTTTCCTGGGATATTTCAGGTGTAGCAAAGTGGAGGTTCTTGTCAACAGAGCAGCCCTAAACTTTGGGGTGCCTGTGTCTTGCTGATTTTCAGTTTTCCCAATTTATACGCCCATGAGTGGAAGTGCCCTATGCTCTCTAAGCGGAGTTTTTTAGATGTTTCAGGACACACCGTACACTTCTCCAGAGTGGCTGTTGGCAATTTACAGCCCGCCCATCAGCGTAGCAAGGCTCCCATTTCTCCATGGCCTGTCCTGCATTTCTGGTTTTGACACTTTATTCAGCATGGCCCTTTTGACCGATGGGAAGGGAGACTTCTTTGTAGTGCTGATTTGCCTTTCCAGGTTGCTTGGTTGGCCAAAAAGGGCGTATGCGTTTTTTCCTGAATATATTCAGGAAAAAACGCATACGCCCTTTTTGGCCAAGGGCATCATTGTCGAGGTTTTGCCGCTTTTCCTGTGCTTTAAAGGTGATTCGAATCTACCTTCTGAAATCTGTTTCCTGCAATTCTGCCTTGCTTTCAAATCCTCTTCGTTGCCTTCCCTCCATATATTTGTGGACGAGAGTTATCATTTCTAAGTCTGCAGGTTTGTGAATTGCAGTGCCCCTGAGCTCCATTTTTCAACTCGCTTTCTTGGGAGCTGGCCGCAAAAGCGCAGGATTGCTTCAGGCCCTATTCTGGCTCCGGGCGGCAGGCTGAGCCTGTGGTTGATTCTTCTTCCTGATGGGAAAATAGAGTGACCTGTGCCTGTCCCAAAACCTAGAGCTAGTCTCTCATTTGTTCCCCCTCTTCCCGTTCATCCTCAGGACAAATTGCAACCTGTGCGGAACAGGAGGATAAATGTGCTGATTCTCCAAGGAGGGTGATTGCTAGTAAAGCGGCTGGAATGGCAAAAGCGAGCACAAGGAGATGAGAAATCAGGTGCGTTTTTGAAACCTTTCCCGATCACACGGTGTACCATCTTCTGGGTTGCTCATGCATGTTTTCCAGGTAGGAAGATGCCCTTGAACCTGGAGATGTGGGACTCATTGGATGGGTTCCACGCAGTAGTAATTTAAATGGTCTGCGTTTCCTCACTCAGCCTCACCAAACCTCTCAGCACCAAGAGTGTCCCCGCTTATGTCTCAATCAGCTGTGGGTCTATATATGGTCAATCCAGGTGGCATCACAGCCCCTGAACGAATTTTGTAAGAATTTCTCTCTCTTTCACTGTCTTTGTTTCACGGGTTTTTAAAAGTAATTGATTTTTAGAATGGGGTTTAGGTGCTTTTCACTGCTGTGTTTATGCCGCTTTATACCCACTTGACTCACTTACAGAGAGATATCAATACATAGATTTTAAGAATCTTACTAGTCAGATATATCCTTGTGAGGTGAATAGGGGGTTTGAGTCCAGTTCACTGAGCAAGGAGTAGGTCTTGTCTATTACATATTGGGTTTATGGAACGGTATCTGAGCTAATTTGAAACCCTTGTTTTATGCATCACCCCACCTCACCTTTCCCGTTAAGCAGCCATAGTGTGTTTTCTAAACGTGTGACTCTATTCTGTTTTGTAATTCAGTTTAAGGGTAGCGGTTTTTACATTCCCTGTATAAGTTATATCTTATGATAAGTGCCTTTTTCTGTGTGACTTATTTCACTTAGAATCGTCGTAATTAAATCCATTCATCATGCTTCTACTAGCATTATGATGTTGATTTCATGGCTGAGTGATATTCCATTGTACATAAGGACCACAACTTCTTTATCCATTCTTCTCTTTCCTGGAATATTTAAGGTGTAATGAAGTTGAGGTTCTTGTCAATAGAGCAACCCAAAATTTTGGGGTGCCTGTGTCTTGCTGATTTTAGTTTTCACAATTTATACGCCCATGAGTGGAAGTGCCCTATGCTCTCTAAGCTGAGATTTTTAGATGTTTCTGGACACACCGTACACTTCTCCAGAGTGGCTGTTGGCAATTTACAGCCCGCCCATCAGCGTAGCAAGGCTCCCATTTCTCCATGGCCTGTCCTCCATTTCTGGTTTTGACACTTTATTCAGCATGGCCCTTTTGACTGATGGGAAGCGAGACTTCTTTGTAGCGCTGATTGGCCTTTCCAGGTTGCTTGGTTGGCCAAAAAGGGCGTATGCGTTTTTTCCTGAATATATTCAGGAAAAAACGCATACGCCCTTTTTGGCCAAGGGCATCATTGTCGAGGTTTTGCCGCTTTTCCTGTGCTTTAAAGGTGATTCGAATCTACCTCCTGAAATCTCTTTCCTGCAATTCTGCCTTGCTTTCAAATCCTCTTCGTTGCCTTCCCTCCATATATTTGTGGACGAGAGTTATCATTTCTAACTCTGCAGGTTTGTGAATTGCAGTGCCCCAGAGCGCCATTATTCAACTCGCTTTCTTGGGAGCTGGCCGCAAAAGCGCAGGATTGCTTAAGGCCGTATTCTTTTTCCTGGCGGCAGGCTGAGCCTGTGGTTAATTCTTCTTCCTGATGGGAAAATAGAGTGACCTGTGCCTGTCCCAACACCTAGAGCGAGTCTCTCATTGGTTCCCCCTCTTCCCGTTCATCCTCAGGACAAATTGCAACCTGTACGGAACAGGAGGATAAAGGTGCTGATTCTCCAAGGAGGGTGATTGCTAGTAAAGCGGCTGGAATGGCGAACCGGAGCACAAGGAGATGAGAAATGAGTTTCATTTTAGAAATCTTTCCCGATCACACGGTGTACCATCTTCTGGGTTTCTCATGCATGTTTTCAATGTAGAACGATGCCCTTGAACCTGGAGATGTGGGACCCATGGGATGGGTACCACGCCGTATTACTTTAAAGGGTCTGCGTTTGCTCACCCAACCTCACCAAACCTCTCAACCCCAAGAGTGTCCACCCATATGTCTCAATCAGCTGTGGGTCTAGATATGGTCAATCCAGGTGGCATCACAGCCCCTCAACGAATTTTGTAAGAATTTCTCTCTTTTTCACTGTCTTTGTTTCACGGGTTTTTAAAAGTAATTGATTTTTAGAATGGGGTTTAGCTGCTTTTCACTGCTGTGTTTATGCCGCTTTATACCTACTTGACTCACTTACAGAGAGATATCAATACATAGGTTTTAAGATTCTTACTAGTCAGATATATTCTTGGGCGGTGAAGAGGAGGTGTTGAGTCCAGTTCACTGAGCAAGGAGTAGGTCTTGTCTATTACATATTGGGTTTATGGAACGGTATCTGAGCTAATTTGAAACCCTTGTTTTATGCATCACCCCACCTCACCTTTCCCGTTAAGCAGCCATAGTGTGTTGTCTAAACGTGTGACTCTGTTCTGTTTTGTAATTCAGTTCAAGGGTAGCGGTTTCTACATTCCCTCTATAAGTGATATCTTATGATCAGTGTCTTTTTCTTTGTGACATATTTCACTTAGAATCGTCATACCTAAATCCACTCATCATGCTGCTACTAGCCTTATGACATTGATTTCATGGCTCAGTGATATTCCATTGTACAGAAGGACCACAACTTCTTTATCCGTTCTTCTCTTTCCTGGGATATTTAAGGTGTAACGATGTGGAGGTTCTTGTCAACAGAGTAGCCCAGAACTTTGGGGTGGCTGTGTCTTGCTGATTTTTAGTTTTCCCAATTTATACGCCCATGAGTGGAAGTGCCCTATGCTCTCTAAGCTGAGTTTTTTAGATGTTTCAGGACACACCGTACACTTCTCCAGAGTGGCTGTTGGCAATTTACATCCCACCCATCAGCGTAGCAAGGCTCCCATTTCTCCATGGCCTGTCCTGCATTTCTGGTTTTGACACTTTATTCAGCATGGCCCTTTTGACCGATGGGAAGCGAGACTTCTTTGTAGCGCTGATTTGCCTTTCCAGGTTGCTTGGTTGGCCAAAAAGGGCGTTTGCGTTTTTTCCTGAATATATTCAGGGAAAAACGCATACGCCCTTTTTGGCCAAGGGCATCATTGTCGAGGTTTTGCCGCTTTTCCTCTGCTTTAAAGGCGATTCGAATCTACCTCCTGAAATCTGTTTCCTGCAATTCTGCCTTGCTTTCAAATCCTCTTCGTTGCCTTCCCTCAATATATTTGTGGACGAGAGTTATCATTTCTAAGCCTGCAGGTTTGTGAATTGCAGTGCCCCTGAGCTCCATTATTCAACTCGCTTTCTTGGGAGCTGGCCGCAAAAACGCAGTATTGCTTCAGGCCGTATTCTAGTTCCTGGCGGCAGGCTGAGCCTGTGGTTAATTCTTCTTCCTGATGGGAAAATAGAGTGACCCGTGCCTGTCCCAACACCTAGAGCTAGTGTCTCATTGGTTCCCCCTCTTCCCGTTCATCCTCAGAACAAATTGTAACCTGTACGGAACAGGAGGATAAAGGTGCTGATTCTCCAAGGAGGGAGATTGCTAGTAAAGCGGCTGGAATGGCGAACCGGAGCACAAGGAGATGAGAAATGAGGTTCGTTTTAGAAACCTTTCCCGATCACACGGTGTACCATCTTCGGGGTTCTCATGCATGTTTTCAATGTAGGACGATGCCCTTGAACCTGGAGATTTGGGACCCATGGGATGGGTACCACGCCGTATTACTTTAAACGGTCTGCGTTTGCTCACCCAACCTCACCAAACCTCTCAGCCCCAAGAGGGTCCACCCTTATGTCTCAATCAGCTGTGGGTCTAGATATGGTCAATCCAGGTGGCATCACAGCCCCTGAAAGAATTTTGTAAGAATTACTTTCTCTTTCACTGTCTTTGTTTCACGGGTTTTTAAAAGTAATTGATTTTTACAATGGGGTTTAGCTGCTTTTCACTGCTGTGTTTATGCCGCTTTATACCCACTTGACTCACTTACAGAGAGATATCAATACATAGGTTTTAAGATTCTTACTAGTCAGATATATTCTTGGGCGGTGAATAGGGGGTGTTGAGTCCAGCCCACTGAGCAAGGAGTAGGTCTTGTCTATTACATATTGGGTTTATGGAACGGTATCTGAGCTAATTTGAAACCCTTGTTTTATGCATTACCCCACCTCCCCTTTCCCGTTAAGCAGCCATAGGCTGTTGTCTAAACATGTGACTCTGTTCTGTTTTGTAATTCAGTTCAAGGGTAGCGGTTTTCACATTCCCTCTATACGTGATATCTTATGATCAGCGTCGTTTTCTGTGTGACTTATTTCACTTAGAATCGTCATACCTAAATCCACTCATCATGCTGCTACTAGCCTTATGACATTGATTTCATGGCTGAGTGATATTCCATTGTACATAAGGACCACAACTTCTTTATCCGTTCTTCTCTTTCCTGGGATATTTAAGGTGTAACGAAGTGGAGGTTCTTGTCAACAGAGTAGCCCAAAACTTTGGGGTGGCTGTGTCTTGCTGATTTTTAATTTTCCCAATTTATACGCCCATGAGTGGAAGTGCCCTATGCTCTCTAAGCTGTGTTTTTTAGATGTTTCAGGACACACCGTACACTTCTCCAGAGTGCCTATTGGCAATTTACACCCCACCCATTAGCGTAGCAAGGCTCCCATTTCTCCATGGCCTGTCCTGCATTTCTGGTTTTGACACTTTATTCAGCATGGCCCTTTTGACCGATGGGAAGCGAGACTTCTTTGTAGCGCTGATTGGCCTTTCCAGGTTGCTTGGTTGGCCAAAAAGGGCGTATGCGTTTTTTCCTGAATATATTCAGGAAAAAACGCATACGCCCTTTTTGGCCAAGGGCATCATTGTCGAGGTTTTGCCGCTTTTCCTGTGCTTTCAAGGCGATTCGAATCTACCTCCTGAAATCTGTTTCCTGCAATTCTGCCTTGCTTTCAAATCCTCTTCGTTGCCTTCCCTCAATATATTTGTGGACGAGAGTTATCATTTCTAAGTCTGCAGGTTTGTGAATTGCAGTGCCCCTGAGCTCCATTTTTCAACTGGCTTTCTTGGGAGCTGGCCGCAAAAGCGCAGGATTGCTTCAGGCCGTATTCTGGTTCCTGGTGGCAGGCTGAGCCTGTGGTGAATTCTTCTTCCTGATGGGAAAATAGAGTGACCTGTGCCTGTCCCAACACCTAGAGCTAGTCTCTCATTGGTTCCCCCTCTTCCCGTTCATCCTCAGGACAAATTGCAACCTGTACGGAACAGGAGGATAAAGGTGCTGATTCTCCAAGGAGGGAGATTGCTAGTAAAGCGGCTGGAATGGCGAACCGGAGCACAAGGAGATGAGAAATGAGGTTCGTTTTAGAAACCTTTCCCGATCACACGGTGTACCATCTTCGGGGTTTCTCATGCATGTTTTCAATGTAGGACGATGCCCTTGAACCTGGAGATGTGGGACCCATGGGATGGGTACCACGCCGTATTACTTTAAAGGGTCTGCGTTTGCTCACCCAACCTCACAAAACCTCTCAGCCCCAAGAGTGTCCACCCATATGTCTCAATCAGCTGTGGGTCCAAATATGGTCAATCCAGGTGGCATCACAGCCCCTGAACGAATTTTGTAAGAATTTCTCTCTCTTTCACTGTCTTTGTTTCACGGGTTTTTAAAAGTAATTGATTTTTAGAATGGGGTTTAGCTGCTTTTCACTGCTGTGTTTATGCCGCTTTATACCCACTTGACGCACTTACGGAGCGATATCAATACATAGGTTTTAAGATTCTTACTAGTCAGACATATTCTTGGGCGGTGTAGAGGGGGTGTTGAGTCCAGATCACTGAGCAAAGAGTAGGTCTTGTCTATTACATATTGGGTTTATGGAACGGTATCTGAGCTAATTTGAAACCCTTGTTTTATGCATCACCCCACCTCACCTTTCCAGTTAAGCAGCCATAGTGTGTTTTCTAAACGTGTGACTCTGTTCTGTTTTTTAATTCAGTTCAAGGGTAGCGGTTTTTACATTCCCTCTATAAGTGATATCTTATGATCAGTGTCTTTTTCTGTGTGACTTATTTCACTTAGAATCGTCATACCTAAATCCACTCATCATGCTGCTACTAGCCTTATGACATTGATTTCATGGCTGAGTGATATTCCATTGTACAGAAGGACCACAACTTCTTTATCCATTCTTCTCTTTCCTGGGATATTTAAGGTGTAACGAAGTGGAGGTTCTTGTCAACAGAGTAGCCCAAAACTTTGGGGTGCCTGTGTCTTGCTGATTTTTAGTTTTCCCAATTTATACGCCCATGAGTGGAAGTGCCCTATGCTCTCTAAGCTGAGATTTTTAGATGTTTCAGGACACACCGTACACTTCTCCAGAGTGGCTGTTGGCAGTTTACAGCCCGCCCATCAGCGTAGCAAGGCTCCCATTTCTCCATGGCCTGTCCTGCATTTCTGGTTTTGACACTTTATTCAGCATGGCCCTTTTGACCGATGGGAAGCGAGACTTCTTTGTAGCGCTGATTTGCCTTTCCAGGTTGCTTGGTTGGCCAAAAAGGGCGTATGCGTTTTTTCCTGAATATATTCAGGAAAAAACGCATACGCCCTTTTTGGCCAAGGGCATCATTGTCGAGGTTTTGCCGCTTTTCCTCTGCTTTAAAGGCGATTCGAATCTACCTCCTGAAATCTGTTTCCTGCAATTCTGCCTTGCTTTCAAATCCTCTTCGTTGCCTTCCCTCAATATATTTGTGGACGAGAGTTATCATTTCTAAGCCTGCAGGTTTGTGAATTGCAGTGCCCCTGAGCTCCATTATTCAACTCGCTTTCTTGGGAGCTGGCCGCAAAAACGCAGTATTGCTTCAGGCCGTATTCTAGTTCCTGGCGGCAGGCTGAGCCTGTGGTTAATTCTTCTTCCTGATGGGAAAATAGAGTGACCCGTGCCTGTCCCAACACCTAGAGCTAGTGTCTCATTGGTTCCCCCTCTTCCCGTTCATCCTCAGAACAAATTGTAACCTGTACGGAACAGGAGGATAAAGGTGCTGATTCTCCAAGGAGGGAGATTGCTAGTAAAGCGGCTGGAATGGCGAACCGGAGCACAAGGAGATGAGAAATGAGGTTCGTTTTAGAAACCTTTCCCGATCACACGGTGTACCATCTTCGGGGTTCTCATGCATGTTTTCAATGTAGGACGATGCCCTTGAACCTGGAGATTTGGGACCCATGGGATGGGTACCACGCCGTATTACTTTAAACGGTCTGCGTTTGCTCACCCAACCTCACCAAACCTCTCAGCCCCAAGAGGGTCCACCCTTATGTCTCAATCAGCTGTGGGTCTAGATATGGTCAATCCAGGTGGCATCACAGCCCCTGAAAGAATTTTGTAAGAATTAATTTCTCTTTCACTGTCTTTGTTTCACGGGTTTTTAAAAGTAATTGATTTTTACAATGGGGTTTAGCTGCTTTTCACTGCTGTGTTTATGCCGCTTTATACCCACTTGACTCACTTACAGAGAGATATCAATACATAGGTTTTAAGATTCTTACTAGTCAGATATATTCTTGGGCGGTGAATAGGGGGTGTTGAGTCCAGCCCACTGAGCAAGGAGTAGGTCTTGTCTATTACATATTGGGTTTATGGAACGGTATCTGAGCTAATTTGAAACCCTTGTTTTATGCATTACCCCACCTCCCCTTTCCCGTTAAGCAGCCATAGGGTGTTGTCTAAACATGTGACTCTGTTCTGTTTTGTAATTCAGTTCAAGGGTAGCGGTTTTCACATTCCCTCTATACGTGATATCTTATGATCAGCGTCGTTTTCTGTGTGACTTATTTCACTTAGAATCGTCATACCTAAATCCACTCATCATGCTGCTACTAGCCTTATGACATTGATTTCATGGCTGAGTGATATTCCATTGTACATAAGGACCACAACTTCTTTATCCGTTCTTCTCTTTCCTGGGATATTTAAGGTGTAACGAAGTGGAGGTTCTTGTCAACAGAGTAGCCCAAAACTTTGGGGTGGCTGTGTCTTGCTGATTTTTAATTTTCCCAATTTATACGCCCATGAGTGGAAGTGCCCTATGCTCTCTAAGCTGTGTTTTTTAGATGTTTCAGGACACACCGTACACTTCTCCAGAGTGCCTATTGGCAATTTACACCCCACCCATTAGCGTAGCAAGGCTCCCATTTCTCCATGGCCTGTCCTGCATTTCTGGTTTTGACACTTTATTCAGCATGGCCCTTTTGACCGATGGGAAGCGAGACTTCTTTGTAGCGCTGATTGGCCTTTCCAGGTTGCTTGGTTGGCCAAAAAGGGCGTATGCGTTTTTTCCTGAATATATTCAGGAAAAAACGCATACGCCCTTTTTGGCCAAGGGCATCATTGTCGAGGTTTTGCCGCTTTTCCTGTGCTTTCAAGGCGATTCGAATCTACCTCCTGAAATCTGTTTCCTGCAATTCTGCCTTGCTTTCAAATCCTCTTCGTTGCCTTCCCTCAATATATTTGTGGACGAGAGTTATCATTTCTAAGTCTGCAGGTTTGTGAATTGCAGTGCCCCTGAGCTCCATTTTTCAACTGGCTTTCTTGGGAGCTGGCCGCAAAAGCGCAGGATTGCTTCAGGCCGTATTCTGGTTCCTGGTGGCAGGCTGAGCCTGTGGTGAATTCTTCTTCCTGATGGGAAAATAGAGTGACCTGTGCCTGTCCCAACACCTAGAGCTAGTCTCTCATTGGTTCCCCCTCTTCCCGTTCATCCTCAGGACAAATTGCAACCTGTACGGAACAGGAGGATAAAGGTGCTGATTCTCCAAGGAGGGAGATTGCTAGTAAAGCGGCTGGAATGGCGAACCGGAGCACAAGGAGATGAGAAATGAGGTTCGTTTTAGAAACCTTTCCCGATCACACGGTGTACCATCTTCGGGGTTTCTCATGCATGTTTTCAATGTAGGACGATGCCCTTGAACCTGGAGATGTGGGACCCATGGGATGGGTACCACGCCGTATTACTTTAAAGGGTCTGCGTTTGCTCACCCAACCTCACAAAACCTCTCAGCCCCAAGAGTGTCCACCCATATGTCTCAATCAGCTGTGGGTCCAAATATGGTCAATCCAGGTGGCATCACAGCCCCTGAACGAATTTTGTAAGAATTTCTCTCTCTTTCACTGTCTTTGTTTCACGGGTTTTTAAAAGTAATTGATTTTTAGAATGGGGTTTAGCTGCTTTTCACTGCTGTGTTTATGCCGCTTTATACCCA